>NC_083280.1:19257363-19564863 GCF_963506605.1 Zootoca vivipara | reverse complement strand
AAGTAGATGGACAGGACAGAGTAAAGGAAATTAGGACAGAGGAATGAAAACATGGGGAGAATATATGATTATTTCAATTGCACTAAATAATGAACCTTTAGTTTAGTTGCTTCCCCAACATGGTGCCCTCCAGGCAATATAGCAGGCTGTTCCTATCCCCCATCAACATCAGTCAGCATGGTCAAAGTAAAAAACCTCTAGAAGACAGCAGATTGGGGTACGGTAGGTTGCAATAAGATATTTAGGGCAAACGGGATGACCCAAAAGACACCTACAGATTGCAGACCTCCCCAATCAACTTTGTCCAAACAGAAAATTACTAATTAATATATGCAGAAACTCTTCCAGGCGGGACAAGGTATTCCAGATCTGGAGAACTACACTAAAGACTCTCGGATATAATGAATAGAAATAGTAGTACTGAATGCATCAACCCTTAGGAATTACAATGAGATGCTTTCCTCCTGACTCCAGGCAACAAGAACTAAATAATTCTACCACTATTAGAACAATGAAAAAATTCTGTAATTTGATTTATAGAAGCAAAGTTGTATACCAAGTAGGTGATTAGTCTCCAGTATTGACTTGCCATTTAATTAAAAAGCAATCCTGAGCGGTTTGATTCCCCCCCCCCCGAAAGGACAAGCAAAGGACTAACTATTCAGAGTTGTTTCTAACTATTGGTACGGTTGTCTTTATGGGGTCCCTCATGGCTCATTCTTCTCAGCAAAAAGAGAGAGCCTGGAAAAGTCTTCAGCATGGAGACCTGGAACAGTGAAAGGAAATTTGCTATTTGCCTCACTTGACATGCAGCTCAGTTTTTCCTAGCCAGATATAAGACTGAAAAGAATATCCATGTGTCAGGGGTGGAGGGAAAATAAATGTTTAAGCAAAGAGCTTTCCATTTATTCCACTGCAGAACTTAAGTCATACAAGTAAGATACATTTGTGGCCAGAGAAAATCAATCATCAAAATCTGACTGGCTATACCCTATGATCCTATCAGTATCCCATTACGAAGTCAACACCTTATTGCAACACTTGCCGGGCTCTGATCCATTTGTTTGAAAGTTCTTTATTTCACAGATGTGCAAAAAACAACAACTCCCAAAACCAAACCAAAATTGGAACTCCTACTCAATGAATACCCAGCCCCTCTGCCAAAGGGCCTCCTGACCCCTGGCAGTGCCTGAGGAGAGCCAAAGGAGGTGGCACTGTTACCTCCAGAAAGTTTCCTGGCATTGTGTACCTCAAGAGGAACTCTCTTGGGCACTGGGGACTTCTATTATGATGAGACGAAAGTCAAGCTGAAAATCTCAGGAGGCACGGGATCTCAAAACCTGTCGAGATTTGAGGGTAAGGTTTGGGAGAGGCCCTCATCTCTTGTGCTTGGCCTGTTTGGCCAAACAGGCAGAACTGATCCACCCTCTTGATCAGGGTTACACCAGGCTATAGTTGGTTACACGACTGGGAACCAAGCAATACTCTTTTTACCATTTCATCCAGCTTGGCCAAGGATGTGCATTTTTCCTTCTTTGTTGAGATATACACCTTAGGGCAGGGATAGCCAACCAGGTGTCCTACAGATGCTGTTGGACTACAACTCCTATTATCCCTTTAAAAAAACACCTCACAGTGATGAGGGGAGTCTTCCCAGGGCTGAGAAGGCACTATAAGCAACAGCAGTTTGGGGACCGCCCAACAGACTTTGAGCATCTGCTAGAAATGAGACCTGCTGTTAGCTAAATTGCATGCCACTGGAAGTCTGAGCAGACCACCTGAGTGGAACTGGGTGGGATGGGGAGAGGAATCAATGAGGCATTTTATCTTTTTAATGTCAGAAGGAGGGACAGAACAGAGCAGCCCAAGTTAATCTGATAACATCTCAGTTCCCAAACTTTGAGTTCTACAGTTGAAGCCTTCAGCTCCTTTCCCATGAAAGGATGTCTTCCTTAACCAGGGACTCAATTTGGGCAAACTGCTTGCTTTTTAATGGATTTGCACCAAATGTTACTGCGTCTCAGTAACACTGCATACGAATTGGCAACAGAAAGTTTTGATTTAAAAAATATACAGGGTACTTCACCCTCAATAATCTCAAATATGTTTCCAAAGGACAGCAGACAGCCTGGCTGTAGAAGGAAGTCAGGATCACTCAAACAAAATCATAGAATCATAGAGTTGGAAGAGACCACAAGGGCCATCCAGTCCAACCCCCTGCCAAGCAGGAAACACCATCAAAGCATTCCTGACATATGCCTGTCAAGACCTCCACCACACTCCTTGCTAGCAAATTCCACTGCTGAACAGCTCTTACTGTCAGGAAGTTCTTCCTAATGTTTAGGTGGAATCTTCTTTCTTGTAGTTTGAATCCATTGCTCTGTGTCCGCTTCTCTGGAGCAGCAGAAAACAATCTTTCTCCCTCCTATATATGACATCCTTTTATATATTTGAACATGGCTATCATATCACCCCCCTAACCTTCTCTTTTCCAGGCGAAACATACCCAGCTCCCTAAGCCGTTCCTCATAAGGCATCGTTTCCAGGCCTTTGACCATTTTGGTTGCCCTCTTCTGGACACGTTCCAGCTTGTCAGTATCCTTCTTGAACTGTGGTGCCCAGAACTGGACACAGTACTCCAGGTGAGGTCTGACCAGAGCAGAATACAGTGGTACTATTACTTCCCTTGATCTAGATGTGTGTGTGTTGTTGTGACTGTAATTTAGGAAGCTCTCATTAGGATGAAAAAAGAGCCTGTCCTATTGGTTAGTTACAGGCTTGCTGCTGATGGAGAAAAATTAGCACTAACGAAGACAGACCTAGGATAAATGCACATTAATAGTGTTCACCAAAGACCACTTCATTACTGCATGGCCCAAAGGTCAAGAAATAAATAATGGCTCAGAGGAAAAGTCTCATTTGGAAGACTAGTGAGACCAAACATAGCACTTCGCAATTCATTGAGCATATATTTGGCTACCTCATCTATTTAATGGATGCCACAAAAATGGAATCAATTTCAAGCCTACTACATAAATAAGACATTTACAGCCCAAATCTTTGCATGCTTTACTTAGAAGAAAGTGGGATTTCTATTACATTTACTCCCAAGTAAATGGGCATAGGGATTGCAACTTTAATGTGATTGTTTTTTTATTATTATAAAAAAATAACTTTCTGTATTTAAAGCCAGATGCCATTTCATTTACAATGAAAGATTCTGATTAAATTCAGACTGCCAGGCTTACTAATATCACATGTTCTGGAAATGGTATGTTATATTTTAAGAAATCAGGTCAGGAGTCTGCACAATTTGCCTGCTCAGAAACAGGCAAACTCTTAAGTGCACCTGTTATGTTCGCTTTGCCAACATGTGCAATTAGCTAGAATCCAATTATTTACAGTAAAAGTACCAGATCATACTACAGTATCTGAAAAACAGTAGGGATACTCAAGTGATATTCTTCACTACCATTGCTGGAAAATGTGCATGGTTCAACAGTCAACAAGTTACTGATATTTCTGTTTTAATGCTTGTTCATTGCGGTTGCCAGGAGTAGTTGGACTACAGTTCACCATTGCTGATTATTGTCATGATGTTGGATCTGATGGGGTTGCAGTCCAGTAACACCTGCCTACTCTTAAATCAGGAGAGATCAACTGGATTCAACTGGCACCACCTCCCGATCAGACTTGTTTGAAATCCATTTGCAAATGCACTTTGGATTTAATCTCTATGCCAGTGGTTCCCAACAGGTGGTCCGAGGACCCCCAGGGGTCCGCGAGCTATGCCAGAGGGGTCCGCAAGATGCTATTAGAATAATACATATATTAAATATATTTCGTATGATAACAGATTTTTTGTTTTGGCCGCTTCCTGCATGAGCAGAGTCTAGCACAAAACTAGAATTAGATAGAGGCAGTAGTTCTGCTGTATGCCGTTAGGTGGCGCTTTACAAACACTACTGTTTTGCAAAGAGGCAGTGCGCGCATTCTACTAACGCTCACCTCACCAAGATGCTTTGCGCGCGTCGGCTTCATTTGTGCGCTACTGCGCAGGTACCCTGTCTTCTCCATTCCCCTCCCTCCTCCCTGGCGTGTGCTGCCTCTTTGCAAAACAGTAGTGTTTGTAAACAAAGCGTTGTTTTTCGCGGAAGCTACAGTTCGCGTAGTTAAAAATGGACCATTGGTTAAAAAGTGGTTCGTTAAAACGACAAAGGCCTACAGATGAAGAGGAAGATAATGCATTTGATGTTCAAGCAAGTAAGTCAGTGACTCTCGAACCGATCTTGTCAGTGTCCATTGAACCTAAATCGTCGGCGTCCCTTGAACCTAACCCTTCCAAGATCAGTGTTAAGCTTACTGGAAAAAATAGATTAGGAATTAGGAATTAGATTTAGGATTAGGAATTAATGGGGGTCCTTGTCACAATAGCGGATTGATGAGGGGTCCTCGAGAAAATTTTGTTGGGAACCCCTGCTCTATGCAAACAGTCATGTTTCCTCAAGCTTTCTGCAGAGGAAAAAGTCTTTTTGCAGGCATGGTCTGAATCCAGCCCCGTCTGCAAATGGACAAAGCAGGGCATGCAATGAACCCCTTTGTAGGCTCACAGTCGGTACCAAGAAGCTGATCAGACTCTCAGGCAGAGGTTCCCCACCCGTATCCCTAGGTCTTTCATTTTTGCATTTCATATTTTGCATTTTAAGCATCTCTTAAACGACCCCTCAAATCAAGAATCATCATCTAGCAGCAGGAATCTTTCTTCTGAACTTTTAACAAAGGGGCCAGTCTATTTACAGCACAGTTTCAGCATGTGGCATTTGGACACTCAATGAGGACTAAATAACAAAACCAGCAAGAGGCTTTCAGAGCACACAGTCTTTGAGCTGGCTCAAATATAATAGTAAATACTCATATAAACTAACTACGAAAGAGCATTCAGGGTCACATATCTGTTTCTTCATTCACAGAGCACAACGCTACCGACATAATCTTGGTCACAGTGCTTTTGTAGGGATAGAAAAGGGCCAACAGAAATTATTTACGTTTCTGTTGAAGCTGCAGTCAGATTCACACTGACCAGGGAGCAAGTCCCACTGAATTAAGTGGGGCTTACTTCTGAGTAGACATGCACAGGCTTGCACTGTGAAGACCCGTAAGCTAAAAGGGGAGAGGGAGGAGATAGAGGCTTGTTTACAAGATCAGTACAGACCCACTGCGGATAAGAAAATGTTCTAACAGTGGACATCCTGTGATGAAAAGAGATTAAAGGAAGGAGGGGAAATAATAAGAGAGCATTTATAATTCATGGTCAGCCGGCATTGCAACACCACTCATGGAAACTAGAGAAGAGGCACTTCCTGTATTTCACTGAGATTTAAAATATCTATTGGCAGCCTTTTAAAACAAAACACTCCTGGACAGTAGACCTCTGAAGGGAAATTCTGAGTCCCTTCCAAGACAACGTTCATAGAGCCTCCAACATTTAAGATTGATCTTCCATGAGAGCCTTTCTAGTATATTACCAATATTACAGCAAACCATTTCTATTACACAAAGTGGTTTCTCTCCTTGCTTGATGCCAGAAAATGGCCCATTAGATTGTCCCAAAGATCTGCAAGCATAGTTATACCTACAATGTGATTCATCGTGGGAGAGCTGGAAGCAGTTTCGTTTAGCCTGCATAAACAGGTTTTGGGGTGTCGATATTGCTTTGAGACTAGTATAGCCTGCTCGAATGATTGCTTCTACAACCTTGCAATACCTGCTCAACCTGTGTATTTGAAAGGAGGAAGAGAGTCAGAGACTCTAGGTCTCCAGTCCTTGCTTTTTTCCTGAAACAAACTGCTCAGGTGTGACTTTCCATTGCTTGCATAATATGCAACAACCCATGTAGCTTTAATTTCATGCCTCTGTTAATTTCCATAATCTGAACTTTGACTTAATCAAAGTACTTTATTATCATGCACCTCTTATTACAGCACTTCAGCCTCTTCTCATTATTTGCAATTTCTGCAACTCCAGGAGCTTCATTCCTTCTTTTGTCACTGGATCAAAAAATGCAATAGTCAAGAGCTCCTTCTAATAAAGTTAATATATTTTCATATTTTCAAACAAGTGCTTGGTTTATGCCTGACAGTCATGCGCTTTATCACAGTTTAAACCTTTTCACAACTGCGTTATCATCACCCACCAATCCCAGGAAGTGTGTATTTTTCTTTACAGTGACTGGCTTCAGATGTCATGGTAGACTATGGCTTATCATAATGGAAAAAACTTCTGTTTCCATATTTGATTAACCACAGCTTGACGTTTTGCCCAAACCTGTCAAACTGTGATTAATCTTAAATATTGCTGCTGTTTAATTGTTTGACAGTTTACTGCAGGCATCCCCAAACTTTGGCCCTCCAGATGTTTTGGACTACAATTCCCATCTTCCCTGACTACTGGTCCTGTTAGCTAGGAATCATGGGAGTTGTAGGCCGAAACATCTGGAGGGCCGCAGTTTGAGGATGCCTGGTTTACTGTTTGAGTCCAACACTAAACTGGATACTCAAAATAAAAGTGAGAGCTGACCACCTTCTCAGAGGGATAAGAGGGAAGGGAAGAGTGTGCCTGAGCCGCAGGTTTATTATGTCTTCCTAACACAGCAAATCCCCCTTTAGATGAAGGCAACTAGTTCGATTTTTAAGCACCGTTCCACGATATCTTTTCCATCGTAACTCAGTTTTCAGAGATACGCTTTCCCACCTGCCCAGAATCTTTTAAGTATCAAGAACTGTGGTGCACATAGAAGCCATTTGTTTAAAAGATTAGCAAAACTAGACACTTCTTTTAACAACCCGCTATCTCCCTTCTGTCTGTGCCAAGACCTAGGCCTCTCTCACCTGCAAAGATTCTTCTGGAAAGATCCCTGGTTGTTCTTGAGCAGGCACCCCCAAACTGCGGCCCTCCAGATGTTTTGGCCTACAACTCCAATGATCCCTAGCTAACAGGACCAGTGGTTGGGGAAGATGGGAATTGTAGTCCAAAACATCTGGAGGGCCGAAGTTTGGGGATGCCTGTTCTTGAGTCTTGACCTTTGTGGCTCAGTGTTTCATGAGAATTGAAGTGGCGTTAGAATTTGGAGACTCTTTCAACCTTACTTAGCTACCAATAGACAAGTATTTATTATGCCCCCCCCCCAGTTTTGCCATTGGTCACATATGCAAGTATTTGACAATATGTAAAAGAGACAGATGATCCAATCACAGATCTTCAACCTTTCATCTAGTTTGGTTCTGTATCACTTGATTCTGTCTTTCTGCAGGATGCTCATCCCTCAAACCAGGTGTCTGCTACTTATTCCTGCCGGCAACCATCAGGTACCACCACCTGCTACCGCCTGTCACCTGAATTCTTGCCCAGGCAAGCCTTGGTGGACCAAATCCAGGACCCACAGCCAAAACAAGACACTAACAGTGCAATCTTGTGCTTGTTTATTCAAAAGTAAGTCCCATGCTGCAGCCAACAAAACCTACTTCCTAGCAAATGTATATAGGATAGCAGTCAAAGCAACTTTTATTCATCTTGGCCTTAGGAGGGAACTGGGAATTCAGGATCTAAGAGCCAAACTGTAGATGCCCAAATTATCTTACCATGCCTTATGAAGGGACTCCTACAGTATACCCATATCTGAATTAAAACCAGCTGTTCCCCTCTCCCCCCAGGTAAGCTCTAGCTCCACTGTTATTCTCAAACGCAGATTCAGGAACACGAGTTTGACAGACCAGAAGTGCATTAGTGCTTATCGCGATACAAAATGGCAGCCTGTTCCACAGCTGACGCAAGGGGTACACAAGACAACTTTGAAGCAGCATTCAAAACGGTGAAAACCTCCAGTTTCACTTAGGGAAAGTTGGAAACCCAACATTATAGAAAGCACCGGACAGGAAAACTGGTGGCTTCTATGCTAAAATTGTGAAAATATGTTATGCGGCACTTAAATTTTATGTATCTATATGTCAGAGAACTTAAAAATGCAACTGAGATGGAGCCACAACTGTTCCAATTAAAAACGGATGATCCAATTAAAAATGAAGTGGCTTTACTGTACTCAGAATCTGCTCAGAATATTAGCCAACGATTTGTGATTAGCTTCCATATGCTGAAACGCTAGTTTTGACAGAAATCCCAAGTGGCTAGTAGGACTGCCCAAAGTGTCAGGATTACATATTAAAAATAGCCAGAAAATTAACTGTGCCTCCCCCCCTTCATCTTTTCAAAAGTTGCAGGAGTTATGGAGGTGGCTTAATGGACAGGGTGACAAGTGCCAGAGCGCACGAAAATGCTGTTTACCTTCCCCCTGAAGTGCCACCTATTTATCTACTTGCACTGGTATGCTTTCGAACTGCTAGGTTGGCAGGAAACTGGGACAGAGCAATGGCAGCTCACCCCATCGCACAGATTCGAACCCTGATTTTTGATCAACAAACCCAAGAGGCTCAGTGGTTCAGACCACAGTGCCACCTGCTCCCTCATATAGCTAATGGTCAAGGGTGATAGCAGTTGTGGTCCAACAACAACTGGAGAGCCATAGGTTCTCTGGCTCTGGCCTATAAAGAATGCAGGCTATTCCTCTTCCTGTTTGCAGCCTGCTATGCAGACATTAGGAGAATGTCTTCTTTCTGTATCTCCACCTTATCATAAACTAGGTCAGTACAGAAGTAGAGTCTATTTGGGTATCTGAATTTAAAGGCTTGCTAACAAATGGCCTGATTGTATCTTGAACTTGGCAGAGGAGGTTATTTCATGCTGACGAGCCTCCATAAAAGGAAATATACGAGAATGCTGTTGTTTGGGCGACAACAGTACAGATCTTGTTTATGAGACTGTAATCACCATGTCTCTATTGGAGCTCCAAAATTGAACACAGGCTTTTCTATATCATTTTTTGGGGGGCTGCTGTCAAGGACAAGCATTGTTATAAAGTTGACTGCAGAGAGGCCTTTCTCGGGAAAAACAATGGGGGGAAAGAAAACCCAAAATGATTGTTGCAGGCACTTAATTTCCAAGCAACTGCCAGAAGAAAACATAGACCTCTTTCGTGGAAAAAAGCTCTACTTCATACAGGCTTAACTCACCGTGTGGGTAAGAGATGAGGGAAAAGACCATGCCTATTCCCCACCAGGGAACCAAAAGCTTCTGGAATATTCTACTCCACCAATGCACACATACCCGGACTAGAATAGCAGCAGCCTTTGGTGATCAGAAGGCCAGCAACAAACAACTTGGAGACAAGCTACCTTCTCCTTCCAGGAATAACTGTTCTACAGCAATCGGATTACCTGAGGTTTCCAAAATGATGGACGACAGGATGGTCAGCCAGATGAAGAAAAGGTGCTGGGAGGTTCGCACCCCATCCCTCCAAAGAGCAATTGCAACTTGCTCCCATCCTATATTTACTGAGGGCAATACCTCTTTTGGACAAGTTCACCAAATTTTGAAGAAAAGTCTCTCTCCTTCTTTGTTTTATAAAAACAAACAAACACACACACACACACACACACAAAATTCTGCAATAAAGATAGAACGTGAACACAGCCATGATAATGAATTGTGCAAAAGTGTGGTATGTACTACCACAGATGCAAATAAGATCGAGGCCTATTAGTACACTTCCAGCAAAAACTCAGTAGTGTTGTTATAAATCGAGAGAGAGAGAGAGAGAGAGAGAGAATCATCAGGGCATTCACTTCATACCAATTTTCCTTTAGAGTGGGAGCTAAAGCAAGGGAACATCAAATAACTTCATCATGGAAGGTATTTCATGGATCCTCAATCATCACAACTTGCAAATCCTCCATGCATTTGTAGTTCATCAGCTCTGTATCAAATATTGTTCCCTTTCTAATAGAAAGCTTCCAATATTTGTGTAAACTGACTTTGAAACACAGTAGGCTTTAAATCAAATCTCAATACTGGTACATCAAAAGAAAAAGAAGGAAACCTGACAGCAATGAACCATATTAGTCATTTGAGAATATCCTTTGTCCTAAATCTGGGCCAGCGTCACTCCCTGGCATCCTCAGGCAGTTGTCAACTGGTCCCTACTGCTGGGGTTTACCATGGGCACTCCTTTAAAATGATTCTTCTTCAGGCCAAATACTTTGGACAGCATTGGACAGCCTACCTGCCATTTTAATGCCAATTAAACACCAATCATTACAACCATAAACACTCTTTTATTCCAACCCAGTCATCATACCCCTAGAACGTCATCTAGTAAATACGGAGAGGGCCTGGTCTTTAAAGTCATAGGAGAAATCATTCCTTTCCTGGTCCCTAAAAGCTATTCTTGGGGAGGGTGCTGAGCCACAAGGGATCCTGAGTCAGTCTTATGGGCACCTTTCCAACCTGCTGCTTCCAGATGCTCTGTTGCTATTTCTGCAGTCGACATATACCCTCACCAGAAGGGACCTTTATATAGCATTCAGAACAGTGCCCTTGATGAGTGAAAAGGGTGCATTGGTCACTTTTTCCAAAGGCTTGGGAAATTAGGTTCCAGAATTGCTTTGGTTTAGAATAGTGTTTCGGTTCAGAGTATTGCTTCCCATGGGCAACGGCTGTGCCAATATAGCCAATATATTGCATTTATTCAGGGCCAGTTAATCAGCAGACTCAAGGACTGGGGCTTTTCCTGGGCTGTACCCCTTCAATATGCAGACAAGAGGCTAAATGTTTGCATCCTTCCCCTATTCAGCCACAGAACACACCTCACATGCCAGAAAGAGGGCTTAGAACCTCTCTGCGTCATCTTTCCCATGCGGAGTTTGTCCCCCCCCCCTCTCAAAAAACCTGTTCTTAAATTGCTCCCACAAGTTGTAATGATGGCCAGCAAACGGGTGGCTTTAAAAGAGGGTTAGATAAATTCACGGAGGGTAAGGCTACCAATGGCTACTAGCCATGATGGGTATTGTTCTGCCTTCCACTGTCAGAGGCAGTATGTCTCTGAATACCAGCTGCTGGAAATCACAAGTGGAGAATGCACTTGTACACTCAGATCAGGTCCTGTTTGTGGGCTGACCACTGTGAGAAAGAGATTGCTAGACGAGATGGGTCTTTAACCTGATCTTGCAGGACTTACATGATTCTAAAAATTATAAAAAGAGTGTCCTACATGGTCTATAGGCAGACCTTTGTAACTATGGACAGTGGTTAGTCTGCACATCACAAAACAGGCCAGCACAGTGATTGATTGATTGATTGAATGATAAATCTAATAGGAAGGTCATGCTATTAGACGTGGGTGGTGCTGTGGGTTAAACCACAGAGCCTAGGGTTTGCCAATCAGAAGGTTGGCAGTTTGAATCCCCACGACGGGGTGACCTCCCGTTGCTCAGTCCTAGCTCCTGCCAACCTAGCAGTTCGAAAGCACGTCAAAGTGCAAGTAAATGAATAAGTACCGCTACAGCGGGAAGGTAAACGGTGTTTCCTTGTGCTGCTCTGGTTCGCCAGAAGCGGCTTTGTCATGCTGGCCACATGACCTGGAAGCTGTACGCCGGCTCTCTCGGCCAATAACGCGAGATGAGCACCGCAACCCCAGAGTCGGTCACGACTGGACCTAATGGTCAGGGGTCCCTTTAACTTTAAGACATGCTACAGTTATTTAAGAAGTTACAGCTATACAGTGGTACCTTGGTTCTCAAACACTTTGGTACTCAAACACCTTGGAACCCAAACACTGCAAACCCGGAAGTTAGTGTTCCAGTTTGCGAACATTTTTCGGAAGCCGAACGTGCTCCATTTTGAGTGTTATGCTTCCGTTTTGAGTGCCACACTTCCGTTTTGGGTGTTACGCTGAAGTCTGTCCTTTTTTTGCTATTTATTATGTGTTTTTGTTTCTGCAGCTTTTTTGTTTCCATGACTGTGTGGAACCCAGTTCAGCTACTGATTGATTGATTCGTGTGACTGCAGTACATTGTTTATTGCTTTCATTTTATGGATCAATGGTCTCGTTAGATAGTAAAATCCATGTTAAATTGATGTTTAGGGGTTGTTTTTAAATATATGGAACGGATTAATCCATTCTGCATTACTTTCTATGGGAAAGTGCACCTTGGTTTTGGAAGGCTTTGGTTTTAGAACAGACTTAAGAACCAAGGTAGCGCTATATAAGAAGTTACAAGCACAACTTATATTTTATTGAGAAAGGAAAACAGGCCACCTAATTCAAAATCCTTAAAACAGAAAGAAAATTACAGTGGTCCATAGAAATTCAGAGGAAGTACTGAAAAAGCCACTGGAGTGATTCTGGAATGATCTCAAGTTTACATTTTAACTGTTGCTTCCGCCCACTGATCTGAACCAGGCATGGGAGTTCAAATGCATACACATGGCTCCCACTGCTTGAAATGGCTGTTGTATAAGTCAATTTAAGGGCTATACCTCCCTCCACGAGGAGCAGTTCTCAACCTTGGATTATCTTCCTCCTAGTTCAGCAAAGAACTGAGTTAACATGCTGCATTTGCCTTGGGTATCCTACTGAAAATAGCCTTCCCCTTCGAAAGTCGTACCTCTCACTGTCATGAAATCTAGGAACACTCCCCCCATGGTTTGCAGCATTGCAAATTTCCTCAACTCTGCCATTGGCGGTTGCTTGCAAGTACTGGAAATATCACAAAATGAGATGGTCCGTGTGGAGAGTTATGGCTCGAAAAGGGATGATTTGTCATGTGGACACCAATTGCAGCAGTACACCTGTCACACACATGGCATATATTCTGGCTCAGTGAAAGACTATAATCTTTAGTCATCTTGATTAATAGTCATTAATGGCTCAGCTAGTAGCCAATATTTTCTTCCCATGGTTTTTCTGGAACAACGTTTCCGTTTTTCAGTTCCATTCGTCTTCATTTTTATCCCGTTTCCCTTCACAATATGCCCACAATATTCAGGTTATTTACTGTTTAATAGTTGCATGTGAACCGTAGGCCGTTGGGTGCTGGGATACAGCCTTTGCCGCGAAACAGGAATGTTTGCTTAAACTGGAATGGTATGGACACATCTTAAATCAAAATACGTCCCATCTGAAATGGGATTTCAGCTATGAAATGCAGTTAGCTTCCAGCTGTGTGATACGTCTGTGTTTCCTTTTGTCTACTGGAGTCCCATCTGTAGGGAGCAACAAGGAGATATCCGAGAAACGTACAAGGAATGTGCTAAAGCCTCTTGATTTGTGTCCTTGGGAAGACTTGCACTGGCTAGCTTACTATATATTTCAGCTCAGGCCCCTCATTGTCCTGCTGTCTGGCCTTTCAGAAGTCATCAATTCTTTTAGATTACATGTCAAGAGAGAGTCTGTTTTACAAGTAACAAATAGGTCCAGCAGGAAAAGTAATGAGTAGTAGATACTGCCCCTGCCTGGTATCACTGGAGGCCTTACATACAGAGAGATAACTATGTACAAGGGGAAACACTGGTAGTTAAAGAACACCACAACAAACAATTCAGTGTTGAATCAACAAGTATCCCCTTCTTTAGTGCTTTGGAAATTACTACAGACTCACCAAAAGCAAACACCACAGCTATTTTTCTATCTACACCACAGTCTAAAACTCCTTTACGTCGATTCTCTTCGCCTGATGTAATAATTGAGAATCTTCACTATTAATATTGTACTGTAAACTAATTGTGACTCATTCCTCAAGTGTGGATCCTTGTGTAGTCAGAAATGCAGCATCCACACACACAAGGAAGAAGCAGGCTCTCTTTCTCTCTTCTTAAGTGATATATCTGTATACCCTTCCAATGCTACAATTCTAAAGGTAAGATAAAAGGTAAAGGACTCTTGGATGGTGAAGTCCAGTCCAAGGTGACTATGGGGCTGTGGCGCTCATCTTGCTTTTAAGCCGAGGGAGCCGGCGTTTGTCTGCAGACAGCTTTCCTGGTCATGTGGCCAGCATGACTAAACCACTTTGGACACAACAGGACACCGTGACAAAACCAGAGTGCACAGAAATGCCATTTACCTTCCCGCCACAGCAGTACCTATTTATCTACCGGTACTTGCACTGGAGTGCTTTCGAACTGCTAGGTTGCCAGGAGCTGGGACAGAGCAAAGGAGGCTCACTCTGTCGCAGGGATTTGAAACGCTGACCTTCTGATCAGCAAGTCCAAGAGACTCAGCGGTTTAGACCACAGAGCCACCCGCATCAATTCTACAATCCCTTGTGAACTACACACAAAAAAGCCTGATTCTATCCAGCCTGATTTGTTATTTACAGGAACTGTGTTAGATCTATCCTCTACGACGCCCTCTCCCAGGAAAACCTAGACTGTCCTCTCATGAAAGTACTTTTTGTATAATTTTACTGCACTGAAGGTTTTGATTTTATTAACGATGCAATTATCCTCAGACGGGACCTGTCAGCATATTAGGCGGATGCTGAAAGAATTCCACTGGCTGCTGTCTTGAGCCAGGTGGCGACAGTCTTGGCAGGGTTATTATTATTTATTATTTATTAAATTTGTACACTGCCCTTCATCCATAGATCTCAGGGCTGGTCTGAGGAGGGAAGAAGAATGGGATGAGATTGTGGAACTCGATCTTCCATAGCTTGGGAGGTGCTGATCTGGATGCTCGGGAGGGACCAAGCAGGTTGTCAAGAAAAAACCTGACCTCAGTGAGAGCAGATGCTCTGAATGAGGAGAAGGAGAAGTCAGGTTTGGCCTCTTGTTAGCAAAGTAACACCCAATGCCAAGGAGGCACTTAAGCCTAGGTCAGATAGTGAGCTGGCAGTATCAAATCTGCAGGATGCAATTGGGTAAGCAGGGGATGAAGTGGTCTTTTCTGTCATCCATCTCTAGCCATTAAGACAGACTAAGCTATGGCTATGACTCAGAGAGTCCCTGTGAATCACAGTCACAGATTTGTAGAGTTGGAAGGGATCCCAAGGGAACATCTAAGTCCAACTCCCTACAATGCAGGAATCTCAACTAAAGAATCCAACAACGTCTTGTTCTGCACCGGGTCATGTTTTGGAAGTGACTCCAAGGCTGCGGACAAATTCTGAAGCTCTCTGGATTAGGATCTATAAACCTGAATTAACTAACAGCTGAAAATATTAAACTGGATGCACCATTGACTGATTTCTGATTCCGTGCCTAAATATTTCTAAGCAATCCACAAGGCATTTAATTCAGAGTAATCCCACAGGCTTCCAATCCGTAGATTTTCTGCGAGACAACTCTGGAATAAAGGGTTTATAGTTTTATGCCATTTAGAAGTAATGCTTTTGCAATCACGGGCTCCCTCTGGAATATGACATTTAACGATCTCCCCCAGGGAATTTGAAGCACAAGTCATAATTAAGATTCCTTTGCATATTTGGGTAATGTTAACCATGATGGGGCAATTTTGGGAGGGAAAAAGCAAAGATCTCAATAAATGGCAAGCAATAATAACAACACAGATATAAAGAGAGACATAAAAATTTAGTATTGCAATCTCTCCTCCTATCACAATACTTGCCAGTATGCATTTCCTTTCACATGCTTATTAAAAGCCATATATTGCTTCTGTCACTGCAGGGACATCAGAAAAATAATTACAGAAGATGAAAAATGGAAGGCATTGCACCGAATGCACACCCATACATTAAAAAACAACCACTTGTTTGTGTCTGACATTATTTAAAAACAACAACAACAACAACCAGGAAGGTTAGAAGTTAATCCAATAAGCACACAAGAATTTGCAAGCTTTAGAAACCATGCAACATTTCCCTTAAATAAACTGCAAACCCACATCATCTACAGAGAAATGTAATTTATATTAATGAAGGGGGCAAGCACGCCCAGGGCTTTTCAAGAGATCGCTCTGGTACCAATTTTAATGATCTGGCTTGCATGAAGAGGATTTTGAACATTTTAGTGGTTCAGGGTGCTTAAATGAAATAGCTTTTTAATTGTAAAGAATCAACTTAGAATCATACAGTAGATTTACATCTTAAAGCCAGAATGCAGCTTGTTCTGGAGCTTATAAGTAGGACTCAGCTACAGATGCTTCAACACAAACAGTAATATCTCAGGCTGCATAGACACTACATATGTTTGAGGCACATTATCCCCCTTAAAGAATTCTGTTTGTTTGTTTAAGGTTGCTGGGAACTGTAACCCTGTGATTCTGACCTACAGTACCCAGAATTCTTTGCAGGGGCGTATGTGCTTTGAATGTGTTTTAAAGGTAAAAAGTGGGTACGCAGCTTCACTGTGTCATCTGATGATATTTTGACTCAAAAACGTGTCCTACCAACACACACACACCCCAAGCCTAGTAGGAAATATGCACAGTTCCACCTAAGCACCACCACACCCGTCTTTCCCTTAAGTGCTGGCACACACAAAATGGCTGACAACTGAAAGCGATTTTGAATTGTGTTGCTCTCCATGATGACTGTCTCTATGCTGCAAGCTTGCTAGTTTACAGCACCTTAACATGAGACTTGGGGCTTTTCTCTAAACTATCACCACCTTTCACAATTTTTATGGAATCAAAGAAGCCTGACATCGCGGCAATTCCATGTGCGCCCCCTTCCGAACAAGACTTAAACTGTAGAAAAAGTATTTGCTTCTGTGAAAGTCTGTTCGGTGTGATCTTTTCTGGTCTTTAGAGATGAATCCATTTAGTTTGGGATTTAGTAGGGCCTTTCAGATAAATTTCATTATATGTTGTTCTGGAGTCCTGATACTCTGGCAGATCAATCATAGCCTTTAGGCTAAATAAAAAAATTCCTTCAGTAGCACCTTAAAGACCAACTAAGTTTTTATTTTGGTATGAGCTTTCGTGTGCATGCACACTTCTTCAGATACAGTGAAATGGAAGTTTCCAGGCACTTATGTAGAGAAAGGGTGGGGAGGGGTGGGGATGGGGAGGGGGGATCACTCAGAAGGGTGGTGGAAATGGGTTCTTATCTCATTATCGGATTCTTATCTCATTATACATGATAAGCGATCTTCACCCATCTCAACCCTTGCTTTTTCATGCAAAACCATTTGCAGTCGTTTGCGGTCATCAACAGCTATCAGTCAGTCAATCACCCATTTCCACCACCCTTCTGAGTGATCCCCCCTCCCCATCCCCACCCCTCCCCACCCCTTCTCTACATAAGTGCCTGGAAACTTCCATTTCACTGTATCTGAAGAAGTGTGCATGCACACGAAAGCTCATACCAAAATAAAAACTTAGTTGGTCTTTAAGGTGCTACTGAAGGAATTTTTTTATTTTACTTCGATCCAGACCAACACGGCTACCTACCTGTAACCAGCCTTTAGGCTGGAATTCAAATTCCATCTCCACCATGAACACGCCACATGGGCAAATTATGCTTAAGAGTCTTGCATATCTTGGCTTATTAAGACCAAATATGTACATTTAAACGGGCTACCAAACTGTGATCCCGGAACTTCATGGTTCAAACCACACTTCTGCCATCAATTCAGTATGCAACTTACTTTTATCTCATCCCATCCCATCTGCAATACGGGGGTGTTAATAAGATCTCTCCTCTTCAGGGAGGGGAGACTTTGCGGGAGGGACCCGCTCTACGCGCCAAGCAGGGGGGCGTGTTCGGCCCCCTGCTTCACCTATACCTGCTGCCGCGCTCAGGCCCCTGGCTGGCCAATAGGGCCAGCTCATGGGCGGGGTTTACCTGCTTTAAAACAGCGCAGCAGCATCTATATCTCCCCTTCTGCTGCTGCTCCTCAACGGATCTCCTGCCCACCCTCCCTTTAGGTCTTCCCTTAGTGTGTTTGCTTTGACCTTGCTATGGACTTCGGTTGGTCGCCTTTGGTCGCCTAAGGGGCCTGGTAGGAGTTTTTTATCCAATTGGCTAATTGGCACTGGCCTCTTGGTTTCTTCGCCTACCTCGTAGCAATTCGTCACAACTTCTTTCGGTATTTGGCGGTAGGCATTGGAATATGGAGTTGTCTGGTGTGTTCGAGGACTGGTTGTGGCCACCATCCAACCCTCCTCTTATAGGGGTATCCCCTTAAGGGATCTGGCGGTCATGGATCCTGATGTCCGATGCCCTGCTGGGGGCTAGGGCCATGGCATGACCCCCGGTGACACCAGGGGGAGCTTTCAGTTGTATTTGCATCAACAGGCTCCTTCCTCGGGGTGTTAACCTGATATGACCCCCCGCGGAGCAGGGTGGAGTCATGCTTGCTAGGGAGTCCAATGCCTAAGCCAATACCTCTCACTTGCTCTAACCAATAAAGTTGTGTTAATAATGAATGAAAAGTGCTTTGAACATTCCAAAGCACTACAGCCTATGCAGCGGATTCCTGTTTACCTACACAAGGATTCAAGTGGGCTCTGCAGAGGCCGTGTAACCAGTGGCTCTTGAGTATGTTGGAAGAATGCTCAAAGATCTGGCAAGAACCCTCAGTGTGGAAGAATTCTAAAATCAATGTGTAGTGGTTGGCCAGATCAACATAAGAACAGATAGAAGCCACGAGCTAATGAGGATGTTTGAGGAACTGGATCTTTGCAAATTCTGGTAAAAACTGAACTCCAACTCCTGCACTAACATGTGGCTTGGGACTTGAGTTATCCAGCAGTTTCTGCCGTTCCCAAACATTTCAAGCAAGTTATTGGCTCAAATTGGAAGACCTGAAAATATATGTTTCTAAAGGTTTTTCTCTTATTCAAGACATGCATTTAAAAATGTATTTTGAGAGAAAAGTCATTCAGAAATCATATTTTTCATGGGAATTAAAAGAAACAGGAAACTACAGGTTAAAATCAGACAGAATGAACACATGTGAAAGTTACGTGAAAACAGATTGCTTGCTCAACCCGACTCCAACGTGCTAAATTTCTCTTCTTTAAGAGAAACAAACAGCAGCAAAAAAAAAAATCCCCCTCATCAAATATAAATCCTAAAAACTGCAGATGATTAAAAGAAACACTTAATGAATGCTTCACCATTGACTGATCCAACGCAACAGCGATAAGTAAATAAAACATCACCTCCTAAGCAATTACCCTGGATTCAAAATCCATTAATTTCCTGTCCTTCTCCCCTTATGGCAAAATACACTTCATTGACATTTACACAGTGCTAGAGGAAATACGCCACACACTTTCCCCTTTTTTATTTTTTGCAAGCACTCAATAAGGGCCATGTATTTAAAATCCCCGTCATGCATCCTGCAGAGAACTTAAAGCCAGCACTTTGCTCTGTATATTTTAGAAGGCACAAAATCTGATGACCTTGAATATACAAAAAAGCAAAGCGTAGAAGAAAAAGAGAGAGAGAAATGGAAGCTCGAAAAGGTAATTCAAGGTAACACAAATACTGCAGGCAGCTGCCTTAATGCTTCGCTTTAAGGGTTTGTGCTGTAGTTGTGGATGGTTTCCAAAAACGTCCTGTGTATTATTTGGCAATACCTTCCCTGAAACAGGAAGCTTAGCCTGAATAGAAACATACACCAGAGGTGCGTGGCCATCAAAATATTTAGCCCACAACATGTATGCAGCTGGGTTTTTTGGTTGAGAAAAAGAAGAAAAAAGAAATTCAAAACCATTTGCTTCTGCTTTTGAAATTCTTCATGCCAAAGAATTCCAATTACTTCACAATCACAAGGTCACCCTTTGTTAGTTCCAGTTAAATTGATTTCAACATCAGAGTACAGGGTAAAATTGTGGGTTAGCTCTTCGAAGCTCATTTTAGAAAGGTTTCAAGTACAGCAAGTACGTAGCCTCACAAATGCATATCGGATCTGGAAATAAAAATAGACAGAGGTGTGTGCATATGAATGGCGGCCACAGGGCGACTTGCAAGTCACAGATGTTCACCAAACTGAGATGGTCTCCTATCAGCATCCACCCATATCCCTTACTCCCATAAGCTGAAGAAATGCTCACCTCATGCCATTATGCCATCTGGTTGTGAGAATGCTATTCTAGGCTGCACTGACAAACATATAGTGTCTAGCTCAAGGGAAATGAATAGTCCCACTCTATTATACCTTGACCAGAGCACACCTGAAGTACTGTGTCCAGTTCTGGGCATCAAAATTTAAGAAGAATATTGACAAGCTGGAAGGTGTGCAGAGGAGGGTAACCAAGATGATCAAGGGTCTAGAAACCAAGCCTTATGAGGAACGGTTGAGGGAGTTGTGTATGCTTAACCTGGAAAAGTGGATCTTCAAATATCTAAAGTGGCTGTCAAGCTGCTAACAGCTCAATTTGGCTTCCCAAGGATTTGTGCTTTGGGGTGGGGGGAATCCTATTCCTTCCCAGTTCTAGTGTGCCTTAGCACAATGCCTGGTGAAGTCTCAGAAGCTTAACTGGAGCAAATGTCCAACCTCTCCTTTATCTTAGCTGCATTCCCATAGAATACAAGCTTGGGTTTTTGGTTTTGGTTGGTTCCCCCCCCCCCTACGGTTCTTAAAAGGAAGCAACCTACATCACCACAAGAAGGAAGTTTGCACAATGTGTATTTCTGGCCACAGCACGATTCATTCAATTAGAGAGTTTCTACATTGCATAGAAGGTCTCCATGTCAGTGGGTAAATGCCACAATTGCCACATGGTCACCGGAGCTAAATGTTAACAGAGGTGAGGGGGAAAACAATATAAGGCAGCTATTTCTAGCTTCTTTCCTATGATAAAGGTGATGTGCACATGGGCCCTAAATCTCTAGCTGTGAAAAAAGGGCTGGCATTAGCACATGGCATCCTTAGGCAACTTCTAGCACCTGGGCAGAGCCCACTATTAATGGCTACCCAGGATTCTTAACCGCCCCACTCCAGGTCCAGCATTCTGAGCATCGGCCAGGCAACATGATCTAGCCATCCTTTTCATTTCCCCCACTGCCCCTGACTTCACATTGACCTGGGGCACTGTGGGAACCTAGCAGTTTGAAAGCATACCAGTGCAAGTAGATAAATCGGTGTTTCCGTGTGCTCTGGCACTTGTCACGGTGTCCGGTTGTGCCAGAAGTGGTTTAGTCAGGCTGGCCACACAACCCAGAAAGCAGTCTGTAGACAAACCCCGGCTCCCTCAGCCTGAAAAGTGAGATGAGCGCCGCAACCCCATAGCCGCCTTTTGACTGGATGAGGAGTGGGGAGTAGGAACCGTGTTCGTTGTTCACTTAACTGAGGATGAAAACATGAAAGCAGAAGTGTGGGGTGTGTGTTCCAGCAGAAAAGGCTGGCAAAGTTCTTCTTCAGTCATGCATTTCATGGATTAGAGATGAAGGCATTTTTTAGCCATCAAAAGACCACCAGGCCTTAAAAGGACAGCCTGCAACTCTTGCATTTCTGCTGAACTGCTAAATGCTATTTTTATGCTGTTGCTTTTTGTTACTTGATGGATGTCACCTGAAGGTGAAATGCACATCTCGTCTGTGAAGCTAGAAGGAGGGAGTGCAGGATGGTAAGCAATAAGGCAGGGGTTGCGTGGTATGCCTACAATAAGATTGTTCTACAGAAACATTGCCCCAAACCCTTCAGGGTGGGTTGCTGGGAATTCTGGGTAAAATGATGGGAGCCTGAATTTTCAGTGTTCCTACTTGTATGGAGTACATCTGTGGTATTATTTTTCCCATGCTCCCCAAAATGGAATGATTAGATAGAGTTGGCTCAGCATGAGGCTCCAAAGTTTACTTCAAGGGATTTAATTTCTAAAATGCGAAGAAAACGATGCAGTCATCAAACAATTTTTTTGTGGGGCTGTGAAAATTGTTGGTACACATGCAGAAAATCTAAGTACCACTGAACATGCAATTGGCAACCAGTATTTCCAGTTCCAGATATTATTATTATTATTATTATTATTATTATTATTATTATTATTATTATTATTTCAAATATATTTATTCCCTTTCTTAGTCCAGGGTGACTCACAGTAATAACATTGCATAAAAACAATTTAAAACAGCACGGAAGCATATAAACTAACAGTGGCTCTTATGACTATAAATACATTTTCAAACTTGTGATTGTGGTGGTATTTATACTTAACCTTGTAGATATGAACCTAAAACGTAACATCAAAGGAGGTTCCAAATACAATCTGCTACAACATTAGTTTTGCCAAGTTGCATTTATGTCATGCCGTGCTCTCTGGTTTAGCAAAGGCAGGCCTACGGAATACGATCTTAAACACAATTACTAGGGAACATAATGCAGTGTGTAAACATGGACAGAAGGACCTATTGACCTATTGGCTTTTAGGGCCACGATCCTATGCATAATTCACTTAAGGGAAAACATCCTGTAACAAAACAGAACCTTCCTTCAAGTAAACATGCATAGAATTGTGCTGTAAGCTATTCCAGATACATTTTATAGTTGATCTTTAAAACAAAGGAAGATTTAATTTCTTCTTCTTTCTGTCTTTGACTTTATGAGAATGGAGCAAAAAAAATATAGTGTTGGGTGGGAAATTAAAATAGGAAGCAATACCTTGCAGGTTGCCCTGAGGACATAATCTTTGCTTTTAAAAACAAGGAAATACTATCCAGCAGGCTCTGCTCAACAACGCCATTCCCTCAAATACCAATGTCACCTATAACACCACATTATGTTGATCAACAAAAGTTCAACACGACATTTCTTCAAGACGCTCTTCGGTTTCCTTGCAATTTTATTAAGGGACCAGTTTATGGGGCGAGGGAGCCTTACAACCATCTGTTAAGGGGCAGAAATGTGGCAGAGCCACTATGATAGCTTTCCCAGAGATGGGTTGCTATTGCTTACAGGGAGGAAGAGGGATGAGGTGGCAGAAAGGTTGGCATGGTACAAATCCATCAGTCTGATGCTCCTGCTGGCATTTTTTCAGCCTGCCAACCTCAGCTCCCTCCACAACTCACCTGCTGAGAAGGTAAGAGTAGCATCTCTGCCCCAACCAGCAACCAGCTACCACAGATGGAAGCAATCAGAAAGCACGTACCGGTTTTGAGAAGCACTCGTGAATATCAGATCTGGCTCGAGAAACATCTTGAAACCTCGCACCTCAGCTATAAAACTCATGCTTTCTGCCATGAACACTTTAACTGATTTGGTAAATGACTGCTAGAAACTCACAGGCACAGGATTTTCTTTCAGACTCGTGATTTGGCTCAGGAGGATGCTAAAGATAAAACGGAAAATAACTCAGGTGCGCAACAGAACCTGGAAGCTGCCTTATACTACATCAGACCTCTGGTCTATGTAGCTCGGTACTGTCTACTCAGCTCTGCAGAGTTTCAAACTGGTGATGTTCCCATCGCTTTCTGGAGATGCCAGGGATTGAATCTGGGGGCTTCTGCATGCAAAGGAGATGCTATAGCACTGAGCTCAGTCATTCTCTATATTCTCAAAGATTCATTTTTAGCACCATGACTTTCAGTGTGATTCTATGCATGCTTACTCAGAAAGTAAGATTCCCTTATTTTGAATGGGGAAAACTCTCAGGTAAGCATGCACAGAGCCGCAGCCTTTATGCTTCCTCTTCAGCCAAATGTGGATTATTAAGTTTTCAGAAGGAGCAAAGACTTGACATGACACCTTGGAGCAAGGAAAGAAACACCTGCAGCTCAATAAATTTTCCATTATGCACATATAAATATTTTATCATTCATTCAGTGCTAATTGTGTACAGGGTCATATTTACCTTAGGTGGTGCAAACATTTTTTTAGAATGTTTAAATTAAAACACACAAAGTGTCTCTGTCCATCTCCCCAGGCCACACCTTCAGCTCTCCTTGAATGTTTTTGCCTGGCTGAAATGGGTCCTTGAACTCTGTTCTTGGTTGTTTCATGAAGGATAGAGAGGCATGTATGTTTGTGTATGTAGAAACTTATCCTACTGCAAAAACCATAGAAAGCTGAGGTGAAGTGGGATAGCTGAGGCCTGAACAGTAAGCTATTCTTCTCTTGTGTGGAAACTATATGTTGTTGGTAAAGATCAGAAGAAGGACGCAGATGCAACTCTGTGTAAATATATTTCCAGAAGAAGGTAACACCAACAGACCAAAGCAGTCAGGGGGACCACAGAAGAAGCCTTGCAGTCAAGAGGCAGATTGTGACCAGTGACTGGACCTGTGTTGTAGGTAAATTTGGCTGGGGTGGAGGTTTACGTCATTTTGCTTGAGGCAAAAAGCTTCTTAAAGATTAGAGGCTGGTGTTTCTTGAGCCTTTAAAAACTGCTGTTAACCAAATTTAAAACATCAAAGTAAATATTAGTGTTCGCTTATTTACAAAATATCCTTTTAATAAACTTTACAATTTAATAGTTCATTCTCGGGGGGGGGGGGGAGATTCATTGCTCTGCCCACTTCTACCTACAGCCCTGCCCACTGCTAGCATTACCACTGACCTCTGACCGTGCCCATCACTCACTTAATGCATTTTGGGCAAACCTGTGCTAGAAGACACAAGTCTGCTGCCATTGTGACTAGTATGGACCTCTGCCCTCCCCCCCCCCCACTTTAAGTATACCTGGCTCCAACTCTCCCAGGTAAACCTCTCCTCCTTTCTTAAGGATTAGCTCTGAAGTTGTTTTATCCTATATGGAATCTTTGAATGTTCTAGTCATTCAAGGGCAACTATAGCCAGGTCAGTAAAATGGAAGGCTGAGTGAAGCCGCTGCAATTTGATTGACAAAAGTGGCCCATCTCAGGAGTCCTATATCACACTGTTTACTAGGGCTCCCTGCAAAGGTTCATTGCAGAAGGACTCGAGAGAAGAGGCTTCATTGCATTAATGCACCATACCCATAAATACTGTAATAATAATAATTAAAAAAAATCCTTCCAGTAGCATCTTAGAGACCAACTAAGTTTGTCATAGGTATGAGCTTTCGTGTGCATGCACACTTCTTCAGATACACTGAAACAGAGGTCACCAGACCCTTATGTATAGTCAGAGGGTGGGCACACTTCTTCAGATACACTGAAACAGAAGTCACCAGACCCTTATGTATAGTCAGAGGGTGGGGGTGGGGGTATTACTCAGAAGGGTGGTGGGAATGGGTGATTGGCTGATAGGAGTGGTAAACCTGTTGATTCCCACCACCCTTCTGAGTAATACCCCTCCCCACCCTCTGACTATACATAAGGGTCTGGCAAACGTCGGCTACAAAATGTAAAAACAAGCATTACATGACTGGATTATGACTAGATTATCAAAATCCCTGCCCTTTTGGTTTATAAACCTGCAATCCTATACCCATCGCTACTGAACTCAGTGGGAGTTGCTTCTAAACAGACATGCACTGTAAGATTCCTAAATGTTCATTCTCATGGAAAATATAGCAGAAATATAGTAGAAATATAAAAGGCATACCACTTGGGAAAATATTTTTGTTGAATCCACACAGTTATTTCAGAATCAGCTCTAATGGAACAAAAATTCAGTTAAAGGATTATTATAAAGGAAAAGTGAAGCATGGTGAAACATGGAAGGAGAAAACTGTTTAGTTATGCATCGTAGGCATTCTAATTGTCTATGTGCCTAATTTTGGATGTGAGATGCAAGCATGAATACATCCACATTAATTATTTCTGCATCACCGTGGAAAGGTTAACCAGGCCAGTAGAGATGTCAGCTTTTCTAGCCTCTTCAATGCTCAATATTTCAGCCATTAGCAAGGAACTTAAGGATCATCTTATGAAATATTAAAGATGGCTAGATGTTTATGAAACAGATGCATTTTTAAGAGAAAGAGACTCTAACTGTAATTTAGCTTCTCTGTAATTTAGACTGGAATAATGACAGTCTTGAAATCTTGCTTTTCCTTTGTTCATGCCCAGGTCCTGAAAGCCACAAACACGCAACCATCTACCACCCCTATTTGTTCGAGAAAAGCTTAAAATGTTGCTTATCAAGGCAGCCAAATTAAAACAGATGTGCTTTTGTGGTGGTGGTGGTGGAGAAGAAGAAGAAGAAGAAGAAGTCTTGTGCAATTTTAGTAAATGGGAGAGGAGAGATGAGATTAAACCCAAAATTGAAAAACAGCTCAATTTTTTTGTGTTTCTCCCATATCCCGTAAAAAGTTATTTTATTGTTTTTTTCCTGTTTAGTATGATTTCATATTTGGTAAGCCTAACATTCAGAGTTTCCTCGCATTCAACCATGTGTGAAAGCTGCTTATTTATTTTCATGGATATTTCCACTTTATTTCGTAACAACACTGGAAAAGCAGATAAATAATTTTTGCAAAGTGGATCTGAATTATTATTGCAGGTGTGCTGTTATCCCCAAAGCTGCAGATCAAGATTTTCATTTAAAAGAAATGATAGTAATTCAGGTTAGTATCATGGTTGGCACATACAATAACCAGCTTAAGAGAGGGACAGCTTAAACAGGCCCGGCTCTAGGTGCACTCCCGGTGGCGCGGGGCGCCAGGGCGCCGGGCCGGCAGGGGGAGGGTGCTGCGCGATGAAGCCGTGCGGAAGCCGTGCTGTGCGCTGTGAGGGCGGGGGCGCCGGAGCGATCTCCGCGCCTCAGCGCCAGGGCGCCCGACCTGCTAGAGATGGCCCTGAGCTTGCACAATATTGCTAGTCTATACATGTCTACTAAAAAGTAAGATCCACTGAGTTCAATGGGATTTAAGGCTAAGGCTGCAATCCTATCCTCTTACTTGGCATTTAAGTACTATTTGCTTCTGAGCAGATATAGTTATACTGCTAGTCATGATTTTTTCCCTGTTCCACATTTGGAATAAAGCACAGTGGTAGTTCTGGTTGTGAACGGGATCAGTTCCGGAGGCCCATTCGCAACCTGAAAAGGTCGCATCCTGAGTGCCGCGTCTGCGCAGGCGCGTGACGTAATTCGTCGCTTCTGTGCATGCGTAAAGCGTGATTTAGTAATGCAGGTCACGGATGTACCGAACCCGGAAGTAACCTGTTCCGGGACTTCCTGGTTCGGCGCGTCCATATCCTGAAAAGACGCCTCCTGAAGCAGACGTAACATGAGGTATGACTGTACCTCACTTGGGAAATAGAAAAAAAAATATAATCTGATGAGCAGATGGCATTTAGCCTCAAAAGTAGAACTTTCAAGAGGAATCCCATAGATCTTATTCATTTAGTTAATATAAAAGAATGCCGTGCTACTTTCTACATTAGCTACTGCAATTATTCCCCTTGCCCCAAGATAGAAATGGTTTGAGCCCAGGAAAATGCCAATGCAGTGTTATCACATCAATACCACCTGCTGCTTTTCCTTGCCAGTACGGCAAATGCAGCGAGGGAAAGCACAGGCGGTCATTGCACCTCAGTGAGCACTCAGTCCTGGAATCAGAAGCTGCTCTGGAGACCTTATTGCAACCCTGTCTATTAGTTCTCTGTGGCTGGATATTGTTCTTACCCATCTTCATCTACAGAATACCTACATTCCTCTAAGCAATGTACAAGGATTAAAAACAAGGCAGTCATAAGAACAAAACACAAGAAAAGCCTGCAGGATCAGACCAAACACACCTACCTCAGTACTGTAGCATCACCATTCCCCCCCCCCATCCCTGCCTAAAAAAGCAGTAGCAATAGTATACCTCTAACCTAAAAACCAGATGGGGAAAATACGGCACAATTTAATGAGCTTTTAGGGCAACTTGCATTAAAACAAAACTAAACAAAATCTATTTCAATTCAGTTTATGCAGAAAAGCCAAAGCTAACTGAAATGCACTTTATTAGATCTAAACAGTGTAATTATGATGCCAAAGATATCTCTATCTATCTACACTCTAGTTGCAATATTTCCTATATGAATAACAGAATCATAGAACTGTAGAGTTGGAAGGGACCCCCGAGGGTCATCTAGTCCAACCCGTTGCAATGTAAGAATCTTTTGCCCAATATGGGGCTCGAACCCACAGCTCCGAGATTAAGAGTTTCATGCTCTACCAACTGAGCTGATAGGAAAGAGATCGATATGACTAAGATGGACATTGGGCACAGCAATGTAGAGTAGACTAGGTCCTTCACATTCACACAGGCCTCTGTATCCTCCATCCAGGTCAGCAAAGCAGCATTGCACATGTTCAGTGGCACTCTCTAGCGAAGCAAAAATGCTCCAGGAGTAAAGTGAGGGGTGTGAGACCAGGGGCTAGAGAGAAGGTTGCACCTGGCTCTTGGGCTCAAGCACACCTCCAAAACGTTTCTATTTGACAGCAGATTTTCATTTACGTGGTGCAAACTTGTATATACTTTTTTCATTACCCTTCCTCCGGGGAACCCGAGAGCTGTTTTCATATTAAGCCTCAGGTGGTCTCCCACCCAACGAATGCGCCAGGCCAGCTTTGCTTCATCAGCAGAGCTGCACTATATACTTTTAAGTGCGTTCACTGGGCCGTTTCTTTTGCAGCTTGAGATACAATCTGGGGTCAAAAATAGAAAGAAAATGGCTTACATCCACTTGAGCCCTCCCGCAATCAATCAGTCTAAACAGGTTTAATCCAAATACTTCATCTCCGCTAGGCTGTGGACTGGGCTGTTCGCTTTAAATAATGTTGGGAGATTGTGAAGATGAATTCTTCCCTCGGATTACATTTTTATTTATAGCCCGTGTTTAGAAACGGACAAGTGTCCCCGTTAAATATCCCAGCACTTTCAAGTTCAAGTTGTTTTGCAAGCATAATGACCAATCCTCCCAGTGCTCCAAGGCAATATGTCAAGACCATAAAGTGAATTCCTGTCTCAGCCCAGGCATTACTGGGTTATTCGGAGGAATGAGATGATAACCTCGTAGGAACCACATTTTACAGAAAGCACAAATTTCTTAAATAAAACTTTTATTCCCTTTTAAATCAAGAGCGTACATGCAAGAGCAATCCTCCCCGAGGAAGGCTGCCTCGCGGTTTTACATCGTGTTTACCGTGTTTCTCATATTATAAGTCATGTCTTATATTTATTTTTTTTCTCAAAAAAACACAACATGGCTTATTTTCAAGGGATGTCTTATTGAGCTGCGGCTCCAGCCAGCTCCCGGGCTTCGCGCACTGCCTGCTAAGGCTCCTGCCGGCTGCCGGGGCTTATCAGGAGCGCGCTTTGAGCTGCGGCTCCAGCCAGCTCCCGGGCTTCGCGCGCTGCGCGCTAAGGCTCCTGCCGGCTGCCGGGGCTTATCGGGAGCGCGCTTTGAGCTGCGGCTCCAGCCAGCTCCCGGGCTTCGCGCGCTGCCCGCTAAGGCTCCTGCCGGCTGCCGGGGCTTTGCTTAGCAGGGTCCCGATCCTTTGTTCTTTGCCCGCCGCGGCTCCTGCCGGCTGCCGGGCTTTGCGCGGCTTGAGCTGCGGGTCTAGCAGGGGCCCGGCGCCGCGCGCTGAGGCTCTACCGTAGCCGGGCTTCGCACTGAGGCTCCTGCTGCAGCTCTTGCTGTGCGTGCTGCAGCTCTTGCTGGCTCCCACTCGGACGGAGCTCCACGTGGCAGCGGCATCCAGTTCCGAGGAGGCATCTTCCTTTTCTTCTTACGGTACCGTATTTTGCACAGACCTGCTCCCACCACAACCCGGTACTGCTACGTCTTATTTTCGGGGTATGCCTTATATTTCGCCAGGTCATGAAAATCCTGCCATGCCTTATTTTTTAGGGATGCCTTAAAATATGAGAAACACGGTAAATCTGCAGGGCCAACCTTACATTGAACAGTTGACCTGGTAACTTCAGCCAAGCAGGAAAGAACTCCAGGCAGGCAGGCAAATGGGCTGGTAAAAGGAGGGCTGATTTTTCCATCCCTGCTCTGCCATTCCAATTGGTTGTTGTTTAGTCGTTTAGTCGTGTCCGACTCTTCGTGACCCCATGGACCATAGCACGCCAGGCACTCCTGTCTTGCACTGCCTCCCGCAGTTTGGTCAAACTCATGTTCGTAGCTTCGAGAACACTGTCCAACCATCTCATCCTCTGTCGTCCCCTTCTCCTAGTGCCCTCAATCTTTCCCAACATCAGGGTCTTTTCCAAGGATTCTTCTCTTCTCATGAGGTGGCCAAAGTATTGGAGCCTCAGCTTCACGATCTGTCCTTCCAGGGAGCACTCAGGGCTGATTTCCTTAAGAATGGATAGGTTTGATCTTCTTGCAGTCCATGGGACTCTCAAGAGTCTCCTCCAGCACCATAATTCAAAAGCATCAATTCTTCGGCGATCAGCCTTCTTTATGGTCCAGCTCTCACTTCCATACATGACTACTGGGAAAACCATAGCTTTAACTATATGGACCTTCGCCACGACAAGGCATTGATCCAATTGGTAGAAAGTATATATATAGATATTTAACAATTCTGCTATGATATGAATATTCCTCTCTTCTGTGCCAGCATGGATACACAGAGTACTAGCCTCCTATAAGGCTAGCAAAATAAAACACTGCAGACAAGCAACTTTGTCCACTCCTGTATAATGATTCTGCATCAATACTTTCCAATGAAGAACAGAAGACGAAGCCTGCTGGATCAGGCCCATCTATACCAACATCCTGTTCTCACAGTAGCCAGCTAGATGCCATAGGAAGCCCACAAGCATGGCCTGAGCCCAGCAGCTCTCTCCTCTCCTGCAGTTTCCAACAACTCCTCCTCCTTGCCTCCAGCAACACTGATGGAACGTAGCCCATGGTTAGTTTCTAAACTAAAGGAAGTTATGAGGATTTACATCAATTTGAATACTGTAAACATTTTATTACATCTTTGGAAGCAAGCCACAGGGTTTTTGATAGAACTTCCAAATACATGTGTGCCTACATTTGTTATTAGATCTTCAGAGAACCAAAAAAAAGAAAAGAAAAATGTTAACTTGAAGAGGAATCTCACCAGAAATGGACAATAAACACAACATTCCCACCCTGACTTCTTTTTCTCAAAAATTTGGAACAAAAGGCTGCCCACTGGTGGAATCAATTTGCAAGTCTCTTTCTTACCAGGCGGTTCTCTATTACAGTGTTTCTCAACCTTTTTTGGGCCACGGCACACTTGTCCCGTGAAAAAAATCACGAGGCACACCACCATTTAAAAAGTTAAAAAAATTAACTCTGTGCCGCCCTATATTATAATTATGACTGTAAGAAACACTTGCCAAATATTGCTTTCCGGCGGGTCAGTATTTAGTATTGGCGGCCGCCAGGCTCGTTTGCACTGAGCTTTGGGAAAGAGGAGGAGAAATATTGCTTTCCGGCAATGCAAATCGCCCTTCTCGTCGCCGCACGTCGCGGCACACCAGCCAGCGTCTCGCGGCACACTAGTGTGCCGCGGAACAGTGGTTGAGAAACGCTGGACTCTATTAAACCATATTTATCCATCCACTTCTGAAACCCCATTGTTTCAGTGGAGTAAAGCAAGTTCTCAAACCTTTCCCATTAAAACAAACGGAACTTTAAAATGCTTTAAAATGCACCTATTTATCTACTTGCACTGGCATGCTTTCGAACTGTTAGGTTGGCAGGAGTTGGGACAGAGCAATGGGAACCGCTGACCTTCTGATCAGCAAGCCCAAGAAGCTCAGTGGTTTCGACTACAGCACCACCCGCGTCCCAGAAGGTGTAATCTCCTTTGGCTAGCTCAGGGGTCCCCAGACTTACTGGCATTTGGGCCGGTTCCCAACGCACCGATCGCGCGGCGGGCCGGAGGGCGGGGGAGCGCACGCCTGTGCGGGCGGGCGGGCGGGGGAGTGTGCGCCCGTGCGCATGCGCACGGGCATTTACTGGCGCGGCAGCGCGCTTCCAGGGTGGGGAAAGCGCCGAAAATCCGTTGTGCGCATGCGCGTGGGCCTCCCCCGACCCGGAAGTGCACCAGAAATGACTTCTTCCGGGTCAGGAGAGGCCCATCCGCATGCGCACAAAGGATTTTCGGCGCTTTTTTCCCAACCCGGAAGAGCGCTGCCGCGCTGCGCACCGTAAGAGCGGGCGGCAGCGGCGGGCGGCGGGGGTCGTCGCGGGCCGGATTGGCAGGCTAATTGGGCCGCATCCGGCCCCCGGGCCGTAGTCTGGGGACCCCTGGGCTAGCTCATGTGAGTAAAAACAACAACAACAAGTTATACATATTATGGATGGGGAACCTGTCACCTCACAAGATGCTGTTACTCCAAAATGCCATCAGCTCCAACCTGTAATGCAAAGGGTCAGTGGCAATGGGTCTAGAAGTCTAAAAATGCCTGGAGGCCACCGCTTGCCCATTCCTTGTGGCAGGCCTTTAAAAGGATGGCTAAATGGATGGATGGATGAAGATGAAGCAGGAGCTGACCAAAGATGCATGAGCCATAACATTCCTTTGCCCTGGTAGGGTAGGAAACATCTCAAATGCATTAAGAAAGCATGCACAGCGCATTTATCCATTCTTCCAGTTTATGTATTCATAGAGGTGCATAAAGCAACTGAAACATTTCAGATGCAGCGACTGATCAATATTAAATATGAATCAACTGTAGCAAAGAAGATAAGAGTGAAACCTTTGGAAATGAATTCAGAGAGATTTGGGGGAGACACAGGAAGTACTGCAATATTTTGAGAAGTATTAACTTCTGAAAATTGCTTGAGGAGGAAATGAAAGCAACACTTACAATAGTTGTAATTGGGGGGGGATCATACCCCCACCCCGTCTCTTTGTAATCCCTCAGTCTCAGCGGCTGAAGTATTTTACAAGAAATAAGCTTGGCAATGTTTTTTTTCTACCGGTAGCAGTAAGGAAAATGCCCATTAAGGAAGCATGGACTTCAAAAGGAGTGCTAACCCATACTAGAATTCTGTATCCATGGATAGGGAGGCAGGGGTGTGTGCACAAGACCCACTCCCAATATTTCCATGCACATTGCCCCGCACACTGAGCCTCTGACCTTTGCAGTGTTAAGTGGGGAAGATCTGCAAGTGAGGTAGTTATTGGCATTCGTCTGAACACAAAGTTGACTTCCTGCATGATTGTGGACCTTAATCAAATGAATGCAATTAAAAGTTGCATGAAGAACTTTTCTGTGCTAAATAGGGAAGGCCAAGCATGCATACGGAAGTGAGCACTTGAAAGGCACTCTCTCGTAGTGATGCTGCATTGACCACAAACGTAGGAAACTGCCTCATACCAAGTTGGACCATTGGTCCATCCAGCTCAGTAGTGTCTAAGAGGGCCAGATTTGACAAAGTGAACATGTGTGAGGGCCAACCAAAGTTGTTGAGCTTTTTTAGGGTTGCAGTTATTGAGCTTTTTTTAAGTTTTTACCCCAAAGTTGTTGAGTTTTTGGGCGGGATTGAATAACTCGAATAACTTGAAACCTAAACTTCCACGGGAGCCTAATGAGACTTTGGACATGCCTGGTCTACACTGATCTGCAGCAGCTCTCCAAGGTTTCGAGTCAGAGCTATTCGGCAGTGGAATTTGCTGCCAAGGAGTGTGGTGGAGTCTCCTTCTTTGGAGGTCTTTAAGCGGAGGCTTGACAGCCATCTGTCAGGAATGCTTTGATGGTGTTTCCTGCTTGGCAGGGGGTTGGACTGGATGACCCTTGTGGTCTCTTCCAACTCTATGATTCTATGAGTCCTTCCCAGCCATACTGGGAGATGTGGAAGACTGAATCTGGGACCTTCTGCATGCAAAGTTTATGCTTTAGCATCGAGCTACTGTACAGCTCTTCCCCAAAGCTTGCCCCTCACTCCTCCACAGCACCAGGAGATGTTTTCTATCCAGTACATTTAGGTGTTTGTTTTTTGTTTTAAGTTAAAGGCTGATTTAAATACAATCACAGCGAAGTAAGGTAAAATGCAGGCATCTTATGAAGACAAATTGCTACAAAGTGCTAAGCATATAACAGACAATCCACCCTGCCATTTTTTAAATATGAGGATGTTAAGTTTAACTTCTTTCTAACTCCCACTGTTTCATTCCCGGCCCACACACACCTCCCTTAAGGGCCCAGTACTGTTTTCTGCTGAATTGTCTGATTGTTCCAGGGAAGAAGCGTCCTCCGAGCCTCTAGGAAGTCAGAACAAATTAATTTCACTCGAACCTTGCGTGCCACAATTGAAGCAAAGTTTGCAAAGGTGCAAATCAAGAGCGCACATCAGCCTTTTTCCGGCAACAAAGGACTTGTGCCTTCAAATTTGTGTTCCCATTAATTTTCATTATATTCTAAATACATTGATTTTTCTAAAATGCATGACAGAAAAACAAGCAGGAGGGGGAAGCAAAACAAGGGAAGGGAAGTAGCAAGCTGTTATCAAGCTGGCAAGCATTCAGGTCTCCCAAGATATTTTCATGCTCACTGAAGGAAAAGCAGTAGGCACTGAAAGTGGATTTCTGCTCTTTTTACAGCAAATGTAACATGCCTTGTATATCCAAAGGGCTACTGAACCAACAGAGGCAAAGAAATCTAATTCTCTTCTCTCTTTAAACACATGCACACCAGATTTCCCTCAGTAATTTTTTTGCAGTAGCTCAGGGTGAAGCCTTATTCTTTTAAAAGTTGTTTACGACATTTAAGCTAGCTTGTGGCAACTTGTTCTCTTGACATTTTTCTGAAAAAGCTTGATGCGTAAACAGAGAAAGGGGATTGTTTGCACCCAAATGCAGATGTTTTAAGCTACAGCTTGTGCCTTCCAACACTCTACTCTCACTCATAACTAATTTCAGATTATTATTTTTTTGAATTTTTGCATCGGAAATACAGTTAGGCCTTTAAGAGGTCAAAGGCAGCATTTTTAATGGCACCTGGAAATGAACTGGGAGCCAACCAAGAACTTTCCATGATCTAAATACAATTTGCTAATTCTAAGCAGGAATTGGCCAACAACCCAGCTGCCGTATATAGAATGGGTAATCAAGTCTAGGTGTTACCAAACCATGAGAAAGAATGGCATGGCTTTCTAGGAGAAGATTCAGATCCCACGATCTGCACCATGCACCTAAAACACTTTGATGCCCCTTTAAACAGCCATGGCTTCTCCAAACGTTCCTGAAAATCTTTGTTTAGGGTCCTGCTCCCTATTCCCCTCACAGAGTTACGACTCCAAGGGAACTCCGGGAACTGAAGGTGTTTGAGGGTCTCTTAATAGCTCTCAGCTCCCTTATCATACTGCGGCTCCCAGGATTCTTTGGGGGAAGCCATGACTGTTTAAAGTGGTATGATACTGCTTTAAATGTACAGTGAAGAGGCGGGCAAAAGGTGATTCAAGCTATAGGTGGCACTTAAGCATCCAATGCTGGATCCAAGGGTACCTCTAAGCTGCAAACTTGTTATTTAAGAGAGAGTGTAACCCAACTCTACCGCTAGGGTTGCCACTCAATAGTGGACAGGACTTCTGTGCCTTTAATTGCCCTGCTCTCTTTTGAGTCTGGAAAGACCCTTTGCTTGGAAATTAAACAAAGGGTCTGCTGGTTTCTCTTTAAGGTTTCCAGACTCAAAAGAGAGCATGGCAATTAAAGGCACAGAAGTCCTGTCCTCTATTGAGTCTGGCAACCCTATCTACCACTGGTTAAATGCTGCCTCCATAGTCAGGACAACAGTACCTCTGTCTTAACTGTTTCAGCTTCGATTTATTATTCCCCCCATCCAATTACTGACACCACACATCTGTTCCGAGCACCATAAATATTTGCATAGTTAGCTGCTGCCCAGTCCCTGTTACTTATCACAGAGCAAAGTCTGCTAAGGGGCTGGCTGAATGCAGAGGAATCAGGTCAGAGCCAAAGGTCACTTTACCTAAATAGGTAAAGGTAAAGGACCCCTGATAGTTAAGTCCAGTCGCAGACGACTCCAGTGTTGCGGCACTCATCTCACTTTACAGGCCAAGGGAGCCAGCGTTTGTTCACAGACAGTTTTTCCGGGTCATGTGGCCAGCATGACTAAGCCGCTTCTGGCGCAATGGAACACTGAAAGCAGAGCAGCGCATGGAAACGCCATTTACCTTCCCGCTGAGCAGTACCTATTTTTATCTACTTGCACTTTTTTGGCATGCTTTTGAACGGCTGGGTTGGCAGGAGCTGGGACTGAGCAACGGGAGCTCACCCCATCGCGGGGATTAAAACCGCCGACATTCTGTTTGGGAAGCCCAAGAGGCTCAGTGGTTTAGACCACAGCGCCACCCGCATCCCCTCACTTTCCCTAGGGGTGCTTAAATCATTTTTGAAACTTTCCTAGCACCTGTCTGCATGTTCACATCCTGCCCATCTGGTTTCTTTAAAAAAAAAGATAAGGAAGGTCACAGTTCCAGCAGGAGAGATTAGGTGCTCGATCAACAGATCAATGCACAGCCTTATTTAAGTCAATCTGTGTTTGCCTCCAGACCCTGTGAACATCCTGCTTACTCCTCCTGTTTCAAATTTCTCCTTTCTCACTCTCCTCTTAACTTTTTGCAAGGCTGGAATCAGGGCAGGGTTCAAATATAGCACCATGAGTCAGGCTAGGTACATCTGGTGCATGGTGGAAACCAAGAAATTAGATTGTGTTGTGTGGCTAGATAAATTTATAAATTTTAAAACTGGCCCATGTTTTCCAACATTTTGGCATGGCAAATTCAAAAACACTAACTTTTAATTTTGAAATCTAATGGTTTGTCATACTCTAGATAAAACTCAAAAGAAACAGTGGGAAACAAAGCATGTAGTGATATGAAGTGTATTAAAAACCAATCTAGGAGGCCAAAACTCCTCACTCCAATCACTAAGGATAGGCAAAACACATGAGCCGCTACACACATGTGATCCTAAATTAAATTTGAAATTATATGCCAGGGTATAAAGATTAAAGCCACTCATCAAATGCTCTCTGAGAACATAGAACAAGTGTACCTTTATGTACAGTCTCCATAAGTCTGGCTAGCAAATATTGCATGTCAACATTTACTGCATGCGTCACTCACTCTATAACATGACACATAAATTAAATGCAATGAAAAGTGGCTTTCTTGGCAGCTCTTTCTCTTGTTCCGTTTAATCTCCGTCATTAACTTCAGCCCTCTTATTCTCCCGACAGTTTTCTGCAGTCATCCCTTTCAGGATGCAAACTTCGATTGTGGCTGCAAATGTTCCTGATTGTAGCTGACTGGAAATTAAAATGGAAGTGTTGCATCCTCAGAGAGCGCCCTCTAATGAAAATGAGGGTGGTCACTGATACCGCCATGGATAGGATGTATTCTGAAGGAGCGCTAAAGGCCAAAAACCTGGGAGTCACCTCTGCCTGCCAACCTTTCGGTACAATTGTTTCTTCTTCTGGCTCACAAAAACCATGCGAACGTCTTGCACACAAGCTTGAATACCAAACATGCAAGAGCACAGGTCAAAGGGGCTGTAAGTGCTGCTGAAGATGAGCTCCTGTGGCAAGACAACAGGAGTAGGAAGGGGTACCGGGAAATTCTACTCCTTGGTACAGGCGGCAACCATTTTAGGTACGTCCAATTGATGCACGGCCACCAACGCACAGGTCATTTTGGATGTGGGAGAGGGAGGAATGGGGGCAGAATTGGGGGCGGAACTCTGCCATGGCATGCTTTGACCTGGAACACAACCCCCAAGGAAACAGGAAGTCGCCTATACTATAGTTCTGTGTGGGTTTCTGGTCACCTCATCTCAAAAGAGGATACTGTTGAGTTAGAAAAGGTTAAGAAAAGAGCAACCAAAACAATTAATGGGGTGGAATGACTCTCCTATGAAGCTAGGTTGCAGTGTTTAAGACTTTTTACTTAGGCAACACGATAGAAGTGTGTAAAATTATGCAAGGTGAATAAAGTTTCTCTCCCTTTCTCGTAACATGAGAACTTGTGGGCATCAAAATGAAGCTGAATGTTGGAACATTCAGGACAGACAAAAGAAAGCTCTTCACATGTAGTGTGCTCCCAAACTACACTGGTGCAATGTTGTTGTTGTTGTTGTTGTTGTTGTTGTTGTTGTTGTTGTTGTTTAGTCATGTCCGACTCTTCGTAACCCCAGAGCACGCCAGGCACTCCTGTCTTCCACTGCCTCCCACAGTTTGGTCAAACTCACGTTTGTAGCTTCGAGAACACTGTCCAACCATCTCATCCTCTGTCGCCCCCTTCCCCATGTGCCCTCAATCTTTCCCAACACCAGGGTCTTTTCCAGAGAGTCTTCTCTTATCATGAGGTGGCCAAGCTGTCTCCAACATACCTAAAAGACCACCTTCTGCCACGGTCACTTGGAAGCCAAAGAATGCCCGCTACCGTTTACTACCTATGGATCATCAAGACTGCAGGAGTGGAAAGAGGCATTCTGGGTGGCAGGCACCCCTACCTGCCTCTCGGCAACATGCAAAATCCCAATAAATTGTATTGTTTTTATCCATGTTGGTTTGGGTTAGCCACAAATAGGAAGAGATGAAGTTGGGTGACTATGTAATTGGGATTTTGTTAGCTTGCCAGGCTAGAACCCTTGGGATGGAGCAGGCTATAAATTAGCTATGTTCCGCGGTTCCCAAAATTCCTAGATGATGGGGAAACATGCGTAGCAGTGCCTAGGGCCAAGCTCCTGCTGAAGCTCCTGTGTACCGTGTTTCTCACATTTTAAGACGTGCCTATAAAATAAGCCATGGCACGCTTTTCTGGAGGCAATAAAATATAAAGCATCCCCCCAAAATAAGACGTACTGGGGCATTGTTAGTGGTGGGAGCAGGTCTGCATGGCGCTTCTGCAGCGCGCGCCTTGCCAAGCCCTGACTGGGTCAGGACTCGGTGCGCCGTGCGCTGCTGTCTCTCCCGGGTCCCGCTGGGTCGGGGCTCGGTTCGGCGCGCGCTGCTGTCTTTGCTGGGTCCCGCTCAGTCGAGGCTCAGCGCAGCGCACGCTGTTGTCCTTGCCGGCTCCCGCTGGGTCGGGTCTCGGCGCAGCGCGCACTAGCAAGAGCAGCAGCACGCGCCGCACCGAGCCCCGACCCAGCAAAACTCTCTGAAAGCTTAATACCAGTAAAAAATAAAAAAGCTTAACAAAAAAAATAAGACATCCCCTGAAAATAAGCCGTGCTGTGTTTTTTGGAGGAAAAATAAATATAAGACAGTGTCTTAAAAGGTGAGAAACACGGTATGTATGTGCATGGATGAGTAAGAGAGGCAGAATACGTCACATGCTCTTTAAAATTAAAAACCAAGGTCGAGGGAGTGTTCCTCTAACAAAAAAAGCATCTGTGGAAATAAGAACAATTGCATGCCCTTTACACAGAAGCTTACAAAATGGTCATCACCATTCTACAAAAGAACGTCGATGAGAGGGGAAAATTCCTGAATGAAACAATTGCCTTCTGCAATGGAAGGCTTGCTAAGTGGGTTGATTTAAATTTTTCTGTTGCTGGACTGTACACAAAATCCATCATTGTTGCTCTGGGGTTCTCTTCTCTCCCACTACCCACAACTCTTGTCTCCAGAGTTTAGAAAAGCAGGAGGCGGCTAGTCCTGCTTTGGGGAACAGTGATGCATTTGTTCAATTATCTACAGACCTACAACCTCTTCATCAAATTAGCAGGTCTCTATTTATAGCTGATTATACTGTAGGGGTGATCTAATGAGAAACCCACAGAGTGATAAAGCACTGTCAGGGTCTTTCTACTTTCTTCCCTCTGAGGATTTGCTGAGCATTAAGCAGCTATGTGCCTGGTGCAAGGGGTGCATGCATAAAAGCAGAAGTGTTCAGTTTAACAGGCTGTAAACAAGGAATTTTTAAGAAAGGCAAGCCATTCAGCATTGCAGCTGACAAATTTAACTATACTTCTCCTTCCAAGGACTGTGTTGCGCATTTGCATTGCTTAAATGATGAAGCAATACTGTAAATCTAATTAGGCACTGAGTAATTACTCCAGCGGAAAAGAAATAAATCAGGAGTTGATAAGCAGTGTCATGTAAAGGGCGTTGCTATAGTTGTGTGCTGGTTTTATGCAAATGTAGGCTGACAATTCAGGGTGCTTGGAAATATTTTTTGATGTAGGTTGGGAGGGCTTTTTGTTTTTTAAAAGCACCTGCCAGGAATTGGCTTCATCTATTGTGGCTTTGCAGTTGATGAACTGAGCGGCTTGTAATGGCAAAATTCTGTCTCTCTGCGTGCATCATAACGTCCCCCACAGTTCTGCAGATCTGAATAATGCACACCTCCTTTCAAAGGCAGCTGCACAAAAGCCATATTCAAGAGTTCCCATGAACATGTGCTTAGAAAAATATGCAATATCCTTTAATACCTTTCCTGTTTTCAGTGCAAAAAATTAATTTACTAAACAAAGTACAGTGGAACCGCGGGTTGCGGACGTAATCCGTGACGGAGGCACGTCTGCAACCTGCAGCGCCCGCATCCTGAAGCACTGCGCCTGCACAGGCACGATTCTGCGCTTCTTAGCAAAGCGCGATTTAGCATATGCGCGAGCGGCGAAACCCAGAAGTAACCCGTTCCAGTACTTCTGGGTTTCCCGTGGCCCGCAACCCAAAAACACGTAACCTGAAGCGTCCATAACATGAGGTATGACTGTACATACTCCTGCTCCTGAAACTATTTACTTCAGTCCGATACGACCCCTCATTTCCCAGAGCAGCTACTGCAAGGAGGGAAGTGCATCTTCAAATATAAGCCAAGATTAAGGTAACGAAAGATGAGAATGATTTGCCTAGGGCTGGTTTAGGCAATTAGCAGAGCCTTCCTAAGCACATTCCTATTCCAAACTCAGTTCAGGAGCTGGGCTGGCAGAGAGCAAACAAACCTTGTTACTGCACCCTTTTCTGCTGACGTTCGATGACGGGGTTGCCAGGTCATGTGACTGAGCTGCAAGAGGTTTGGACTAGGTCCCTACAAACAATTTCCTCCAGAATGACTCTCTTATCAAGTGACTTTTCTAAATTTGAATGGCGAGGACAAGAAACCTCATACTTAAACTACCGTGTTTCCCCTTTTTTAAGACGTAGTCAGAAAGTAAGCCATGGCAGCATTTTTTAGCATTAGTGAGATCTAAGACACCCCCCGAAAATAAGACATACCTCCATGCGAGACCGCCGAGTGCCCCAGCCAGCCAGAGGGGCCTGGAACCGGCTGCTGTTGCTGCAGAGAACGCATGGAGCGCCCTGCAGCGCCTGGCCTCTTCTTTTCTTTTCTTTTTTTTGGGCTGCCCGAGGCCTGCGGCCCCGCCACCGGAACCGGCGGCTGCAGAGCGGAGCGCTCCGAAGCAGCGAGCGCTCGGAGCGCCCTGCAGCGCCCGGCTTCTTTTGCGGGGGGGGGGAGCTGCCCGAGGCCTGCCGCCCCGCCGCCGTAACCGGCGGCTGCAGAGCGGAGCGCTCCGAAGCGCCGAGCGCTCGGAGCGCCCTGCAGCGCCTGGCCTCTTCTTTTTTGGGGGGGGAGGAGCTGCCCGAGGCCTGCCGCCCCGCCGCCGTAACCGGCGGCTGCAGAGCGGAGCACTCCGAAGTGCCGAGCGCTCGGAGCGCCCTGCAGCGCCTGGCCTCTTCTCTTTTTGTTTGGCTGCCCGAGGCCGGCGGCTGCAGAGCGGAGCGCTCCGAAGCGCCGAGCGCTCGGAGCGCCCTGCAGCGCCTGGCCTCTTCTTTTGGGGGGAGAGCTGCCCGAGGCCTGCCGCCCCGCCGCCGTAACCGGCGGCTGCAGAGCAGAGCACTCCGAAGCGCCGAGCGCTCGGAGCGCCCTGCAGCGCCTGGCCTCTTCTCTTTTTGTTTGGCTGCCCGAGGCCGGCGGCTGCAGAGCGGAGCGCTCCGAAGCGCCGAGCGCTCGGAGCGCCCTGCAGCGCCTGGCCTCTTCTTTTGGGGGGAGAGCTGCCCGAGGCCTGCCCCCCGCCTCCGGAAGCGGCGACTGCAGGGCGGAGCGCTCCGAAGCGCCGAGCGCTCGGAGCGCCCTGCAGCGCCTGGCCCATTCTTTTGGGGGGAGAGCTGCCCGAGGCCTGCCCCCCGCCGCCGGAAGCGGCGGCTGCAGAGCGGAGCGCTCCGAAGCGCCGAGCGCTCGGAGCGCCCTACAGCGCCTGGCCTCTTCTTTTGGGGGGAGAGCTGCCCGAGGCCTGCCCCCCGCCGCCGGAACTGGCGGTCTGCAGCGCCGAGCGCCCGGAGCGCCCAGCAGTGCTGGGCGGAGCACCGAGCCAGCAGCCTGCCGCCTCGGTGCCGCGCAGAGCGCCCAGCAGCACCCCGAACCAGTGGCCTGGCCCCTCCGAGGAGGCCTTAAGGTACCGTACAAGACATCCCCTGAAAATAAGACACCGTGTTCTTTTTTGAGTAAAAAAAAGTTATAAGACGGTGTCTTAAAAAAGGGGAAACACGGTAGCAGCGGCAGGTTTAGATGCCAGCAGTAGATCTCTGCGTTCCACAGGAGATCACGTGCTAAAGTCCCTCCTTTCAAAGAGTTGGAAACCATTAACAGTTCCTGGGGATATGTACCCAAATGCAGGTGTCACAGAGATGGGCCCTCCTGATGTCACTGGGCTGGAACTCCCATCACCCCTGACCTGACCATTAGCCAAACTGGCTGGAGCTGATGGGAGTTGGGACCCCCAATAATATCTGGAGGCACCATGTTGACTTCTGCCATATTGCAAACTTAATATAAACCAAGTGTAAGATAGAGGTACTTTCCTCTTCTGGAATTGGAATGCAGCCTAAAGCAACCATTTTTACAGGCACAACAGTGCATCAAGTTGTATTTTTACTGGTAGTGCTTTTCAGTTAAACTGTTCAAATAGTTTGGAACTTCTTATAGAGCCAGACGAGGCTTGCTGCAACATAGACTCTATTTAAGCATCCATTAAAAATAGATGATGCAAAAGGGCAGATTAGTTTTCCAGCAATCACAGCTAACACAGGAAACAGTCATCGGCTATGAAAAAGGAAAGCCCAGTATTAACATCAAAACTGTTTCATGACTTAAAAGATGGAAATATTTTATCAGCTAATAGATTTTAAAAAAAGAAAAACAGGCCCTTTGGGGGAGGGAAGCATTTATGAAATTAGCGTGTCATTATCTCACCGGTTATACCATCTATATAATTTTATATGCAAACTGAGAAAACAGCTGACCTAGTTAAAATTATAACTAACAGCATATTTATCTGAAAAAGCTTTTCTTTTTAAGAGTGTTTTAACATTTCAAAACAGTTTTCTGTTCATGAAAGACACTTATCTGTGTTCCCAAGCTAACAAGCAAAGCTGATCTGGGAACTTTTCCGTTTGTTATATGAGGGGTAGCCAATGTGATCTCTCCAAATGTTGTTGGCCTGCAGCTCTCATCGTCCTTCATCACTGCCCAAGCAATGTTGCAGACGGGCTGAGAGGAACATAGACATTGCAAGTAACCGGGCCTAATTCAGGGTATTTAAAGGATTTTGGGCACAGACCCATGGGCGTAGGCAGGGGGGGCAGGAGGGGGCAATTGCCCCCCCTAGAAGCAGGGCCGCTGGCCAGCCTGCCCCGCTGCCCGCCCGGTGCCGTCTCCCCACAGCCAGCAAGGGAGAAGGGAGGCGGAGGGAAAGCCAGGCAACCGCTTTGCGCGGCTCTGGGGCTTTCCCTCCACCTGCCCCGGCGATTGCAGAGGGGGAGGAGGGAGTCGGAGCAGCCCGATTTCGGGCTGATCCTGGCTCCCCCTCGCCCCTGCCGATCGTGGAGGGGGAGGAGGGAGTCGGAGCAGCCCGATTTCGGGCTGATCCTGGCTCCCCCTCGCCCCTGCCGATCACGGAGGGGGAGGAGGGAGTCGGAGCAGCCCGATTTCGGGCTGATCCTGGCGCCCCCTCGCCCCTGCCGTTCGAGGAGGGGGAGGAGGGAGTCGGAGCAGCCCGAAATCTGGCTGCTCTGATCCCCTCCTCCCCCTCCGCGATCGCCGGGGCGGGAGGAGGGAAAGCTGGCAAGGGAGAAGGGAGCTTTCCTTGCCCCGCTGTGGCCCCTCCCCTTGGCCCCACCCCTTGCCCCCCTGATTTTCATCCTGGCTACGCCCCTGCACAGACCCATGACCCAAATGTGCAAATGCTAATTTGTATGTATAGATGTAAAATTTGGGTCTCTGGACAAAATAAAAGGCAAGTAGCTGCAGCCTCACCGACACTGTATTGCCTCTCAGTAGCAGTTGCAGGGGTTCATGTGAGAAAAGTGGTGTTGCAATGCAGATCCTGGCTGCAGGCTTCCTATAAGCATCTGGTTGGCCACTGTGAGAACAGAAAGCTGGACTTTGGGCCAATCCAAATCTTAAGTTTTTATGCAGAAGGTCTGAAGTTTTGCACATGGGGGGAAAGGAGTAGACCTGATGTTGAGAGCACATGTCAGGGGCTCAGACATTCTTAAAAACATCCCTGGCCCAATTTACGCATCTTTAAACTCAATGGAAAGACATTGTTTTCTCCACCCAAAATGTTGCAGTCCGTTGACTCGCCACTGGCATCAGTTCATGCCCAATGAAGGACAAATATTTATTTTCTCTTGCTTAATCATTTATTTGCTAGGAGTGGCTGCAACCTTATTGAATCTGGAAGTCTGCTACCTGACCCTAGCAGCTTTCCGATTCAGTACACAAACTGCATGCTAACATTTTTATTTCATTTTTAAAAGGTTTTTTAAGACACACCACTAGGCAACAAAATGTTATATGGTCCTCCCAGGCTGTGTGTTCCAAGGAGAAAGCTGAAAGCAGCATATTAATTATGCCATCTGTTCATTCACTTAGAAGATTCTTAACTTGTCAAGATTACGTCCCAGAGCTGTTTAAATGGCCTTCGAGCCTTAACTCCCTCCCTCTTTCTTAAAAGTGCAGCATCATTTTAAAGCTGAAACAAATTTGTTTCCAATCCGTAAGTTTTTAAAATTAAATTGTCAGGTTCGATGACATGACTTTGCTTATCTCCCTGCCTAGATTTCTGTGAGGGTAGGCTGGACTCATCCATGCATTTAATATAAAATGAGCCCTGTTTGACTGGACCCCCCCAAAAAAACCACCCAGGTACATCTAGTGGGGAACTTTTTTTCAGCCTGAGGGAGAAGCCAGAGGCTGACATGGATGGAATACTATGCTTGCCTCTTGCCCTTGTACAGCGAAAGTCAGAGGTTTCTACACACAGCCACAATCCTCTCACTCCGCATCTCTTGATTCTGGATATCTCAGATGGTTAGAGCTCTACCTCTTTCAAATCAGAACCAGTGAAGATCCTGGAGGTGGTTGGAGGTTGGATGGCGGCTAACAGATTGAGGTTGAATCCTGAAAAGACAGAAGTACTGTTTGTGGGGGACAGGAGGCGGGCAGGTGTGGAGGATTCCCTGGTCCTGAATGGGGTAACTGTGCCCTTGAAGGACCAAGTGCGCAGCCTGGGAGTCATTTTGGACTCACAGCTGTCCATGGAGGCGCAGGTTAATTCTGTATCCAGGGCAGCTGTTTATCAGTTCCATCTGGTACGCAGGCTGAGACCCTACCTGCCCGCAGACTGTCTCGCCAGAGTGGTGCATGCTCTAGTTATCTCTTGCTTGGACTACTGCAATGCGCTCTATGTGGGGCTACCTTTGAAGGTGACCCGGAAACTACAATTAATCCAGAATGCGGCAGCTAGACTGGTGACTGAGAGCGGCGACCGAGACCACATAACACCGGTCTTGAAAGACCTACATTGGCTCCCAGTACGTTTCTGAGCACAACTCAAAGTGTTGGTGCTGACCTTTAAAGCCCTACACGGCCTCGGTCTAGTATACCTGAAGGAGCATCTCCACCTCCATCGTTCTGCCTGGACACTGAGGTCCAGTGCCGAGGGCCTTCTGGTGGTTCCCTCACTGCGAGAAGCCAAGTTACAAGGAACCAGGCAGAAGGCCTTCTCGATAGTGGCACCCGCCCTGTGGAACGCCCTCCCACCAGATGTCAAAGAGAAAAACAACTACCAGACTTTTAGAGGACATCTGAAGGCAGCCCTGTTTAGGGAAGCTTTTAATGTTTAATAAATTATTGTATTTTAATATTTCTGTTGGAAGCCGCCCAGAGAGGCTGGGGAAACCCAGCCAGATGGGCGGGGTATAAATAATAAGTTATTATTATGGTGCTGACAATGCCAAGGTTGCAGGTTTGATCCCCATATGGGACAACTGCAAATTCCTGCATTCCAAGGGGTTGGGCCACATGATCCTCAGGGTCCCTTCCACCTCTACAGTTCTACGATCATCCAGCCAGGGCAAGCAAGAGGCCATACTGCAATTCAAGGACACCTTCCAGCCAGGCAAAAAGTGCCTGGGGAAGGTGCAGAGGAGGGTTGAAGGGTACGGCTGGGAAAGAGGGTGTGGACTGCAAAGTCCAAAGGGCCATGTTGGCAGTGGTGCCTGGCCTGAGATTTCCCAGTACAATATTCTGTCCCCCAGTGGCCAAGCAGGTATCTCAAAGAAGCCCCCAAGCAGGGATTTAATCATGACTTGGAAGAAGTGCTGCAGTAAATGTGCACTGCCAGTGTTCACAAGTCCTACTTTATCTCCTATTTAGGGATTGTCACACATAGCGCAGGAGAGGGGCCGCTGCGATGCTGAGCCATAGTGCTCTACATCGGCATCTGAACCCAGTCCTATGATTTCACCTCCAGGGTGTTTTGTCGGTTTCGATTTACTGGGTACATCAGTGCTTGTGAAGACACAAGGCCCTTTTAAACAAAGCACAGCAAACATGTACACATCTGGAGACTGGGGACATAGGAGGGAGGAAGACTCAGTCAGAAAATTAGGGAGTTTCGATAGACGTGTTCATGGGCACTGAAGAAAACGAGCTGATGATTTGCCGTCACTGCATGCACTTTTGGGAGGGCTGGGGGGTATGTATTGCAGAGGTGGGGAACCTGTGGCTCTTCAGGTGTGGCTGCACCACATCTACAGTCCAGCAACATCTGGGAGGCCACAGTCTTTCCATCCCAAGTATAAAAGACAACCTCAAGATAGTCAAAGACTTGAATAGCAGCAGGGCCGTCTCAAGCATGCCGGGCGCCCGGGCGCCGTGGTGCGAAAATCGCTCCGGCGCCCCCACCCTGCCTCGTTTCTTGCCGCAGCACCCCCCTGCCGGCCCAGCGCCCTGGCGCCCCGCGCCACCCAGCCTACCCCTAGAGCCGGCCCTGAATGGCAGGAGTGTTGTTATGGCCACAGTTCAGCTTTTTTAATAGGCTAACTTTGCAAAAGTTTCTCTCCTCATCCCATCCAGTCCTGCTCAGCAAATCAGAAACGTTACAGTGGAACTCAGTGTTCTGGAGAAAAAACCTGCGGCAGCAATAATCTTCTGACTTCTAACAAATTGCACCCATTAATAGTGACCCAACAGCCACTGACCATGCAGAGTGGAGAGGTTAAAACGTATTTTTAAAGGGACACTGTCACACACAGACAACTCCTACAAGAAGAAAGAAAATGTAGGGGAAACTATGGAGCTTCAGGTAGAAAACCTGTCACAGAAATGGCAAGAGGATCAAGATCTGCCCACTGCGAATCCACTTTTCCTGCCTGATCATCAGTTGACAATTAATTGATTTTAAAAGCTAATATGTAGGAGGAATCTGGAGATTCCTTACCATCTTCTACCATATGTATACAAGCCACAGGGAAGAGGCTCAAAAGGGCTTCAAGTGACATACATGAAATTGCTTCAACGATACACAACTTAAACCTGCAATTCTCCCAGCATTATCCCCACCCAGGGCTGTTCTCAAACAGCACTAATGGTGCCCAAGGATCAACCTTTTTCTTTTATTGAAAATTAGCCAGAAGGGTGAAATAGGGCAATCTGGATCAAAACTGCACAGTGCGGAAAGTGGTGTTAACTCTTTCTTCCCTTGCTAGTTCCCTGCTCTAAGTTACCCCCTCCCTGCAGCTGCTTTTTTCTCCTAGTGGTTTCAAAACAAAACAAAACCTTACATCCGTGATGGTCCTACTTCCCACTCAATGACTAAGATTACTGGCAAATCTCATCCCATCCCATCCCATCCCATCCCATTGACCAGGCATCCCCAAACTGCGGCCTTCCAGATGTTTTGGCCTACAACTCCCATGATCCCTAGCTAACAGGACCAGTGGTCAGGGATGGTGGGAATTGTAGTCCAAAACATCTGGAGGGCCGAAGTTTGGGGATGCCTGCCATTGACCATCTACTTTAAAAGCACAGGGTTGTAACCAGTGCTAACCCTAGGCAGAGTAGACCCGCTAGAAATAATGGACATGGTTAACTTAAGTTCATTAATTGCAGTGGGTCTACTCTAGCTTAGCCGGATTTGACCAACAACAGGCATCACTCCATCAACTTCTGCACATGGTTCATTATTTAGTTCATTTCAAGAAGGCAGCCCATTCCAGGGTCACATGTGAGTGAAGTTCATGTGGACTCCTGAATGAGCAGGCTTCCTGATCCAGTTGAATAAATTGAATTGGCACAGGTGCTGTGCTCGCATCAAAGCTGCAAAACTGCAAGGGTTAGCCTTTACTGTAAGCATGTGCTGTGATGAAATCTCTAACAACAACATGAACAACTTCCTTTGAAAGAAAGTTGGGTTTCTCCCCCAGGTTAACAGGTGATTAGATAATCAACTTGCTACCAGCACTATGCAATGGCTATAAAAGTGTCAGGGAATATAAAGAGCCAAAGAATTATGTGGCAAGAGACTAGACGGATGAAGATTGTCTAATCATCTGGAAAAACCCGAGGCCTGAGCCAAAGTGCTATTGTCCCACTTAAGAAAGGGAACTGGCACTGTCCACAATTCATTCATCCTTTACTACATTAAGAAAGAGAACAAAAATAAATGATAGAGGTATTTTAAATGACTGCTCAGAAATATACACAAGTGAAACCTCCAACCCAATGTACTATACTCACACCCAGAAAAGAATAGAAGGGCACCTGAATTTCCTAACAGTCAAAAATTGGGGTTTGTGCATCAGGGTTCCAATAAATATGAAAATTAACTTAATCCATTGCTCAGAATGAAACAGGCAGTGTTTTTGTTTTTGAAACAGACAAAGGTTTGTGGGGGGGGGGGAATTCCCCCTCCAACTAGTAAAATGCCTTATTGCCATTGCCATGGTTAGGAAGATACAGGCACTAGCTGCACCAAAATGACCTCCTCAGGGTGCAAGCCTGGGCAGTGTGAATGGGGGTCCTGGGCTGCCCAGATGACAAGACCCCCCCCCCCTCTTGGTCTTGCTGATGTGGTCCAAAGGAAAACAGAGCAATACATTTTGCACCAGCTTGGCTGCCGGAGCTGCCGGAAGGAGGCGCATAAAGTGTCATGCAACTTTTAAAACTAAGGATGAACATTTAGAAAAGAAGGCTAGAATATTCTTGATAAGCTCTCTCTCTCTCTCTCTCCATCTCACTAATCATGGCTATAGCCCTCTCAAGTCCACATTTAAACAACAAATAGTTTACATGAAACACAACCACACAAAACAATATATTTGGCACCCTCCAAAAAGAATATACAATTCATACAGGTCTTGCTAGGTTTATTTGGGGGGTGTGTGTGTGTGTGTGTGTTTTCAACCTAGTAGTCACCACTTATTTGGGGGGCTTCAGCCACAGCCCTGAGTCTTGCACACTTGTCTATTGTGTTTCTTGGTGTGTTGGGAAACAGCAGGAGGAGTGGGGAAGCACTGAGATAGATGGGCTCATGACGAATAAAAGGCAACTTCCTGTGTTTCCATGATAATCTAGCTGGCTGCTAGGGAAACAAAATACTACACTACATAAGGCTTTGGTGTCCAGCAGAGTTCTTCTTATGTATCGCTGAGCTCATTTGCTCCTCGACAGCCTCTTCCAAACAGAGAGAGAGAGAGAGAATTCGCCACACACTGTGCTAAAAAGTACCAGCAAGCACAAGTGCTCTGCAGACTTTCTGTCTTCCTGTATCTTGCTCTCTCACGTCTAAAACAGAATCTGGAGATGCTTCAGCTGGCCCAGCATCACAAAGATCTGCAGCCGCTTGGCTCCCAGCCCATTCCTCCGAAGCCATCCAGGCATTTATATCCCCAAACTTTACCACCACTAGCCATAGTATCCTTCTGGTTTGCTTATCTAGATCAGTCATGGGAAGAGCGTTTTTCAAGGAGGTCCAGTCTTTTTGGAAGAATGGTTGTAAAAGGTGAATTTGCCCCCAGCCCCATGCTGCATAAGTCAGCAGCTGCAGAATCAGATGATGGACCTTTAAGAAACAGACAGATGCAGGCCGGCCAGCCTTAACCTAGAAAGCGGCTGTGGCAACACTTTCTCAATGGATGATGAGTACCAACCAGCACCTGCCATAGTGACCTGTCCATGGTCCTGACAGGCCCATCTCTAGACCAGGGGTAAGCAACCTAAGGCCCGTGGGCCAGATGCGGCCCAATTGCCTTCTCAATCTGGCCCACGAACGCTCCAGGAATTAGAGTGTTTTTACATGAGTAGAATGTGTCCTTCTATTTAAAATGCATCTCTGGGTTATTTGTGGCTCATAGGAATTCATTCAACCCCCCCTCAAAAAATATAGTCCAGCCCACCACATGGTCTGAGGGACGGAGGACCAGCCCACGGCTGAAAAGGGTTGCTGACCCCTACTCTAGACTCTGCTCTACTGGATCAGACTCTGCTCTTCTGGTTGAGTTATTCCCTTCCAATATGTGCCACTGATTTAACCCAGCCTGCCCTGGGAGCTTCAAGCCAAGCAAGGACAGGACACTATCCCCCACAAAGACCAAATGCAAAGCTGAGGGACCTTGCACCTCAACTGGGGGAGCTCAAATGGTGGCAGCTAGGCAGGTCTCTCTTGCCTTAGTTTTCCATGCCCAGACAGGGGCAAAGCACCCTTTATAGGGCTGCCATCAAAGATGGTTCAGAAGGTTTCACTGATCTAGAACGAGGCCACCCAAGTTGTGTTGGGAGCTCGACTTGATGCCATTACTGCACTGGCTATCTGGATTTCCAGGTCCTGGTTATGATATTTGAAGTATTCAATAATTTGATTTATGTGACTGTTCCACCATCTTTTATTTGTTTATTGCATTTCTATCCCACCTTTTCCTCCAAGGAGCTCAAGATGACATACATGGTTCTGCCCCTCCTCATTTAATCAACATGACAACCTTGTGATGTAGGTTAGGTTGAGGCAGTGATGGCTGAGTGAGGATTGGAGCCCTGGCTTCCCAGGTATTAGTCTGATACTCTAAGCACTTTTAAAAAAAGTATTCATATGCAGTATCTGTGTTTTATTGTACACTGGCTTGAGGATTGCCCTCAAAAGCAGCATATATATATATATATATTTAATAATTTTAAAAAACCCTTCTGATACTGTACTGTACATTCATGTAACACACTATTTGCTTGAAAATAGAATGAACGCTGCGTTGTTACACTCAAGAGGAGAATGCAAAGGTTCTTTCAGCTTGGGGAGGCTCGGCTTGCCCCTTCATCTTCATCCAAAAGATTTTTCATTCCCTCTTGTGCAACACCTCCCAGCAACCTCTATTCCTCTCTCTATTAAATTCTTCCTTATTACTCTCAGACCACTTTTCAAATCCATCAAACTCACCCTGATTTCCAATCCTATCCTCCAACTCTTCCTATCACCTCAGAGAGCTGCAGGTCTTACATTTTTATAGTGAAGAAATGTGTTATTACAGGTCTTTTTTAAAAATATAATTATTGTTGTTGAGATAGCCCTGTCTGAAGTTTTGGCACATTTACAGTATCATCAAACACATCCGTAGCACTGGAATGCTAGACTTCACATTACAAATGATAAAACACACTGGAAACCTGTGCTAAGGTTTGGTATTTTCATAGTGGAAAAAAGTGGGGTCTGGACTGTACCAGGTCCCCCAAAGCGGCAAAAGATTAAGAACTCACAAAAGTTGACTGAAGGAACCTGACAAATGGATTTCTGTTAAAATTGGTGGGCTTTTGAACAGTGCATCTGGTTAGAATCTCTTTCCTCGGTCTATAGTTCTAACTTACAGGTCCAATTTCAGGAATGAAAATAACATCGCTTCTGGCACATTTAATTTACAGCAAAACAAGCTGGGATGGAAATATTTGTGCCTATTAGTGGTGAAAGAATTGGACATTTTCAAAGGTGAGAGAGGCGGGAAAACAAGCCCTTTTATCCTGGCAGACGGAAAGTCTTAAAATTAGATTTTTCTCCTCACAGATTATACCATTTTGAGGGCACACAAACATGTGTCAAATGAGACAACAATTTTTTCCATGGTTTTACGACCAATGCAATTATAGAACTGAAAACAGCCAACTTCCCTTTTCTTGATTGAAAAGCAATTGCAGTGTGGGACACTTTTAACCTCAGCAGTATAAACAATAAGATCACAATAATATCTCTGAAGAGGCTCCTTTCCTATAACGTCTCACCATAAAGTTGCCTCAAGAAAATAGTCTGAGCAAAGGAAGTGCGTCCCTAAACATAAAAAGGAATGGACTGCCCGGGGGGGGGGGCCTTCTGTGAAAAAATATTAACAGCGAGTCAGTGGGTATAAACCTCAAATTGTATTCATCTTTTGAAGCACTGTATGGTAAAATACTTTGTGCAGCCGATAGCTAGGATGCCAACAGCCCAATGAACCAGCGGAAGGCACAACCGGAGGTCCGTTTCTTAACCTGAAACCGTTCTTAACCTGAGATACCACTTTAGCTAATGGGGGCTCCCGCTGCCGCCGGCACGCAATTTCTGTTCTCATCCTGAGAAAAAGTTCTTAACCTGAGGTACTACTTCCGGGTTGGCAGAGTCTGTAACCCGAAGTGTTTGTAACCCAAGGTGTTTGTAACCCGAGGCACCACTGTATTTGGTTAACAAAGAGAGTTGGGCTCTAGTCAGGGTCTCTGGGTGGGTTATAAAGATGGGCCTTGCACCTAAACAACCTGATTCACAGGGAAACAAGAAAGAAGGAAATTAAAACTATCGTGGAGCTTTGTGATAGGAGAAATCACTTCTACTCACACAAGATGAGGTGCCCAATTTTGGCCAAATCTCCCTTACCTACTTGCAACCCTCCAGGTTTTTTTGGGGGGGAGGGCGGGGGCAGGGGCTGCAGTGGGGGGGGGGAGGGGAAAATTTGCAAAAATCAAGTGCCCCACTTCACAGAAACAGAAGTGGTCTCGGTTAGCACAAAAGCCCGTTAGAATCCACGTGTTATGTCTGGCAAAGAAAAAACTGAAAAAGTGCAAATCCCTCGGTTCGCTTTGCGCTACTCTGCAAACTGCCATCCTGCCAGCCTTTCAGCCAAACTCCTTCCCTAGAGCCAAGGTTATCAGTAACCCAAATGCTTCACAACCGTAACACCATCTTTAATCCAATTTTTCTCTTGCCAAGCTTGAGAAGGATCTCAGCTTCCCTCCCTTGCCCCTTGGGGTCAGTAGCAGCCATTCTCTAATAAAATCCAAAGTGGTAGTGGATTGCAGGGGAGCTGTTGCAGCAGAAGAGCTGCTTGCGAAGGCCCCTCTGCTTCTCAATGCCAGCCGTTTGATTCAAAAGGCAGGGCTAGGAACATATGGCTCCAAGGGGAGCTGCAAGGATCCAGGTGAAAAGGGGGGCGGGCTGTGACAGGGCCGCCTTTACTTGGGGGTGCAAGGGGTGTGGGGCACCCGGGTGCCAAATTCTGGGGGGCAGCAGGCGCCCACCGCTGAAGCCGCCTAAGCTCTTAACTATCTACCTGTTATGAAATAACAAATAGTTTTGATCAAGCTAGAAAAACAAAATACATGCATATATACCTGTATACCTGTTTCACCAAAGGACTTTTGACATTGTGCGCTCATTTACCAAAGATGCACCGCGCCAGCGGCGACACTTGGCATTCACAACGGGGGCGCTGGGCGGATCTTTGCACCCCTTCGGCGCACAGCGCTGGGCTGTGATTCCTCCCACTCCGAAACAAAGTATTTTTCATCTTTTCCCCCCCAAGATGAATTGCTCAGCTAAAAAGGTTCTGCATGCTTGCCTGAGGTTCATAACGGTTCTTCCTGTAAAGTACACAGTTAAAACATCCCAAACAACCTAATGGAGAAAATGGCCAGGTGCAATTTATTTCTGTACACTGAATATTTGTTGATGAGCTTTCATGTTTAGGATGCAGAGACTGGAGGGGGGAGGCTCCCCAATTAATGATTTTTATGATGTATATTTAATTTTGATTAAGGTCATGCACTGACACAAGACCCAAAATAAAGAGGGTTTCTCACTGTCACTTCCACGTGTCGAATGATTAACTCCCCACGAATTTTCCATGTGTTTTCAGGATCTTGTCAATGCTTCCACACATGTCCAGATGACAACTGCCTCTAGAAATCGTCCAGAAACGAGATGAAATCTGAATATGCCCTGACACATTCGTAAGTCTCCTCGGAAGTGCCCACTGGTCACCAAATGCATTTAAGAAGAAAGATTGATTCGTTCCACTCCAGCAGCTCAATATACGCTGACAACAGTGCCCCCCCACCCCCCCCAAATGCTTATACAGATAGAACACTTACTCACAACCTACTTGGGTAACTGGATATATGAAGAATTTGGAGGAAATCATTGTAACAGAGTGGAAAATAAGCTCAGCTGTCATAAGTGGGGGAATCGAAGTTGTCTCCTTGAGAGATTCACTCACCAACAATATCTATATGATCACCAGATTCATTTACAGTACTTCTTACGCCGTTTGACATAAAGCAAAAGCGGTTTCTCATCTGCATTACAACATTTAATGTGGTAAGCTTCATGGCTAAAAGGATGAGCCAGGTGCTTCCATGTCTCTAGACACACAGGGTGACTTTAAGCAAGTGTGTCTCTATCTCTCCAACCAAGTCTCTTGTAGATTTGCTGTAGGATTACCAAGATAACATATGTGAAATGCTTTGAACACAGAAATAATCTAGGCACTGTGAGGTTTCACAGGGGAGGAATCTGCCTCTGTGTGTGTGAATGTTTGCAGGGGCTCTATGGGCTAGCTCCTCCACCTGATGCACTGCCCAGCACCCACATTTTCAGCAAGCATGAGAAGCCCCTACACACAAAGCTCTTCTGCACAAGGGAAGATCTTTGTCCAATCAGGATCTTCTTCTCACCTAGAGGAGGCCTATGTGCTTACTTTAGATAAGCACTGAGTGACTTCTCTGTTTGCACTAAGGACAGAAGTAGCAAACCTTAAATGCATTCCTTAAATGCATGGCCAAGGGACCCAGGTGGCGCTGTGGGTTAAACCAGAGTGTCTAGGGCTTGCTGATCAGAAGGTCGGCGGTTCGAATCCCTACCCCTCCCCCCGGTTTTCCGGTTTCAACCCATGGTTTCTGCAAGTGGGATCCACACACCTTACTCTGTGTGCCAACAGATCAAAAGAGGGATCTGATGGCTTCTTTTCCAATGTGCTGGAGTGCCACTTCTGCAGGCAGTGAAAGGTGGCAGTGGAGCTGCCAACTCAGCAGGAATCAGGCGGCCCAAGAAGACCAACCAGGTTCCATCTGGTCCTTTAAAGCTACTGGCGTTGACTTTTCTCTTCACCCTGTGTGCATCACCACTCAGCTACAAACATTTTTGGACCATTTTTCCAACCAGGCAGAGGGAACTCTCCACTGTCCAGATACAATCCTGTTCCAACAGTGGGCATTTCCAGACATATTCTGCTAAGAACAGAAGGTAGGTGTGTGTGTGTGTGTTCACAAGGGACTGGAAGCCAAATGTCGGCTTCTGTTCACATTCCAGCCATGCACTGCTGCCTGCCGCGAACCTGATAAACCCCTGGGTTTTCCGAGGCTTGCTTGGAGCCATAAAAACAGGAGGGTAATCAAGTAGCTGGCAGGATGCAACACATGGCTGGCAAGCTGGGTATGGCCACCAGCCACATGCTTGTCAGGTTAACAGATTCTGAATGATTAGAACGGCAGAGAGCTTTCAACGGAAGGGGGGACGGGACAGGAGCCTGCATTCAGAACACACACAAAATAAAATAAAAAGGTCTACAACTATTTCCCAAGGTTTTCTCTCAACAATCCTAGAAGCCTCTCGGGGTATTAGCAAGTTCCTGCACTATTGATCCAAGGTTGCTCATATAGGATACTCAAGCAAAGACACAGAACTCAAGCCACAGGTCATAAGGAAAGAAGGATACAATTGTGTACACTCCCAAGGCGACTTCCATAGCAGCAGCTCCGACCACCAGCACTAAGAACATACAGCCCCAAGCTTAGAAGCTGTTTAGTAAAAGGCAGACCGAAGCAAAAAGGGTTGTGCTGGGCTTTTGAACTGCTGATATTTTGAGTTCATTGTGTATGCATTTAAAATTGGTTTTTAATAGTATTTTAGTTATGCTTGCAAGTGCCCTTGGGAGGTCTTTAATCTGAAACGGTGGCATATATAAATGAACAAACAATGCTTCTTTTAAAAAAAATCTTCTTTGGGATTTCCAGGGTTATATCTGCACCAGGCCAAAAGCGTGCATGTCTAGTTTTGCCATGTGTATCTTGGGAGTGGACTCATTGCCAGTTACAGCTACCCACTGGGCAAACAGAAATGTGTACAATGATGGCCATATACAGAGAAGTAATATCTGTGCATGAAATTACCTTGCGGGAAATATCATTCAGAAAAGTCTAAAGTCTAAACTGTAAAACTATAGCAGGCTTTAAATGGGGGGGAATTACACATATTATTCAAACAGTGATATAAATATGTGGATTTGTTTTTCAGAGCAGAGGAGGTTTAAAATATGTATAAGTTGCACTTCAGAGGGCACCTCTAAGCACCTTTACTAGCATGGGATCAAGAGATTATTCGAATGCTATGTCAGTATTTCTCTCTTTGTCAAGGAAAATCTATATAGATGAGGGAAAATGAATTTTAGATTACTTCTAAAAGTCTAAGTATAGTGCATTGACTATACAGAAATGAATGATGCAGCTCTTTCATTGATTTAATATCAGACTGTAAGCAATAGCAAAGCTGATGCCACACACAGACATCTAGGTTAATCTTCAATGAAATATTTAGTAAATATACTTCTAGATATAAAACATACTTATAGGTTATGAGTTTGTCTTGCGGCAAAACCATCCATTATTTCTACATCTTGGATTCACATCATTTATATGTCTGCATCTCATCATTTTTATGTCTGTATTTACCCCTAATTTAATACAAAGTAGGTGCAAGTTCAAAAGAACCAAAGGACAAATCTGTCCACTTCTGTTTCTTTCAATTCTCATTTTTCCAACAATAAATTCAGTTTGCATTTAAAATAAAAACCTCATGGAAATTCAGGGTTTTAGTGTGCATCTCTTCTAATATACATGTGTAAATACAAATTGCCTAACATACACATTTTTCCAAAGCAATTTGCCCGAACGTAACACATTTTTGCATGCTACTGTCACTACTTTATGCATTTTTATTGCAGTCATTTTTGTACACATTACTCGTCTAGAGAACTACATTTCAAAATTCAGAGACATGCAAATTTCAAAGGATGGCTGTGTTTCAGTTCCCGTACTTGTTTCACACAAGTTGAAATCAGACCGGCTCACCTTTAACTGCAAAACGAAATGAATTTCTTTCCATCCCTAAACCTAAGTAATATTGGCTCACATGTCCTTTCATTCATCCCCTTTGGGCATTAATTCTGAGCACCCATTTGGCTCAAGAATGGGATCTTGATTCCTGGGCAATGCTGGTGTTACTAGTCCACATCAAGCAATATCAGAGCATCTTAACATCCATTCTGCAATAATATGAAGATCATACTATCAGCAAGAGATGGGGAGAGCCAAGGATCCGCGAGGACAGCTCAGTGTTACAGACATAAAATAGAATGCTGAAATTTGAAATTAAATAAAAATCACTTAAACAAAATGTACCAAATACAGCCGATGCCATGGACTGGCTGGATGCAGAGGAGTGGTGGGGGGCACAAGCTGGGGAACCCCCAGGGGAACCCCCCAGGGGAAGAAGGCTCAGAGCCAGGGGATTGCTGGTGGGACAACAATGGGTGGGTCAGAGGGAGAAGAGGGAGCAGACTGGGAGAGAGATGTGTCGGAAGCTGAAACGGTAATAGGGTTTAGTAAGTAGGAAGAGGCTGGGGCGGAATCAGAGGCAGAAGTTCAGGCTGGAGAAGAGAGGAGGTCAAAAGGCACCACAGCCCCTCTAGACAGCAACAAAGCGGTAGCATTGGGGAAGCATCACGGAACAAACCAAAGCAGAATAAATCCACCAGTAACTTCAGGAACATGCAACAGTATGCACACACAATAAAACACCAGTCTTGCAGAGCTCTTGCGGAGGTATAATGATGAGTTCTGGTGCCATGCCCATATTGAAACCAGAGCACTCCTCCGTCGCTACTTTCAAGGAGGAATTTAGAATGACGCACATCTACTGCTGTACTGTTGCCATTACTCCAAGTGGTTTAGAAAGGGCTCTCGGTTCCCTTGCGGTTTTATGCTTGGAAATGCAAACACTGTTTCATCAGATAATGCCACATTGGACAAACAGAACTTCTCTGTTTAGAATGGAACATAGCAGGCCGCCTGGGATCAATGGCCTTAGATGAGCGCTTGCAGCACCTGGCACTTAAACCCTAATTCAATTTGAATTAATAAAACCTAGTATGTTTAAAACAAAGATGCGTTTAGAGTTTGTCGTTTCTTATGGGTTTATGACCACCTTCCAGCACACACCTCGTTACAAAATCTTGGGCAAAAGGCCAGCCTTCTTCCAGAAAATCCTCCTATGCAAAAAAAAAAATTATTTTGCACTAGAAGCATAAAAAGTCTATGTTTTGCATTGGAAAAAAATTCTGATGGCCTAGAGCAGAAATGGCCCTTCAGATCAGCCCCAGCCACCAGGAACCATGGTCACGAATAACGGTCAAGGGTGATGGGGAGGTTGAGATTCACAGCATCCGGAGGGCATCCTGCCCTAGAGAGCAATCTAATCTCTCTAGCATGCTTAGGTAAAGGGTAAAGGGACCCCTGACCATTAGGTCCAGTCTTGACTGACTCTGGGGTTTTGGCGCTCATCTCGCTCTATTGGCTGAGGGAGCCGGCGTACAGCTTCCAGGTCATGTGGCCAGCATGACTGAGACGCTTCTGGTGAACCAGAGCAGTGCATGGAAACGCCATTTACCTTCCCGCCGGAGCGGTACCTATTTATCTACTTGCACTGGTGTGCTTTTGAACTGCTAGGTTGGCAGGAGCTGGGACACACACTTCGCTAGCATGCTTATCTTACTTGTATTTAGCAAACAAAGGTCAAAACAGCGACCCTGCCAAACTTGCCAAATATTTTATTTGCAACTGGCATCCATTTATTGTTACTCGATGCACCAACGAAACATGACACCTTTCCCTGGAAAAATAAAATACAGAAAATTCTTCAATTTGGGGGAAATTGCCCCAGAAACGGTCTGGCCCGCATCACAGCCAGTGACCTTCCGCAACCAAGTTTGATGGTTGCTGATGTGAGGGGACACCAGCGGCTTTCCTTCTACTCTTTCCCCAATACGTCAAAAAAGCATTGGGTAAACTACTATCGGAACAATAGGAATATGGGTGGTGCTGTGGTCTAAACCACTGAGCTTCTTGGGTTTGCCGATCAGAAGGTTGGCAGTTCGAATCCCCGTGACAGGGTGAGCTCCCGTAGCAGTTCAAAAGTATGTCAGTGCAAGTAGATAAATAGGTAGGTGATGGTTTCTCATGTAGTACGGAGGACAATGCTTTCTGCACTCCAATTCTAGGTGCCCCAGAACTAGATCACCAAATGTTGGGATAAGTCATAAGGACGAAGTCCTAAACACCTTTGTTGAAATAAGTGGGGTTGATTCCAGATAAAATAATTTCAGGCTAAGGCACAAACTGTTCCCAGAAATGACCTATTGAAGAGGCAAGGAAGATTCCAGGGTTGCAGTTGTATTAATCAGCAGAACACACAGAATGATACTGTGGCACCTCGGGGACCAATTTGATTGCAGCACCAAGCTTTCATTGGACCAAGAAAGGCCAAAACAAACATTGGGTTTGAAGGTCTCTGGGGGCAAAATAAGTGAGCGGTCTATGGGGAGGTTGGGAAATGCATTAAAATCAAGATCCTGGGCAAACTGAAGTAACAAACTGTCCAGCAAACAAATAAACAAAGGGGGGGGATTAATTTGAGAGCACTACAGGGAGAAAGATAAATAGATGAGTAAAGGTTAGCAATAAGCCCTGAAAAACTCCACTCAGCTTTTCAACAATGCAGACTTCCACAAATAAGAAGAATGTAAGCTCCTAAAAAGTTAATTGGAATAGAGCGATTGGGGGGGGGGGGAGAGAGAGCTAGTAGTTTTTGCTCCTCACTAGATCAGGGCAGAGCCCGCATGGCACAGTGGTTAGAGTGTTGGACTATGACCTGGGAGACCAGGGTTCGAATACCCCCTCGACCATGAAGCTCACTGGGTGATCTTGGGCCAGTCATAATCTCTTAGTCTCACCTACTTCACAGGGTTGTTGTGAGGGTGAAATGGGGGGGGGGGAGGACCTTGAGCTCCTTGGAAGAAAAAGGTTGTAAATAAATGACATGAATGAATTTCTAGCCCAAGGGCCACATTCTCTTCTGGGCATCCTTACGAGGGCCATATGGCAGTGGTGGGGCGGAGCCAGAGAAAAAAGTGGGTGGGGCAATGGCTTCAAATATCTTTGTATAGTGGGCTATTTGCTACATGCACCCCTCTCTGTATCCTCCATCCATGCAAACAAGGGGCATTGTTAAGAGTTCAAAGACACAGTCAAGTCAGTGAATGTTCAGGGCTTGCAAAGCAGGGTCAATGAAAGGTACAGCATGGGGAGAGTCTTGAGGGCCACTCCAAAAGGACTTGAGGGCCACATTTGACACCCAGGCCTGAGATTCCCCACTCCTGCTCTAGATACAGAATTCTTTTTATTATTATTATTATTCAATTATATATACTGCCCTTTATTCAAAGACCCCCAAGGAGATGTACAACATTAAAAACATATTTTACGTAGCATTATAATAAAAGACAATGAAACAATCACAGGAAAAAACCATAATAACACTCCCTCCCCCGTTTAAAAGGTCAAAGATTGTTTAATGGCCGGATGCCTGGATAAAGAGGAATGTTTTTGCCTGGTGCCTAAAGACATATAATGATGGCACCTGGCAAGCCTCTCTAAGGAGAGCATTCCACAAATGGGGAGCTACTACAGAAAAGGCCCTTTTAAAAGTTGCTGTTGTCAAGGCATCTCTTCAGAGAACAAGACCCTCTTCTAGATTCCACAGAAAAGTTGTGAACACTGTTCAAAGGGAACTTTCCCCTCCCACGCCGAGTACATCCCCAAATGACTGGCAAAAATGGCACCCTATAGTCTTTAACACCTGTAGCCAAAAGCATGCCTGCCCTTGTCAGCTCATTTGCAAGAAAAGAGAGTAAGGGATGATGAGAGGATCTGGAATAAGGGCCAGGCTTGGGAGCGAGAAGATGCAAGATCCAAGCCACCATCCAGATGAGGCTAAGCAAGAGAAGCAAGATGAGAGATTAAGCAAGTTAACAGAGCTGCAGGCAGCCCAGATCCAGCTCGCTGCACAGGCAACCAGCCAAGATTTCATCTGATCGAGAAATAAAATAGAATGACTTGTTAAAGCTCAGGTTGCATTGGCCGGCCACTGCTGTTAAACAGGGTCACAGGAGGCCATATTATCTAGCAAGCCAAGGCACAATCATGTCTCCCTGGAGTCTAGAGCACCCTGTACCAAGCTTGTGAGGGCACTGTGACACACAAATTCCTCACCACCGAGCCTCGGAGAGCTGAAGCTTCAGGAATGGAGAAATCTTCCTCAGTCAAAGTCAGAATGTAGGACCGTTTAGCTCTACACTGAAACCTTGGAGAGTTGCTGAGAATCAGACATGAGAGCGTTTCCCAGGCAAACTCAGGGATTGAATCCTGGAATCTCTTGCATGCAAAGCATGCACCCTATCGCCGAGTGACATCCGTTCCATCTATCGCTGGAGAGCCGTGACCCTTGTTCACTCACAAGGTTGAACTTTTACAGCACGCGAGGGTAAGAACCAGCTAGCCTCAGGATGAGTCCACCCTTCCTTTCTGCATGTTGCTAATCTGGATGCAGGCCGCCTGACTGAAAAGATGGAAGCCCAGAAAAGTGACTCATGCACAACAGGCAAGCTCTTCAGAGGATGGTGTATTTATTCCATGTCTTTGCAGCAGGAGCAAATGAATGACCATGGGAGAATGCGCTGCAGACTTCCCAAGTGCAAGAGGCATTCAGTCAAGCAGGATCAAATGGCCACAGGAGCCAGTGCCCTTATCGAGCTTCTGGTGTTGGCCTGGCTTCTCCACCTAAACCACATGGCTAAGAACCAACAACAGCCTGACTGAACATCTACCAAGCCACACACTTGCTTGCCTCCGAAGTGCTAGCCCTGACAACATGTAGAGCAGGCTTCCTCAACCAGATGCCTTCAGATATTTTGCAATACAACCCCCGTCGCCACTGACCACTAGCCATGCTGGCTGGGGCTGACAGGAGATGCAGGCCACAACATCTAGAGGGCACCTGGTTGAGGAAGACTCTAACCTAATATCGCTCAGGACCTCAAGGCCTTAAGGATTGCCTCTCCCCGTATGAATCATCTGAGAGCCTTCTCTATGTCCCCCATCCCAGAGTGGTTCGGAGGGTGGCAACACAAGAATGGGCCTTTTCTGTGGTGGCTCCCAGATTGTGGAATGCTCTCCCCAGAGACTCGCCTGGCACCATCACTACATGTCTTTAGACACCAGGCAAAAACATTCCTCTTTACCCAGGCCCATCGCTATTAAAGAATCTATGGCCTGTGAAAGTGCAGGCTGTTATTACAATGATTTTTTAATTTAAATTACAATGTAATTACAATGACTACGAGGCTATTTTGTCATCTTTTTTTAATTAAAAAAATCACAAATGCTCTGCAATGTGTTTTTAATGTTGTACTCCCCCCTCGGATCTTCTGATAAACAATGAATGCATAAATAAATGAAAATGCAAACATTTGCAGTCTTTACTACTGTTTTCTTCCAGGAAAGGACTGAACATTATTGGCCATTACTGGCCAGGGAGAGCATAATCAGGCGCAACTAGGTGTCATCTGCACAGAGAGACACAGAGGATTTTCTATCCTCCATCCAGACAAGCAAGAGTCATTAACAGGCAAACATGTCCATTAAGGGTGTGTTGTAGGGTCAGCAAGGGCTGTGGACTGGGGCAAATCACAAGGGTCGAATAGGAGGGCTGCATTTGACCCCCTAGGCATGAGGTTCTCCACCCATGTTGCACTGCTTGGTCCAGTGCAAGGAGAGAGCTTCACTTCGCTTTTGAACCCATGCTCTAAAGCTCACAGACACCACCTGTCTTTTGTTTCAAGCCATATCCTAAAGCACCCTCCCGCGACTGATTTGAGGACAACATATTTTTGTCATTTTCTTAAGTGGAACATACTTGTGCATTCAGCAAGCATCCCGGTCGCCCCACGATAACCATTTCATTATGTAAATGTGCCCAGAGGCTCAGGCAAAAGGTTGCAAGCTTTTTTCAATAAATAAAAGTAATAGGTGCATTACTTGATTACCATTCTCTCTGAAGAGGCACACTTGTGGCAGGTATAAATTATAACAAAAAGGATTGGAAAGGTGAAAGTCGGGGAGGGCAGAAATTGCTCAGGGGTCCAGTGATACAGGTTTTGGGGGAGTGTATGTTGATGGTCTTTTAAAAGAACCCCCTTGCATGCATTGGAGGAAGCCAAGAGAGCAACAGATCCACAATGTGTGAATTTATAACAGCATACCTATGGGAATGTGATCAGGACTGCAAACAAAACGGTTAGCAAGCCACAAGAGGTAGCATTACATCAAAACCTGTACATTTCTTTGCTTTTCAAAGCACATGCCTCCTTTGATTTGTCCCATTGTTGTATGATAGTGACATTACAAATCCATTTGGAATCACTGGCAGCCATCTCCTGCAGACATAGTACCAATCGCAGACTTTGTTTATCCTTCTCTCAACAGCGATGGGGCTTCAGATGATCACAGCAGACGCTTGAACCCAACGTATCTTTCATTTCCACTAGTGCAAAGGTATCTGTTAGTTTGCGGGTGGCGAGCTATCATCGTTAAATTGAAAGGTTGTATGCTGTTGCTAGAAACTACAAAAAAATGTGTCGGCAGAAGAACTGGCAAGCTGCTAAACCCTATTCTGAAGTTCAAAAGAATACACAAGGTTGCAAACTGCCATGGGGCAGTGCGTACCACCCCCAGCCTAACTGATCCCATGTGCACTACCCTGTCTGTATTGAGGATTCTATATATGCATTAAGCCGAGGACCCTTAGAATTCCTGATCCCATGGGATTCCCTGTGGCAGGGAAGATTGGAATATCCCTTCAGTCCGACCAGCTCAATTCGGCAAGGTGGGAGGTGAGGCAGGTAAGACCACCTCAGGACATAAAAGTTAGAAGTGGGTAGGGGTAGGGCCAGCACACAGACCTCCGCAACTGTGTTTCCTGGATTGTTTCAACACCTCTATAGGGTTACAGTTAAGAGCTGAAAGCTACTAGGTCCAAGATCCCACACTATCAGATTTCTGTTCTGCATATTTTTTGTTGTTTAGTCGTTTAGTCGTGTCCGACTCTTCGTGACCCCATGGACCATAGCACGCCAGGCACTCCTGTCTTCCACTGCCTCCCGCAGTTTGGTCAAACTCATGTTCGTAGCTTCAAGAACACTGTCCAACCATCTCGTCCTCACTACTGGGAAAACCATAGCTTTAACTATACGGACCTTTGTAGGCAAGGCAAGTTCTGCATATTATGCAGACTTAATTTGCTAATGCTAACATCTCATCAGTGGTTTACTGAACACTAGATTTCCGTGCTCGGGTATGAGAATGGGAAAAAGCTACCCTTCCAAATGATGACATGTACACACCATATTCTTATGGGGTTTCCTCTTGGATGATCTCTCTCTCTCTCTCCTATACTAGGAGTAGGTCAAAGCTACTCCTTGGCACATTCATTTTTACCTTAGAGCGGAAGTGAGCAAAGCGATGCCCTCCACATGTTGACGAACTACAGCTCCCATCATCTCTGACCATTGGCCATGACGGCTGAAGCTGATGGGAGCTGGAGTCCAACATCTGGAGGGCACCACATTGACTACCCCTGACTTGCACGTTTGCTTCGCTACCAAAGGGTAACACTATGTAATGCATGCACAAATCCTCAGCTAGCTGTGGAACGTCGGCTGCGTAGATCTTTATAACTTGACTCTTATGCCATTACAAGGATGTAATGGGAAAAAGCAGCTAACTTCCCAAGCCTTCGAAACCTGACCCTATTGTGCAAAGATTCGCTCTTGTAAGACCTACTTAAGTAAATGGTAGCCAATAGCCATTTAAGTTTCAAGGTTCTATACAAAACAGTCACCTCATGATTAAGTATTCATACAGTAGAAAGCGGTTGGGCTCTCTACCAACATTAAATGCACTATCAATGTCAAGGTGAATTGCAATTAGCATGCAACTGATTCGATGCCGATAAAACTTTTATATTATTGAAACTGTGATACACTTCATGACAACACTCATTAACACTGTCCGGCCCTAGTCTTGATTTTTGCCACTCACCTGATGGTTCTAAAACTTTGTCTGCTTACATAATGGAGAATGCACACCATGAGACATCTGCAAGAGCCCAAAACACATGCTGGTGGCAAGAGAGTTAGCCTGTGATCTTACTGACTTCTCACTAATAGGCTGCAAAATACTGACAATCACATTGTCATTGAATGCTTGACATTCAGCAGCACTTCATAGGCAACTGACCAAAGAAATCTGAAAACCTTGAGAAGCATATGCATTCGTTGATCTTAGGCACCACATTACAGACATTTTTAGCAATGACTACTTCTACTGATAAATTGTGGCTGGCAAAAACACTTATACCTGAACCACCCTTGCATGACTATCCTTAGCTTCCAAGCAAGACAGAGAGATTTTAAGCTCCCAGACCTGCTTACTGAGATCTGGGGTGCTCTCATGAGATCTCGTGGGGCCATCTGAGTTCCTGTGAGAGCATCCCAGAGACCAGTAAGTCTGAGAGCTAAAAAGATCTTCCCACACTGGGAAACCCCAGTTCGAAAAGAGCTTTTAAGACCTTGCATGCAAGTAGTCCAAGCTAGTTCAGCTCCCCGAAACAGATGCTCAAGCACCCATCTAACTACTAGTATTTCTTTGCACACAAGTTGCCTTCCCCAACTTGGTGCCTTCCAGGTGTTTTGGAGTATAGTTTTCATCCTCCCTGATCATTGGTCATGCTGCATGGGGCTAATGGGAGTCACAGATCCAACATCATTTGTTTGGCCCCAGGTTGGGGAAAGACTGATTTAAGGCAATACACTGGAGCCTTCACTTCTGTTTTGACACCGGAGATCTCAGCTTGGTTTTGTTTTGTGCAACTTACCGCATTGGTCCGAATATAAGCCACACTGCTTTCCCCCCAAATTCTGACAGTGAAAAGTTTAAAGTGCTGTTTGTATTCGCGACCTTATGCCACTGGCAAAGCGGCATGGCTTGCCCTCACTCCCCAGAAAGCAGCCTGGAGTGTGGGGCAATGGCGTGCAGCCCGTCCGCCACTCCCAAGTCTCCCCCAGCGCCAGCTTGGGGAGGGTGGTGCCAGGGGTGCCGGGATGCGGTAGTGTCAGGAGGCGGGTGCGCAGCGCACTCGAAACTGAGCACCGGGCGCCCCCCGTTCAGGGCGGTAGTGCTGGGAGGAGGGCCACACCCACAAATAAGCCTTAAATTTTAAAGGAGCGGCTTATCTGCAGGTGCATCTTATATTTGGGCCACTACGGTACTTCCCTGTTTCCCCTTTCTTTGGGAAAATTTCCCTGTCCTCTGCTGGATGATCACAGCAAGCTCTCCCACGTCCCTGAACATAAGCCTGCAACCTGAGCCACAGAAAGCTGAGGACAACTATACCAATTGGATTGTCTAAGGATCATTAGCTCCTCTTGGCCTCTCACTTAGCAAGGGGAAGAGCTCACAGCTCAGATTACAGCCTTTGGTGACATTTCAGATTTAGGCTCATCAGAAAGAGAAACCATACTTCTACTAGACCTATCATTCAGTTTATAAAAGGGAATTAGAATCAATCTCCCAATGCTTTAATCATAAAGGAACTAAAAGTTTTTCTCTCTCTCTCTCTCACTTACACACACACACACAAAATCTTTTCCAAGTGATAGAATACTCCTGGTAGCATGTGGCACTAGGTCATGCTGAATTTTTCAACTTTCATATTCCAAAAATGAGGGGTGCTAAAAAGTTGTAACATGACTTGGGAATTCAAAAGATAATTGTGAATATCTTTGTTGCTTTCATAGAATCATAGAATCATAGAGTTGGAAGAGACCACAAGGGCCATCCAGTCCAACCCCCTGCCAAGCAGGAAACACCATCAAAGCATTCCTGACATATGCCTGTCAAGCCTCCGCTTAAAGACCTCCAAAGAAGGAGACTCCACCACACTCCTTGGTAGCAAATTCCTTGGTAGCAAATTCCACTGCCGAACAGCTCTTACTGTCAGGAAGTTCTTCCTAATGTTTAGGTGGAATCTTCTTTCTTGTAGTTTGAATCCATTGCTCCGTGTCTGCTTCTCTGGAGCAGCAGAAAACAACCTTTCTCCCTCCTCTATATGACATCCTTTTATATATTTGAACATGGCTATCATATCACCCCTTAAACTTCTCTTCTCCAGGCTAAACATACCCAGCTCCCTAAGCCGTTCCTCATAAGGCTTTCTTTCTTGGCAATTGTTACAAATCTCAGTACTGTACTTAAACATTAAAAAAAATGACAAGCAGAACTCTGGTGACCACAGTCCTCTGCTACTACTGGTAAGGGCTCTCAAAGCCTCTCTTGGTTTTAAGTAAGGCTGAGGGCTGTTTTTTTTTTTTTTAGTTTGTCAAGATCCTAAAACAAAGCGAATGTGAAAAGCCCAAGGTGTCCAGGAAAAGTATACTGCAGCTCAACGGGGGAGCATGTGCTTTCAATGCAGAAAGCCCTGCGTTCAACTCCTGGTGTCTCCAGGTAGGGAGACTCTTTGCAGGAGCTATGGAACCAGAAGACAGCAAAGCAAGGAGGGGGGGGGAGGAGGCAGAGTCCCCAAACACTACAAGACAGATCATATCTTAGCAACACAGCATATATAGATGGCCCTGCTTGCTGGCTTCCCACAGGCATCTGGCTGGCCCCTGTGAAAACATGATGCCAAACTGGATGGAGCCTTCGGTCCGACTCTGCAGGACTATTCTTATGTTCTTATCCAAGGCCGGCCAACTCATTTTGGCACATGAGGCAGAAAATTCCGCAAGTGCCTCTCCTACTTGCAAGGGCTCTGCTTCTGTTCCTACATCCCATATTTAATCCCTGGGCCTCTCTAATTAAAGGATCTTAGGTAACCAGGGTGGAAAAATATATCTCTCCCCCATGGCAATGCACCTTATCAGGAGCTGGAGGGCCTAGAGGCAGAGACATTTCATTCTATATGTAGCTGTGGCATGGAAATGGAGGCATGGAAAATCTTTCAACCGCCAGGATTGCCACCGGGTCCTCCTGGACGGGGCAGGCTGTAAGAGGCGTCCTCTGTTTGGGCAGGCTGTAGCTTTGCCCGAGCAACAAGGCCTTCCTGGCTCTTGTATGCGTTTCTGAGTGTTCCTCGCCTCCGGTTCCTGGCCTGGTCTCTTGGCTCGGACTCCCTGGCTCACCTCTGACAGCCGTCTGTACCTCAACCTCAACAGAATGCCAGCCAAGAGGAGGAAACCCTGAACTAGGGTAGACTAACGGCCTGGCCCCATGCAAATCCTCGTAAGCTTAAAAGCAGGCCTGTTAGCTTACAAAAGACAAAGCGATTGCTTCCCCAGAGCACTGGCCCTGCAGAAGAGGCAGATGGACAACCAACAAACACGAAATGATCGAGCTAAATTCCAAGTCGAGATGCGCAAAGGCCCATGCCAGCAGCCCCCATCCGTCAGCTGCAGGGAGCAACTGTGAAATCCTTCAAATTAGGCAGCTCTTGGGGGGGGGAAGCTGGAGAAGGTACTCCAAAGGTCCCTTTGCGCAGAGAGATTGGCAGCGGAAATACAGGCCCAGCGCATCTGCAAGTGGAGAGGCAAGCCTGGTGCGGGAGAAAACTTGCCCCTCTCTTATAAGTAACAAAGGGCTTTTTAACAAGGAGGAGCATGGCACTAGTAAGTTCTGCAGAACGTATTTTACAGTAAAAAAATAAAAAGGGCCGCGTAAGCTAAGCTGCATTCCTGACAGTTCCTTAGCCCTCAAATAACCCCCTTTAAGCACAAATTTCAACGTGAGCCTAGAAACAAAGAAGAAAATGGTAAGATTTTTAGAGTCCGGGCAGATGTCATTTTTCAAGACAGTAGTAGCTTGTCTCAGGGCAGGGCTTGTCCCTTGGCACCCTGTGAACCTTACTATGGACATTCAGGAATGCAACTTTTGGGGTAAGGGGGTTCCATTACGCAGTTCAGTTTGTTATGGCAAAAACAAGGACTGTGTACATTGTCCTACCTACCCAGAAAATCTCCACAGAAGTGCCTGTAGCTATCAAGATCAGACGGACAAGCCGATCCATGAGTTCAGACACTTTCAAGAACTTTGGCCCATTCAGAGGTCTCTCTCTCTCTACAGCAGGGATGAGGAACCTAAGGTAGGGGTGGGGGCAGGAAATGTGGCCTAACAGGCCTATCTATCTGGGCCTCAGAACTCTCCCTAGGCCACAGCCCTCACTGGTATGGATCACACCCCACGTGTTCTTGCCTGGCTGGAAGGTGTCCTTGAACTCTGACAATGCCACTTGCTTGTTTCTATGGGGGATGGATGAGTGCATGTAGCAATTTGCCGACTGTGCAAAGGTGAAGTTTTAATTCGTTGCTCTGCTCACTTTTGCTTGTGGCCGTGCCCACAAACTGGGATGTGGCCCTCATAGGTTTTCCCAGAAGGCAATGTGGCCCTTACACTAACTAACTAACTGCCTCTGGTGTAGTGCCTTTCCCAGCCATTCTGGGAACATGAGGTAAAAATACCTTAAATAAACAAATACAGGAGCCAACTCCCATATTTGGGGCCTGACACAGAACACCCTTTCACTCGCCACACAAAGGTACTGGTAAATTTGGCTCGGCCACATTGTGTACATTCAGCGGGGGGCTTCGCCCAACTGCATATCCCCAACAAGTGCAGCTTTATGAAACGCATTTGGAAACACAAGTCTGCTGCATCCAACCTTAAGATGTTTAGGTTTGTGGCATGTGAAAGAGACTCGTTTGCCTCTAACCCATGCTCAGTTTATCTGTGGCTGAAGACACAGGTTTTTGCCGCCAATACACAGAAGCCTTTGTTAATGTTTTAAGACCAAGCCACTCTCTCTGAAAAGTATTGGTAGGGGGGGGGGGAGGCAGGAAACATATTTCAGATTCAAATTATCTAGCTGGACAACCTGTGCAAGGCAAAATACTCATTTTAAAGGTTTATCTTCTCCTTAACGCAAGAGCTGCAGCAGTGCTGAGAAATACGTTGTGGGGCTCGCACTTCCCCTTATCAGAAGGAACGCCGGGTGCCCTGCAGCACTTTTATAACTACCAGGGAATGGGAAAAGTAAAGATTTACTGGAGGATATTTTATTGGCTAAAGAACCCAGTCTCCACGCCAGTCCCCGCTATTAAAAATGGAAGCATAATATAATTAATGTTTACCCCCAAAGGCGATTGCTGAAGAAGGGAGGGGAGAGTGGGGTGGGGAAGAAAGGATTTGCCAATATTTATGATGACTCCGAAATGTGCAAAGGATGAGGTGGGGGGGGGAGAACCCTGCAAGGCTGGAATAAATGAAAATAAATGTGCATTTCTCCCAGGGAGCCTTGAGGTTTCCTGTATGATGTGCAGAGGATAATTGTGCTGTGGCTTAGCAGTTAAAACACGTAGTTTGATTGTCTGGTTGGAGATTGTCAGCTGCTCACACAGCTGTGAATCAGACAAGGTCGGAGATGATGAGAGCCAGCAATGTTTCAGCATCATAATCAATTTGTAGCATCAGCGGCCTGATGGGTGCTCTATGTTGCCACCCACTTCTCTTCCTAAAGTTCATTAAAAGTTCCCACCAAGAAGAATGATGGAGCCTGCTCCTCTCTTCCCCACCCCATCTTACCTCATCATCCAATCAGACTTGAGCCTCACTACTCAAAAGTTGACAGCTTTGTCCCACCTCACCACTCTCCATATCCTTGAGCTGTCTTTCTTGGAATGAATTTTCAGTGAAACAATGCATTTTCAATTAGAGTATTTTATGGCTTGTATAACAGTCCAGGCCCTAAGCGCCCATTACTAAAATCTGCTGGGCTGGCCCATGCATGAAAAGATAAGGGAAGAAACTCTCAAGCCATCTAGTGACTGTGCATTTTTTGCCAGGTGGCCAAGATGCTTATTAGAATCATGAGAAGCATCTTGTTCTAAAATATGTAAGAATTACTTTAGTCCTCCCACAGAACTGCTTTATACAAAGTATAGATCAGTCCGTTCAGAAGGTCCCCCAAATGATCAGACCAAGCATCGATCTACTCCGGCATCCCATTTCGCATGCCAGTCAACTAGAACCTCTAGGAAGCCCACAAATAGGGCATGAAAAAATCAGTAATCTGAAACCGGAGAATGGATACAACCATAATGGCTAAACATCACTGATATTTTCCTCCAGTAATTTGCAGTTTTGCAAAGCAATTTTCCCTAATGTAGTGCACAACTACATCTTATGACAGCAGATTCTATCAATTATGTGTTGTGTTTAAAAAAGGGGGAAAGTGCTTCCTTTTGCTTCTCCTGCATCTCCTGACAATCAGTTTCATTAGATCATGGGTAGGCAACCTAAGGCCCGTGGGCTGGATGCGGCCCAATCGCCTTCTCAATCCGGCCCACGGACAGTCCGGGAATCAGTGTGTTTTTACATGAGTAGAATGTGTCCTTTTATTTAAAATGCATCTCTGGGTTATTTGTGGGGCATAGGAATTCGTTTGTGTTTCCCCCAAAAAATATAGTCTGGCCCACCACATGGTCTGAGGGATGGTGGACCGGCCCATGGCTGGAAAAGATTGCTGACCCCTGCATTAGATGGTCCCAGGATCTAATTTTACAAGACTATTTCGATGGAAGCGCTAATCTCAGCAGAGGTGAGGCAAGATGAAGGTACCTTGGACAGCTCCAATCAGGCATCAGGTTGAATACTGTACTGCAGGCATCCCCAAACTTCGGCCCTCCAGATACTTTGGACTACAATTCCCATCATCCCTGACCACTGATCCTGTTAGCTAGGGATCATGGGAGTTGTAAGCCAAAACATCTGGAGGGCCGCAATTTGGGGATGCCTGCTGTACTGCATGAGAACAGAGCTCAGATGTTGCTTGAAAAAGGTAAGGGTAAAGGACTCCTGACCGTTAAGTCCAGACGCAGACGACTCTGGGGTTGCACGCTCATCTCGCTTTAAAGGCCAAGGGAGCTGGCGTTTGTCTGCAGACAGTTTTTCCAGGTGATGTGGCCAGCATGACTAAGCCGCTTCTGGCGAAGCTAGAGCAGCGCACAGACACACCGTTTACCTTCCCATCAGAGCAGTACCTATTTATCTACTTGCACTTTGACGTGCTTTCGGACTGATAGATTGGCAGGAGCTGGGACCGAGCAACGGGAGCTCACCCCGTCATGGGATTCGAACCACCGACCTTCCGATCGGCAAGCCCTAGGCTCAGGGGTTTAGACCACAGCGCTACCCGCACTTTAGCAGGAGTTAGCTCTCGGACAGAGTCTCATATAGGAAGCTGCAGCTCTGCCTCACTAGAAAGCTATACTCTGCCTTTATGGCTGGAGGCAGCATTATTTCTGAAGACCAGCTGCTGGAAACCACAGGAGGAGAGAGATCACTGCTGTACTTAGGCTTCCCATAGGCATCTGGTTGGCCACAGTGAGAACAGGATGCTGGACAAATGAGCCACAGGGCTGATCCAATAAGCTCTTCTTATGTTCCTATCTATGTGCAGGACTAGTCTTTTTTTTTAAAGTCCCTAAATTATACATGGTCTGATTTACACTGTGCAGGGGATAGACTCAAATTCTGATTTGTAATTCAATCTTGAAACATTTGGTTCATCAATTAAAATGACCCATGTTTGCTTTTCAGCCCCTAGCATAGATGTCAGCAACTGAGACGGAGATTTTTTTCATATAAGCATGATATTAACAAGCATAAATATTTACTCCAGTCCTAATGCAAATGCAAGCATTTCACATCAAGGCTGGAGGAAAGTTCTATAAATGGGAAACATCACTAATGTCCATGAAATCTTGTTTGAATCTGAGGTTTGGCTGTTTATTTAAAAGGCTATCAGGCAAAAACAAAGCTATTTTACTATTTCAGTGCAGTCCATAGCAAACTCCTTCCCCCAGCCACAACTTACTCCGCCTGGAAACCTACCGTCAGTCCGTCTAGCTCTGACTGCCAGGCAGGGGGAAATTCCCAATTCAACCTAGGCTGTGTACACAATATACCTTCAAAGCACATTTGAAGCACACTCCCATGAAGTTAGACCAAGGGCCACATTTACTCACCCCCTGATTTGTGGCAACCACACACACTAGAATATATTTCACTGATACCTTTTCAACAAGTATGTAGAAGAGATGAGAAAGGTAGAATTGGGGGGGGGGATGATGGATGCCACAGCCATTGGAACATGTTAACACCAAAGCACTGGGGAAGATAACAATAATTTTATTATTTACATGCCACCCATCTGATTAGGTTGCCCCAGGCACTCTGGGAGGCTTCCAACATAACAAAAACACAGCAAGCATCAAACATTAAAAACCTTCTCGATACAGGGATACCTTCGGATGTCTTTGGAAAGTTGTGTGGCTGTTTATCTGATTATCATCTGATGGGTGGGTGTTCTACGGGGGTGGGGAGGGGGAGAAGGCCCTCTCTGCTGGGAAGGCCCTCTGCCTGGTTCCCTGTAACTTGTACTTCTCACAACGAGGGAACCGCCAGGAGGCCCTTGGAGCTGCATCTCAGAGTCCGGGCTGAGCGACGGGGGTGGAGACGTTCCTACATGTATACAGGGCTGAAGTCATTTAGGGCTTTGAAGGTTGACATCAACACTCTGATTTGTGCTTGGAAACATACCGTACTGGGAGCCAATGTTAATCTTTTAGGACTGCTGTTCTGGATTAGTTGTACTTTCCAGGTAACCTTAAAAGGTAGCCCCATGTAGAGCGCATTGCAGTAGTCCAAGCAGGAGATAACCAGAGCATGCGCCACTCTGGCGAGGCACTGCACAAACAGGTAGGGTCTCAGCCGGCATATCAGATGGAGCTGGTAGACAACTGCCCTGGACACAGAATTAACCTGGCTCCAGGCTGAGCACATAGACCTTTAGGGGCACAGTTACCCCATTCAGGACTGACTACTCAATGCATACATTACCGAGCTAGATGGACCAAAGTTCTAACTACCGGTATGTGTAAGACCGGTTCCTATGTTCCATCTCCCCACTATATTTAACATTGAATACCAGCAAGTACTCTTAATTGGTTGGTGACTTTCTGTCCTGGGGGCCTAAAACTGAACAAGCTCAGCTAATCAGCAAGGCAGACGTGATCAAGGCACTTCCAGCTTCAAAGCACTCCCCCCCCCCCCAACAAAAGCAAATTTGTCTTTCCAAACAAAACTTTACACAAGTAAATCAGAGACCCACACTGTCATTACTTGTCCTTTGAAGTCAAGGAAAAACTGGCAAGAGTAGCCACTTACAAGGTCCTAAGAAAATACAGTTCCGAGTGCATATTAAGATATGGTACTTGAATAGTTATTAAGTCCCATTTCATGCATTTTTCTATTCAGGCAATCAGAAGGTACACAAAAATGCCATCAAACAAAAACGAGGGAAAAGACAACTAAAAAGATTCCCTCTTTTGTAAAAGAATCCATTATGCTGTTTCTTTCCCAGACCATTCGAATAAAGAAAGCCTGTGTTGATAGAAGCAGCTCTCACACAAACTGAATGATTAAAAATGTCAGTCGCATGTACCAGGTACAGCCTGCTCCAATAACACCACTTATTTGCTTTTATGCAAAATCTGTTTCCTTTGTGGGTGGGAACCCGAGACAGGAAAACCACTTACGTCTACCTCACTTACAAAGAAGAGCAGACACTTTGTTCGTATAAGAATGATGAGCTATTTAACTTTTTTTATTTTATTTGAAAAGAGGGACTCTAGTTACGCATTTAGCAGAATTAAAAGAGACTGAGAGGGGCTTCACAAACGGCTCCAAAAATATAAACTTTTGTTATCAAAATCCTACATTACTCTGTAATAAAATGGTTTTAGAAGGTAGCAGATTTTTAAAAAACAGATTATACACACACACACACACAGTACATCTCATCCCTTTGTTATAGAAATTCTAAGGTCTCACATATATATAAATCATATGTTCATAAACCTACAAGGTAAATATATACGCAATAGGGTGACACTGGGCAGTAATTTCCCAATATGCCCTGAAAAGGTGTTAGCCCAGATGTGGGTCCATCTAGTTCAATGATGAGATGTTGTAGAGGCAGTTCATTAGCAGGAAGGAGGCAAATATTCCATTGCAATGGCCGGCCAATGTCTATTTCAATAAGATGGTTAATTCCTCCCGGGGCACCTATGTTTGTGTTTGTCCCATCACAAGCAACTGCTGCACTAGGTCTTTTTCTCTGAGAAATGAGATAAGAGAATTTGCAATAGATTTCACCTTGCTATCAACCGGTGTAACATGACCACCAATGTAATTTCCATCAGGCAATGAAACAATTGAAATATGCTCCTCTGTTAAATTTTATTAATTACACAAAATGTAAGCATTTAGTACAATTTATACCTAAGTAATTAAGTATAATGTGATGTTTTGATGCAACACATAATATGAGTGGTGTTTTATTGTTTATTGTTTACTTGTTTAGTACACCGTTTGCTTAATTGTTCCATATAATTTGTTCAAAAGCATTGGTTTTTCATGTAAAATATCAACATGTTTTATTTTAAATAAATATTGCAGAAAATAATAGTATGCAACTATTATTGCTCTACATAAAACCTAAAATTTATGTTTATTAATTCACAATTTAACATACTGAGAATAAATGAGTCAAATTCCTATGTTTTCATCACTCATAGTGAGGCAAAATTTCAATCTGTAGGAGCAGGGTCTAAATATTAACCGATTTGTCCCAAATTTGAAATTTGACTATGTTTATACCATACGCCTGATATAAGATCAAGGGAGGAAACATTTTCCCAAAAAAGTTTTTTATGACCCACCCTAATACAATAAACCACATGTCTGAAATAGTACAGGAGAGCAATCCTGTAGCCATTTTTACTCTTCCAGTGACCTCAAATATTCTCTGCAGTGAGGGAAGAAATGGGAAAAGCCTCCCCCTTGTCTCTTTGCTCACAAATCCTGTATTAAGGGTGTATTTGTGCATGAATAGGGTGAGCGTGTGACCTGGATTCAGGAACTACTCTAAGTATTTAGCATCTCAAAAGGAATGGCCAGGCTGCCCAGGTAAAGCAATCAAGTGACCATTATCAGTATCCTGCCAGACAGGATTTCTGTGATGTATTTCTGCTGTAGCCCCCTCCTTCTGTGATGTACGTATGATGTTTTGGGGTGGTGGTCTTGAGCTACAGGGTGGGCAATTTCAAAAGTCTACATAAGGGCTTGCACAACATTGTTCTGGGCCCCTCCTGCGTGTGGCAGTGAGCACCCTGTTGCAACAGTTAACAAAGATCAGGCTTACTAGCTGCCTTGCTTCTCAATATTCTCCGGTTGGCCTCTGTTATTTTCTCCTTCCGATAGAGAACCTACTTAAGGACTCTATATGGGCTCTTTGTTGTTGTTGTTGTTTAGTCGTTTAGTCGTGTCCGACTCTTCGTGACCCCATAAGTGAAAGGGAGCAGTTTTTTCTTATAACACCTTATTAGCCTGATTTGCAATGACACTAAACTCCAGTCCAGCTTCCAGGAGACGCAGCCCCTGACATTGGAAGGGGACACAGTGTGGAAAACTCCTAAATAGGCAGGCTTTGAACATTGCTAAAGAGCACAGGACAGAGCCAAACGGCATTTACTGCTACCATACCGTTAATGGCAAAACTGAAAGGGTCCCACAGAGGTTTGACAACCATCTGTTGGGTGTACACTTTGTTATTTATTTATTATAGCATTTATATCCCACCTTTTCCTCCAAGGAGCTCAAGGTGGTGTACGCAGTTTTACCTTCCCCCAATTTTATCCTCACAACAATGCTTTGAGGTAGGCTAGGCTGAGAAATGGCAAGGGGCTTGAGGTGAGCTATGAGCTTCATGGCTGAGTGGGATTCGAACCCTGGGCTCCCGGGGTCGTAGTTCAACACTCTAACCACTACGCCACACTGGCATTATCTCAATTTCCTGCACCAGGCACAATGTTGTACACCGAAAAAGCCCCTGCTAAAATTCTGTGTTTCATTCAAATTGGCATGCAGCAAAAGTTTTTAACACAGCAACAAGTCTGTGCACGCATGGCAGAAAAAAATGCAAAGACCAGAACACCTTTTCTAACCCTTTTTTAATGGCTGCTTCGAATGTTATGACCCTCACAGTGAGGTAGTGATGCGCACACTGGCTGTAAACAGCGAGTTAGGAAGTGGAATATCACCACCTTGCCACTTGTCTGTGATGAAATCAAGAGCAAACGGTTAGCACACTTAAAAAAACAACACCCCACAGCTGCCCCCTAGCTCAGCCACCCTATCAGCTATTTATTTCCCCTGGTCCACCCATAAAAACCACACATTTAACACTGTCATTTTCAATGAGGCCTGTTAACAACAAGTGTGCAATACTATACAGAGGAAGAAGGAGAGGACAAAGAAAGGACAGGGGGTGCTAAAAGATAGCAGAGAGCTTAAATACATTCTGAGCAGATAATCAGCTGCTATAGAGTAACATCGTCCACTCCTAACACTTCGCTGATTAAAAGGCAACTGTAACCTATCTTTCAACCAAGTTTCCAATGCAGCTAACAAGGCATATTAAACACAATACTGTATAAATTAATATGAAAAGATACTAGAATGCAGAAGTATGGAACAGAGCGGCAGAATTTTTTTTTTAAGCCCCCCTGAAGAGGACTGCATTGGTTTCCTGCTGAAAAGCCATGGAGGAAGCAAAATGAAACTTCCTTAGTAAGGGAGTTCCACAGCTCCGATGCATCACAGAAGAGGCCTAGCCACATACTTCAGAACAGTAAGGAGTAGTAGACAATACGAACAGAATTCCACCAAATAGTTCCTCTGCAGATTAACTTTTATTACTATTACCTAGAGACCCAACGCTCCTCCAATTCTGGATATTTCATTTGCAAAACATTTTGCCTTATATCCAGGGGAATCGTTCAAAGGTACCAACAGTGGAGAACGGTGCTGCTTGGCTGCCCGGGGCGATACATATGCAGACCGCCCTGGCGCATGCGTTGTGACGTTACGGCACACGCACCAGGTCGGATTGCGCATGTCCACACATGCGCAGTCCATCCGTGGAGGCGTGTGAGGCCGGTTGCAGCGGCGGGCGGCAGGCGAGGGTGGAGGGTGGCTGTGGCGAGGGTGGTGGCGCGCTCAGCTGGAGGAGGCAAGGGGCAGGCCAGGGGCCAGCAGCGCTGCTCCCGCACTGCCCCCACCAGATGCCTTATGAGGAACGGCTTAGGGAGCTGGGTATGTTTAGCCTGGAGAAGAGAAGGTTAAGGGGTGATATGATAGCCATGTTCAAATATATAAAAGGATGTCATATAGAGGAGGGAGAAAGGTTGTTTTCTGCTGCTCCAGAGAAGCGGACACGGAGCAATGGATTCAAACTACAAGAAAGAAGATTCCACCTAAACATTAGGAAGACCTTCCTGACAGTAAGAGCTGTTCGGCAGTGGAATTTGCTACCAAGGAGTGGGGTGGAGTCTCCTTCTTTGGAGGTCTTTAAGCGGAGGCTTGACAGCCATCTGTCAGGAATGCTTTGATGGTGTTTCCTGCTTGGCAGGGGGTTGGACTGGATGGCCCTTGTGGTCTCTTCCAACTCTATGATTCTATGACTGGAGCCAGGGGCGCCCTGCCCCCCGCCCCTCCCTTGCTATGCTATGCGCTTGGGTACCAACATTTTTGGCCATTTCATCATTAGAGGGGCAGGTTCATGTAGTCTGCACTGACATCTAGAAGACAGGAACCCACCACCCGATTGCATGAGCCAATCTCTCCATATAGCCAGAATAAATTCAGACTGCCTGGTTTCCAGCTCTGTTACCTCCGCACTACATCACAGACAGTCAGCTGAAATATTCCCCAACATCTTCCCAGTCTTGAGGCTCCACCCTCCACCCACAAGGAGGTGACTGGTAACCCATTTCAAGAAATTCCGGTTCCGTGATTGCATCCTTTGACTGACACCTAAGCTCAAGCACTCCAGATGCTTTTGTCCACAAGTAGGTGTTAAAAGGATGGAAACTTCCATATGCTTTTTTGCTCTTCAATCAACTTGATTCCGAGTAGAAGCAGCAAAAGAACCAGCAAAAGAACGTTAAGGAGAGTCTGGCTGGATCACAACAAAAAGCCTATCTAATACAGCACCCTGTGTCCCACAATGGCTTAACAGATACCTAACTCCGACCCCCTCTCCACCAACTGGTCTTCAGAGACAAGCTGCCTCAGCTCCTGGAGGTGGTACAGCCATCATAGCTAGCAGTCACTGATCCTCCACATTGTGTGACCTATATGGGCAAAAAAGGGTTTTGTTCCGTATAATCAGCTTCCTACAATAACAAACAAGAACTATGCACGACACATCTATTTTAACATCACTGCTCTTCGTGCAATCGCAAATACCTAAATTTTAAAATAATAGCATCTGAGGTCAAATATACTAATGCAATTTACTCTTATAAGTGAAATACCATCTGATACAACAAAACAAAACACACTGAGCAAAAAGTTCGATGCTAGCATTCTGTTTTAAAAGCCTACTGTAAAGAGAACTCAGTGCACCAGACAGGGTTTAGCTAGAGATGTTTTTTTGCCGGGGTGGTGGTGGAGAGAAATAATATTCTAAATTGGTTAGGAACAAAGATTTTGCCAAGCTGTATTTTTGCCACAAATCTTGATTTAACTAACGTACGTAAAACTACCAAATTTCAACGCAAGGGGTTTTTTGGGGGGATAAGTTGGGATGGAGAAGAGATTGTTTTCAAAGGGCTCTGGGCTATAAAAGTTTATACTTAGTTTGAAATGCTTATACTTATTAAAGAGTGGCACAATCCACCAGGCATTTCTTCTGAGAAAAGAACCCATCACAATGAGTGGGGAGACACAGAAAAATGCTACCATGTTCTTGCACAGCTCCCGATTTTTGTAAGGTGGCCTGTAGAAAAGAATTTGGGACTCCAGGGAGCATACAATCACACACACAAACACACAAGCACTTGCTTCCCTTCTTCGAAAAACAAAATAAAAATGTTTATCTTAACCAAACATCAACATCCGTTACAAGGTATCGGTAATAAAAGATTCCAACAAGTAATTAATCTGAAATTTAGTTGTTTCTTAAACTCAAAACCAAGTCCCAATCACAGGGATATTCTACATCCTTCTATCCCTGGAGATTTGGGCTGCAGATCTATGCCCACTTACTGGAGAGTTGGTGCAAATGAGCCTTATGCTTAGGATGGAGCTGTTAGAGGCCCACCCCACCCCTCCCACCCCGTGTGACAAGTGCACAGAAGGAGCGCAAGAGGTGCAGCCTATCAGGAGTTATGAGAACAGCTGCTACCCTTGGGGGACCTCAATTTGTGCCAGATCGCTGTCACAGCTTTCCCAGCAAGTCTGACTTGCCAGAACAGCTGTAGGAAACCCGAAGACCCTCAGATCATAGCACACCAGGGGCAGAATAAAAACAAACACATGCAAAGCACTTCGGGTGGAGCACCAAGTATTTCATTTAACACACCAGCAAGATTCCTCCCCCAGCACCCTGTCATTTCCCCCAGCCACTCTTCGCATACAAGCAAAGGAAAAGGGAGGAGAAACATTCCAGTATTTCATCCCTGATTAACCCGACACAGATAATAGGTCTGCAGCTAGGATGTCACTAACTGATTCTGCCGCTCCCCAAGCCCACCCGCGCACCCTGCAATGTAAAAAAGCTACAGCAACCTTTCAGGCATCCCTTGCAAAGAGGAAGGGAGCGACACATGGTATTTGCGCTGCTGTCCAAGAGAAACAGCCTGTCTCAGCAAGTAGAAAGGCTACAGAACGCCGCGTAAACAAAGAACAAACTTCTATGGCCAGAAATAATAATAATAATAAAGGCAGTGGCACGAGGTTAATTCCTTGGGTTGGCTAGAAGAAAGTAAGTTTGTCAGTTCTGTTCCCTGACTAGGGACATTAGGGATCTCCTGCTAGCTCCTTTCTTTCCTACAATAAAAAACACCCCCCTCTTTCAATAAACTTTCCCTTTAAACCAACCATTACAGCATCTGCTGACTTTACTCAGCTGGCAGCAGCATGTGAAGCCTTAACAGAGCAAGTTTGTGATCACAGTCATTGCTGCCAGAATGCTCAAACTGCAAGGTATTTTAAAAAAGGAAAGAATGGAAGACTAGGCTTTTGTCCTGCTGTAACCTTTAAATGGCTTCTGCCCAAACCAGAGGTGTGGATGACCGTAAAACAACAACTTTGCTACTAGTTTAAGTCAAACAGTTGCAATAAATAGGAAATGGCAGCAAATCCCAAACCCCCCAAATGAACAGCCCGAGACTTGCCTCGCCTCCGTGCCCATCAAATATCCCAAATATGGAAGGATGCGTCTTGTTGACCAGGTCAGTGATGACTTCGAACCTGTCCTCCATGTGGTCTCTCCGGCCTTGGATGGAGTAAACGGCCACGTTGTGGTTCTTAAACTCCCAGGTCTTGGAGAACTCGGCATCCAGCACATCCAATCCACCGAGCCGGTCATTCTGCATGATCTCCGCCACTTTGCCCTTCACCATCTTCACGGCGTCCCTGCTGGACTTGACAATGGTTTTCACTTCATCCGTATGGAAGAAGTAGCTCCACAGTGCCAGGCTGATGCATAGCAAGAAGAGGGTCTCTGGTCTCAGCAAGAAGTAACGCATGATCCGACCCAGCAGAGAGAGCAAAGTCATTGTATCCTCTATCATTTATTACGGAGACAGTGGATCTCCCCCCCTCCTGACCATGCACCGCACACCCGCACAAACCCCGGTGATTGGGATGGGTCTAAAGACAAGGCAGCAAATCAGTGCATGCTCCGGTAATACAAACCCACTGAGGGCAGGGTTATCATCGGCTACTAAAGCTGCCGCCTCCTCCTCCTCCTCCTCTCCCTGTACCACTGCTTCAGGCAGCTCGAGTCACAGATGGCTGGGAGTAGCTCTGGTGTCAAGTAGTACGAAATCAGCACACCACTTCTGTGCAACCAAGGGCAGGCTGATCTGCCTCCTCTTCTGGCTTCTGCTGTTTCTAACCAGCACGGGGCTCTGGAGAAGGTGAACTGCAAGAAAACAAGCATCCGCACATGAGCAAAAGGGGGAAGGGGATGGAGAAACGAGCACTTAAAAAAAAAACAGCAGCAAGAGAGAGAGAGAGAGAGAGCTGTGAGCCTCTGTGTGTTATTGCAAAGAACTCTTCCAGCCAGAATGGAGGCGAGGAGGAAACAGCCTATGTTTGAGGGAGGACACAAAAGGACCCCTTCTGCCTTCTCCCGCCTGCTTCTCCTTTTGCTGCTGTTTCCCGGGCGCTCGCTCCCAGCTGCCCAGAGATGCCTCCGAAGTAGGACAGTAAATCAATTCATGGTTGTACCGTCTGCAAACTCCAGGCAGAGCACACTTTTATCCAGCGGCAGCCTGGAACAGTTGCTAGCAGAGGCTCCGGGGGAGCAGGAGAGAGATTGGAAGGTACAGAAGGGGGGGGGAACGCCACAAGAAGATTGTGCACGGAAAAAACCAGGAACAATGAAAAGAAACAAATAACAAAGGGCCACGTGGGCTTTAGGTGGGGAGGACTGCATTGGAAAGCAAGCCAGGATTACAGGAGGGCAGCAGCATAGAGGAGTAGAAATCAAAAGGGAATGAATTGTTGTATTATTTTTATTATCACCTTCAGTGGGCAGAGCTGGGTCTTATTAAAAGGAAGCTGGGGTGGCGGTTTTTTTTGTAAAATAAACAAAACAAGGCAGAATGTCACAATCAGGAGGGCACTTATCGTGAGCCCCCAGAACTGCAGGGTCCTAAAAATAGGGAGCAAGGCTTTAAAACAAGGCCCGTTTGGTCACCCATGGTAGGATAATGCAGCTCCCTAGGAAATCCCCGGCACGGGTGCTTGCACCAAGGCTCCCTCACCCAGCTGCCATGCAGCCTTTTCCTTTGCAAAACCCAAGAAGCATCGACCACCCGCATCATGCCCTCTTTTTGCAACCCATCTGATGATGGTGAACTTCGGTGTGTGTGTGTGTGTCTGTTTTTGTGGAGGGGTTATTTCTGCTTGTGGCACGGGCTCCAGTTTGCAGGCCACGAGGACGAAGGGGTGCATGCCTGGGGAAGCGCGGACTCCCGAGGAGGAGGAGGAGGAGAGGGAGGGAGGGACGCGCTTCCTTTCCCCCAGCCCTTACACCCACCAACCCACCGACTGTATCATCCCGGAGCTGCTGCAGAGATTTGCATGCACAGGCGGCCGACCTCGTCCGAGGGAGAAAGGCGGCGGCGGCAGCTACAGCCTGCCTCGCGCCTCTCCGCCCGCTTTGCTGCAAGAAGAGGGGAGCGAGGCGCCGGCTGCAATCCCCGTGCCGGCCGACCAGCCAACCAGGCAGCCAAGTGGCCTCCCTCGGGCCTCCGCTGCGCTCCCGGAGACCCTTTGCCCCTCGCCTCGCTGCCCCGCCGCCCCTTCCCCGGCCGCCGTCACCTGCAGGGCCGCCCGCGAGACACCTGGCTCAGCCTCGCCGCCGCCGCCTCCGGTCCCTCCCACTGAGTTGGGCTAGTGGCCGCCGCTGCCTACGAATCCCAGGAGCCTTCGCGCAGGAGCGCTCTCGTACGATTGGCGGGAGGCCGTGCCGCGGATTTCTGGGGCTTGTAGTCCTCGAGAGCGGGCGGGCTCTCTTGGGCCCTCTACCGATGAAGTCATCATCATTATTTATTTATACACCGCTTGCTTACAAAAAAAGCAGCAGCAGCAACTTCTACTACTAGTACTACTACCAGTAGTGGTTTACAGGAAGATAAGATAATAAAACGGGGGGGGGGGGGAAATACAACCCTACTTTAAGGCCTTCCTGGCTAGGACTGATGGGAACTGTAGTCCCACCACCAACTAGAGCAAGCACCATGTTGGCTACCCACTGCTTTATACTGTTATAGATTATGGGGAGGGGAGGAATTCCCCGAACCCTAGAAATTAATGCAAGGTTTTGATCAATTGGGATATGGATTAAAGTGCAGAACTGTGCCAAACAGGGAATTCCTGGGTTGGCTGGGGGAAGAGCAAACCCGTGAACATGACCACAGGTGTTGATGGGCCATTGGGGAGTGAGACATTACCAAGGTGGTGGGGTGTATGTTTGAGGGCACAGGAAAAGGGTTTCTGGGAAGAAGAAGGAGAAAGGGGAGAGATCTGTCTTGGGCAGGGAGGTGGAAGGTTGCCTGCACTGCTGTGGGCCATCCAGTAAGAACTGGGCTCCCTCCATGCAGACTGAAGGTGTAAGTAAGCGAATAAACCAGCGTTTCTCAACCGGTGTTCCGCGGCACAGTAGCGTGCCGCGAGACACTGGCTGGTGTGCCGCGACGTGCGGCGAGGAAAAGGGCGCTTTGCATTGCTGACGGACTTCCGGCGAGGCAAGATGGCGCGCGGCACGGCAGCGCGAAGCTCCTGAGAGCGACCAGCGTGCCCGTGCCGCCAGCCTAGCCTCTGGACCACCGGAACCGCCGCCGCCGGTTCGCGGGCGCCAAGTGAGCCCGGCGGATCGACCGGGGAGCCGCTGGAGGCCCCCCCCCACGACCCCACCGGAGCGACACCGAAAGCGCCCGGCTGGAGGATCGACGGACCCCTGGGCTCCGTGGCAGCCGCGTGGGCGTCGGAATCGCCCGGCGGATCAAGCAGGGAGCCGCTAAAGCCCCCCCCCAGCGAGCCCGCCTGCGGCCGGGAAGAGCTCCGAAGCCCGGGACCTCCCACCACGTGACGGCCCTGCCTCGTCGCCGCAGCCGTCGCCACCCCAGGAGAAGAGGAAAAGGAGGGAGGCCCCCCCCAGGTGAGGGAAAAAGGGAAAGATAGGGAGGAGAGGGCCCCTCGCCACCCCCCAACCCAGGTAAGAGCGCCTGGTGGGTCCGCCTGGCTACCGCGCAGCAGTTCTTCAGTGGCATGCTTTACGTCTCCCCTCCAAACTAAACTAAATATAGGGCGGCACAGAGTTGGTGTGCCGCGGGATTTTTTTTCATAGAACAAGTGAATTTGCTGCCAAGGAGTGTGGTGGAGTCTCCTTCTTTGGAGGTCTTTAAGCAGAGGCTTGACAGCCATCTGTCAGGAATGCTTTGATGGTGTTTCCTGCTTGGCAGGGGGTTGGACTGGATGGCCCTTGTGGTCTCTTCCAACTCTATGATTCTATGATTCTATGATTCTAAGTGTGCCGTGGCCCAAAAAAGGTTGAGAAACACTGGAATAAACCATATTTCTTAAAGCCACTGTTGTGTATTGAATAGCAGGCACAACACAGGAGCAGAGTAGCCAAGAAGGAGTTAAGGCTAGGAGTGACTGTTTTAGTTAGTTTAATTAGTTTCACCTGGAGTTTGTAGGATGGCCCAGTTGGCGACATATATATAGCAGTAGGCTGGGAGTTGGTCTTTGTCTTTTACTTGTCTGCTGTGAATAAAGAGATTGTCGCAACCCCATTGCCTGGACTTATATGCAACAGCCACAACATTCTCCTCCGTGTCTTCCATTCTCCAAAGGAACACAGATCCTGTATGGGTGCCACATGAGCTCTTGCCACCGCTTGGCAAGGAGAGGGGCAGGCACCAGATTTTTGTAACAATACTATAAAGAAGAGAGCCACTGTTGTGGTCAGAGTGTCGGACTTTGGAACTCCCTCCCTGGAGAAGCTAGACTGGCTCCCTCCTTGTTTTCTTTCTGCCGGCAGGTGAAGACTTTCTTGTTTCAACTGGCTTTGGGGAATTGACTGCTTTTAATGAAAGGGCTGGTGTCGTATTGTTTTTAATTGTAATTATGGGTATGTTTTCAACAGATGTTATATATGTAAAGCTAATGGACCCCTGGATGGTTAAGTCCAGTTGAATTTGATTATGGGGTGCGGCGCTCATCTCGCTTTCAGGCTGAGGGAGCTGTCGTTTGTCCACAGACAGCTTTTCCGGGTCATGTAGCCAGCATGACTAAAACGCTTCTGACTAAAACACAATGGGACACCGTGACGGAAACCAGAGTGCACAGAAACGCCGTTTACCTTCCCACCGCAGTGGCACCTATTTATCTACTTGCACTGGTGTGCTTTCGAACTGCTAGGTTGGCAGGAGCTGGGGCAGAGCAATGGGAGCTCACTCCGTCGTGGGGATCCGAACTGCCGACCTTCCAATCGGCAAGCCCAAGAGGCTCAGTGGTTTAGACCACAGCACCACCCTTGTATTTGTATATAGTTTTAATTTTAGTGATGTTTAATTGTTTTTAAATGATTGTTTTCTCTTTGTTTTTAGCAATTCTTGTTTTTATCTATAAGCTGCCATGTGTCCCATAAGGGAAGAAGGCGCAGTATAAATAAATAAGGCACAGTATAAATAAATGCAGAAATAATAACAATGGACTTTGCAGACGCATCCAAGGCAATCAGCCAGGCTGCTGCCCACCCTCTCTCATTGGCAACCCACATGGTCTAAACAAAAAACTCAGTCTCACCTGTTCAGCCAATTTAATGGTCTTGATCCAATTTAACTTTGACCGAATCATGCCCTATGTATACGGCAAGTAATATGAAGGAACTTCAAATTCATGTATACCCGACAGGAGAGTGCGGTAACTTCTCACGGTTTCCTGAACACTGCTTTTAAAAAACAAACAAACAAACAAACGCATCCAACTCTTTAGAGGAAAATGTCATGGATGATGACAGATTCGAGCAAACAGCAGATATATAAAAATAACAACACTATTTTAAGGATACTTGGAAGTTCACTGGTTCAGATAATTATCTTCTGCTCAGTACTTCTCCCATCATAATGTATCTCTTTTATTTGAGCAGGTCAGTCGGAGCAACACCATTATGTAGAGAAACCGACTCTGTTAACTGCACAGACGTTTTGTTTATGAGCAGGTCAGCCTCAGGAAGGGAATTTACTGTTTTATTTTTAAAACAGAGTGTGCTCTTTGATCGTGTCAAAGAAATAATTATGCCGTGGTGCTTTTTCTAATATCCTTTTTAAAAAAATTGTTTATATATGAGCAGGGGCAGTCTTACCATTCTACTATGGCTGCTTACACATTATACCTTTAAAACACATAATTTCCCTCAAAAATTATCCTGTTAAAAACTAAGAGGTAGGCTGGATCTTCTACACCCTTGGGGTGTAGAGTGTTGGACTAGCACCAGCAAGATTCAAATTCATATCTTCCCGAGATGTTAAGCTCATTGGGTGACCTTGCACCTTCTCCGCCTGACCTACCTCACAGGGTTGTTGTGAGAATTGAATGGTGGCAGAGAACCATGTATACCGAGTTCCTTGGAGAAACATGTAATAAATATAAGTGAACCACAATAAAATGTAAATTAAAGGATGAACATGGAATAGATCAATATGAACAATAAGGAATAATCATCTTTCCAAGGAACATTTGATTAAAAACTGGGATTGTATTGTGTTAAAAGAAAGGAGAAAAGTTCAATCCTGGGAACAAAACAGCTCATTCTCTCTCCTTTGCTTTGTGGCAGATATTCTGCAGAGTAAATCTTATTTTAATTGTTTATTGCATTATTGCCCTATTTATTCATTATGAGTTAAGACTCGTGCAAAGATGCCTGCATCTGCTCTGGCAAGATCTGCTCCAAAATGATTGTGATTGTGGCTTTTTAAATAACTGCTGCATTTGCGGCTTCTCCTGGCAATATATAATTGAGTTAAATTCTATGTTTAATGAAAGCTTTAATAAAATACCTTCCAAAATGTGGAGCGTAATGTTCACGATGGCCAAGGAATTCATTGCTCGCATTATCTGCCTTGCAATGAAATATAAATGCATATGGTACCCTGAGGATGTCTCCCGCTTGTAAGAAAGTTTCGTTCATATTCTTCTCGATTCTAATTCATGTGGCACATAAGCCTGCAAAAAAGAGATAGCTGGATCCTCACTTCAAACCTTCGTGTCCAAAACATGGGAAGTGTGCCGCATGGGCGTAGCCAGGATTTGGGGGGGGGGGCAGGCTTTATGTTGATCAGTTAGTTAAGTATTTTTATTTATTTACCCCAGCTACGCCCATGGGGTGGGGTGGCACTGAGGACATGAAGTCAGTGATTCTGAGAGCCAAACTAAAGCCGCTTCCAGATTACCAGTTTATCACGCATTCATCCTGATTTGCTTGCAGGGAGATTAGACCACAGCAGTTTGTTTGAACATTCATTCAAATTTGTATGTGAGGGGGATACATGACATTGCAAGTGTCCTTCCATACTTCCCAGTGCATTTTCGCGCATGGGTATAGCTAGGAAGGTAGGGAGGCAGCTCCCCCCCCCAAAAAAATCAAGTAAATAGATAGAAATACTTAACTGACCAATTGCATCGCACATATCTCAGTTCTGCCCCACCCCAACATAAAGCCTGCACCCCCCTAAAAAAAAACCCCTGGCTATGCCCATGTTTTCTCGCCACTTTCCATATTGCAATAAGTCTGATTTTGTGGCAGGTTTGCGGTATAAGAGCTCTCCAGTCGACTTCAGTTGCGCAACCTGAATTTGCCAGCAAGTATTTGGATCCCAACTGAAAATAGTGAAAGTCTGGAAGCGTCCTAAAGTTGATGTGGGAGATTCAGGAACAGGATTCTTCTACCTATTTTAAAATATTAATAGGAGAACTTATTTAGAAACCAAGCCTTCCCCACTGCCATTTGATCCACAGGACAACATATACAGGTGCCATATTGGTATTTACATTGCTTCACTCCTTCTATTTAGTCCCATGCGACTAGAGAAAGCCTAGGGGTGAAATGCAATGCTCCAGACCTTTTTACCTGACCCTCATAATTCTCACCAGGCCACTCCTATCATTGATCCTCTGAGTATTTCTGCCTGGTGTTCTTGAATTCTGACCATGACTCTTGTTTGCCAGGATGAGAGGTGTGTGCACAAAACAGCCCACTGTACAAAGGAAACTATTATTATTATTATTATTATTATTATTATTATTATTATTATTATTATTTCAACTTATACATTGCCCTAGTTCCATCCACTTTTGCCTCTGGCCCCTCCCACCACTGGCATGTGGCCCTCAGAAGGTTGCCCGGAAGAGAATGTGGCCCTTGGATGGAAAAGGTTCCCCCACATCTGCACTAAAGTGAGACTTTAGTGTGCGGTGCAATGCATAGTGCTCACCACTGTAGGTTAAGTGGGATGAAATTCTGAAACGTTCATAGCAAAATGATTGCAAGCCAGAGATAAATTCTCATTCAATTTCCTGTTCTGATAAAAAGAAAGAAAAATGGGTAAAAAAATAGAGGTTAGGATGCATATCCTGAGGAAGAATGCTATGCCTCTGCTTGATTTCAACCAAAAGATCAACAAGACTCGCCATTCAGGCTGGTACTTTATTGCAATATTGTTTCTTCAACCTGGTGAAGATAGACTGAAGAGAAGAGAGTGTCAAAGGAATAGCAGGTGCTTGTCATCTAAAAATAGCTACCGGTAATAGCTCCACATTTTTTTTTCCTCCACGGGTCAGTGATGTGTTTTATAATGTTGTGAAACATTAGACAAATATTTCTCACTCAACAGCCCCTCCTACTGATTATACGCACAGAAAGCACAGAAGTTGTGGTTTCAATTAATTGTAGGTATTAGTTTTTAACATTAAACTGGCCATTATTATAAATTAGACATTCAGGTCTTGCAGTGACTCATTAGGACAAAATCAACAAGTACAATATTTATTTCACAATGGGGGGGAAATTGAAATAAAACCTCTTTGGAAGATTTCACCTTTTTTAATATAATTTTTTAATATAAAATTGAATTTTATAACACATACAAAAAAGATACAGAAAAATACAAAAGACAAAGAAGAAACATAAAACAAAAAAGAAAAAGAATATTGGATATAATTCTTACTCTGTCGACTTCCTCCTTCCCCCCCTTCTACGTTTCTATTAATAACTAATATAGCACTCTCTACTTCTTAAACCAATTCTTCTTCTAAAATACTTACCGTATTATAAAAATTTTCTTGATCCATTTTAAGCACACATTCCCAATACTTCAAAATACCATTTGGATCTAGAAATCTTGGTAATTATATTACATTTAACCTTATTCCCTTCTTACTATATCTATACTATATTCAGCCTCTTTGTACTTCCACTTCCCTTATAGTCTATTTTTAATCTTATAATTCTTTTCCAAATAATTCTTAAATTTCTTCCAGTCTTCTTCCACCGTGTCTTTTCCCTGCTCTTGGATTCTCCCAGTCAGTTCAGACAGTTCCATAAAATCTATCAGCTTCATCTGCCAGTCGTCCACCGTAGATAGATCTTCAGATTTCCAATTCCTTGCTAATACAATTCTAGCTGCTGCAGTGGCATACAGAAAAAATAGTAACATCTTTCTTTGGCAATTCTTTCCTTGTAATTCCGAGTAAAAAAGCTTCTGGTTTCTTAGCAAACGTGTTTTTAAACACTTTCTTCAACTCATGATTTCACCTTTTATTTTTTAACACATTTTGATTCCAGATAATTATTATTCACTGTTGACTTTGATGATCATTGGAATCTAATGACTGCCCTAAAAAAACTATTTTTTGTGGGGGGATTACATTATTATTAAACACACAACCAGCCATATTGTCCTTTCCTGTATGTTCTGCTGAGACATGGATTTCAGTTTCCTGAATACAAATTAAAATGCATGTGAAGCTAATTTAAATAATCAACATAATAAAAATGCAATTGCATTTCATTTACTCTGGGTGTTCGTTGAGGATATCATTACTTCACCCTGGGGAAACCTTGTGAAAGTGGAATCTATAATCTTTGTAAATTACAGCACAGCATTCAAGAGTGATGAAAACAATTTGGCAAGAACCCAAGGGAAATTTTTTGGCTTACAGTATATGCCACGGGTGTCAAACACAAGGCCCGGGGGCCAAATCCGGCCCGCCAGACCTTGTCATGTGGCCCGCCGAGTGCCCCAGCCAGCGGGACCCAGCAGCGGGACCTTGCTGCTGAAGCGCCGCACCGACAAAGCGCCGACAAACAGCTGGGGGGGTAGAAAGGCGGCTGGAGCAGTGCTGCGTGGAGCACCCCAAGCCACAGCAGGAGAAGGAGGAGGCAGCTTGCCAGGTCAGCGCCCAGCAGCGCCGCACGGAGAGTCCCGAGCCTCAGCGACGCAGCAGTGCTCTGTAGCACTTTGAATCCTCCTCCTCCTGCCACGGCTCGGCGCCTGGAAACGGCTGCTGCTGCTGAAGCACAGACAAAGCACCCAGCAGCACCGCTTGGAGGAGCAGGAGGATTCAAAGTGCAGCCAGCAGCAGCAACGCTCCCAGAGAATCGGGGCACTCTGCGCACGCTGCTGGGTGCCGACCCAAGCCTCTGGGAGCCGGCAGGAGGAGGAGGCGGCTTGCCGGGTCGTCATCCAGTAGCGCGCGCGGAGCGCCCCAAGTCTCTGGGAGCGTTGCTGCTGCTGGCTGCCGGAGGCTAGGGGCGCTCTGCGCGCGCTGCTGGATGACGACCCAGCAAGCCTCCTCCTCCTGCCGGCTCCCAGGGGCTTGGGTCGACACCCAGCAGCGCACACAGATCACCCCAAGCCTCATTCAAACCAACTTTAAAGGAGAACACATTTTTTTAAAAAAATATCAGCAGTAACATGGTCATAAAACCACATCTAAAAAGTCTGGGGTAATACAACGTTTTCACCTGGTACCAAAAAGAAGAAAAAAAGACTCAGGTCCAGATGAACCTCTGCGCGTGCTGCTGGAACCACTTGCAGTAATAATAATAAAAAGACACCCACCGAAAATAAGCCACCCTGTGTGTTTTTTTTGAGGAAAAAAAGTTATAAGACGGTGTCTTAAAAAAGGGAAAACACGGTAGGATGCTGCTTTATACTTCTGGCCCTTAAACCCTGGAACCAGGAGAACAGCTCCAGTGAGTCAACCTCAGCCAGTCCCTTTGGTGAAGGGTGGTGGCTCACTGGCAGAACATCTGTCCTGCATGCAGAAGGACCCCAGCATCTCCAGGTACCAGTAGCTCTGCAAAGCTCCTGCATGAAACCCTAGCGAGCCTCCACCACCCAGTGCAGTTACCAAAAATCATTTTTCAATAAATTGTACAATAATTGTACATTTGAATATCTACTTGCCATTATTCTGACTATGTTAGTTATTACTTACATTATTACAAAAAACAGTAATAATTGAATGCAGTGACAATAATTTATGATAATAAAGAGTGGACACACAGTCCTACAGATACTACCGGCCCTTTGAGGGTGACCAAACTGCTGATGCGGCCCCCGATGAATTTGAGTTTGACACCCCTGGTATATGCAATTGTCATGACACCCTCTCTTCAAGGGGTGAAACCAGGGATTAATAGTGAGACAGGGACATAGCTGCCAAGTTTCCCCTTTTCTTGTGAGGAAGCCTATTCATCATAAGGGAATTTCCCTTAAAAAAAAAAGAGGGAGAACTTGACAGCTATGGACAGGGAATTGTCTTTGGAGCCAACCCCAAGTGGTATCCCAGGTGTGCCCATACCTCTCCAGCCCAAAAAGGTTATGTTGCCCTCCTCTGACTCTGGGCTTATCCACCCTTTCCTTTGTGCCTCTGCTTTCCACCAAGGCAAACAACTCTTTAGAGCTCAGTTGGAACAAATAGCAATTGGGTTTTCCACAGACTGCTGTTTGTTCTGATTTAAAGCTAAAGAGCAGGTTTTCCCTGGGAAGGGAGTGGGACAAGAGGGAAACTGCCTAGCAAACATGGGTCCAGCAGAAAACCATTTGTCCTCGTGCTTTCCAGACACGGAACAAGCACTCAATAACCAGGTTGCCTAAAAGCTCACCTGCATTTTTGCTTGGACCCACGGCCAGAAAGCACAGGACAAGCAGAAAACCACTCAGACCCATGCTTTCTAGGACTGGGTCAAGCAAAGTGTGTACAAGCCCTTATTCCGATTCTCATCTGAGCCCGAACTAACGCTGGCCTTTACAGTGCTCTTTCAGGCTGAGAGGCAGTTCTAGCTGTCGAAGCACTGAAAGATTAAATCTGGTCCCAAATGTTGTTGTAACAAGTTAATTACTAGAAGCTGGCTTTGCTCCCACATGGTAGCAATTTGTTTTCTCTCACCCAGATAAAAAATAAAAGGGTCTTATCACAGGAGTGTAATATTAGAAAACATCTGAGAGCACTCAGGCCGTTCTTTGGCTGTGATGAAATGGATTTTGGGGGGAACTGAAACACACCAAAATATTATGGTATCTGAAGAAGTGTGCATGCACACGAAAGCTCATACCAAAATACCAAAATAAAAACTTAGTTGGTCTTTAAGGTGCTACTGAAGGAATTTTTTTATTTTACCAAAATATTAAATTGCCTTTCCCAACAGGGAACCCAAGCCCTGGGCATGATTATCAAGATATTCTATCTTCTCTTATGGCCTCTGATTTAAAATCATTGAAGCTTTTATAATTTTCCTCTTCAATAGATATCAGTTTTTAATCTTCTAGCCAACCCCAGGTAGCTCATGCCAAAGGGTCTTTCGCAGAAAATTAAATCCTCTCACAGCTTCAAAATGAAAAGCTAGAAGGCTAAAGAGGTCAGTATGATATACCTATACTTGATACCTACTTTCCATTGGAGAGAAGGGAAAAACTGGAATAACACTGCTCAGTATATACTGTTAGCTCATACCAATGACAAACTTAGTTGGTCTCTAAGGTGCTACTGGAAGGAATTTTTTTATTTTGTTTCAGTATATACTGTTTGAGTCTGGAGAGTTGAATAGGCTGCATGCCTGAGTCCCTGCTAATTCCTGGATCCAATAAGGATTCCATTGCTGGAATAGCCAGGCAAGTTGCTTTGTTATGGCCCACTATGTATGGGCCGTTATGGTAACGAAGGAAGCAGCTTTGTGTCAGAGGCCAAATAGGTTGGAACCCCTCCCTCAACTGTTGCTTAGGGTAGATCTACACACAGGGGGGGAAACACAGGAAAAAATTGCAAAGAATTTTTTTTTTTTGCTCTTCATCACCATCTGGTGTTGCATATTTATAATGCATTCAAAACACTTTTTTTTTACTAGCTTAAGCTTCAGGGCCCCTAATCCCAGAGGGGCCCCAGAAGCGACTTTAGCCCATGTTGCTAAGTCTGAAACATATAGTGGACAACATGTTTGGCAAAGAGCCAATGTGGTGTAGTGGTCAATCTATTACTTTGTTCCTAATCCTAGAACTGTGCTCTGATATTTTTACTTTTATAGGTCTGAGAGCATGACCTACATACAACAAACCACAGGGACATCTAATCACGTAAATTACACATGGAGTAGCACATGTGGCAAATGCCTGTAAAACGAACTTAAAACCTTCTTTATTAGTAAACTCTTTTACCTGTAGAGCATATTTACAGGAGGTACAATGCCCACATCTAAAAAAAACCCACGTGGAGGACTGGACAACATATGTTGTCTGAGTGTGGATTTTAAATCCATGTGCACCAATATATCTTTTAATGAGTTTGTGCTTCATTTGGCAAAAAAGGGGATGTTATCACACCCCGGGATGTCCTTAAGAATGTGCCAATGACGCCTAATGATTTTCTCAATTTCGAAAGTCATATGGTTGTATTCTAGGGAAGCGTAAATATGCGAAGATCTTATATTAACATGTGAAACAGATGTAAGGAGGGTCGACCTTTCTCTTAATTGTTTTTGTTTTTGATGGCAGTTGTTATGACTGAGTTTGGATAACCTCATTGTAATAAGGTTGCAGAAAGTATTTTTGAATGGGGGCTTTAAAATCTTGTGGGTCCAATGAATTGTGTTTTAATCTTAGAAACTGACCTAAGGAAAGGTTATCACAGAGATGTTTGGGATGGTTAGATCTGTAATGTAACAAGGAGTTTCTATCTGTACTTTTCTTATAGGGACACACTTTAATCATAGCTGTCAAGTTCTCCCTTTTTTTTTTAAGGGAAACTCCCTTATGCTGAATAGGCTTTCGCGCGAGAAAAGGGAAAACTTGACAGCTATGACTTTAATTCTTGATTCATCCACAAAAATTTCTAGATCAAGGAAAGGTAAACAATGTGGACTTGATGTTCCTTCAGAGGTCAAGTGTGGACCTACACTATTGATCCAGCGGTTGAACGGTTCAAAAATATCCTCAGAAAATATAAATATATCAAATCATCTATATACCGGCCATAAAACAGGATGTACTCACTGAATGGGTTATTATGAGTACAGTGGTACCTCTACTTACGAATGACTTGACTTACGAATGTTTCTACTTACGAATGGAGCTCCGTCTGCCATCTTGGATGCTGTTTAGATAGGATTTTTTTCTACTTACGAATGTTTAGATAGGGTTGCTTCGACTTACAAATTTTTTCTCCCAATGCATTCCTATGGGATTCGACTTACAATTTTTTTCGACTTACGAATGTGCGTTCGGAACGCATTAAATTCGTAAGTAGAGGTACCATTGTAATATGTTCTAAATCAAAATTTCTCATAAAGATATTGGCCACACTGGGGGCACATTTAGAGCCCATGGCTACACCTTGTTTTTGAATATAATACTTCGAACCAAACTTGAAAAAATTGTTAGGTAAAACTAAATCCAGAATCTCCATTTAAAAAATGTACTGGTGGTGAAGACTGATTATAATCCATTAGCAGTTCTTGGATTTGAGATTTTACTGTATCCAGAGGTACATTGATATATAGGGACGACACATCCCATGTAGCAATAATACTATGTGGAGTAACATGCAAATTTTCAATAAGGGTTATAATATGTTTTGTATCCTTAATGTAAGACACGGTTTCTTTTGTAAAGGGGTGTAGAAATGTGTCAATATATTGTGCAGAATCTTCCAACAATGATCCTGACATGGACACAATAGGTCTACGCAGTGGTGGGAGCACATTTTTGTGTATTTTCGGAAGTGTATAGCAGTGTTTCTCAACCTTTTTTGGGCCACGGCACACTTGTTCTATGAAAAAAAATCCCGCGGCACACCAACTCTGTGCCGCCCTATATTTAGTTTAGTTTGGAGGGGAGACGTAAAGCATGCCACTGAAGAACTGTTGCGCGGTAGCCAGACGGACCCACCAGGCGCTCTCACCTGGGTTGGGGGGTGGCGAGGGGCCCTCTCCTCCCTATCTTTCCCTTTTTCCCTCACCTGGGGGGGCCTCCCTCCTTTTCCTCTTCTCCTGGGGCGGCTGGGGTGGCGACGGCTGCGGCGACGAGGCAGGGCCGTCGCGTGGTGGGAGGTCCCGGGCTTCAGAGCTCTTCCCGGCCGCAGGCGGGCTCACTGGGGGGCTTTAGCGGCTCCCCGATTGATCCGCCGGGCGATTCCGACGCCCACGCAGCTGCCGCGGAGCCCAGGGGTCTGTCGATCCTCCAGCCGGGCGCTTTCGGTGTCGCTCCGGTGGGGTCGCGGGGGGGCCTCCAGCGGCTCCCCGGTCGATCTGCTGGGCTTACTTGGCGCCCGCGTACCGCCGGCGGCGGTTCCGGCGGTCTGGAGGCTAGGCTGGCGGCACGGGCACGCTGGTCGCTCTCAGGAGCTTCGCGCTGCCGTGCCGCGCGCCATCTTGCCTCGCCGGAAGTCCGTCAGCAATGCAAAGCGCCCTTTTCCTCGCCGCACGTCGCGGCACACCAGCCAGTGTCTCGCGGCACACTACTGTGCCGCGGAACACCGGTTGAGAAACGCTGGTGTATAGAATATTGGCACCCTAGTGTAATCGGGACATAAAAAATCAGCTAAACGTTCATTTATATATAGCCTAAAGATGCAGCTTCATTAAGAATGACCTGTAATTTATTTTTTACTGATGTGGTAGGGTCACTAGGTATAGGCAAGTAGAAATTTGGATTGCTTAGTTGCTTCTCTGCTTCCTTGATATAGTCAATCTTATTAATTAGTACAATAGCACCCCCTTTGTCTGCTGGTTTTATAATTAGATTTTTATCAACAGTAAGTTTGTTCAGGATTAAAGAATCCTGCTTACCCAAATTATACTGCCTGCTATTCCTTAACTTCTTCTCTCTAATATTTGGGTCACGGTGTACTAAATGTTGAAATGTTCTAATAAGGTGATTGTGAGAAACCGGAATGTCTTTGTCTTTGGAATAGGATTCTGTGGAACTGAAACTACTTGTTACAGTATGTGGATTGCTGGGACTTTATGAACAGACGCAGGTGGAACAGATATGTACAAATGTTTGGACCTGATCCATGAACTGATTAGAGTATGAACCGATCCACTGGGTCTTCTGCTTTTTCCATTAAATTTTGACTCATTTCTGTTGAAATATGATACAGTGAATAGTATACTTTATTTTGCAAGAGTACAACCGGTCACGACTCACACAGGACATTCACTGGTCAGCAACCTTTTTCAGCCGTGGGCTGGTCCACCGTCCCTCAGACCATGTGGTGGGCCTGACTATATTGGGGGGGGGGAGAGATGAACGAATTCCTATGCCCCACAGATAACCCAGAGATGCATTTTAAATAAAAGCATACATTCTACTCATGTAAAAACACCAGGCAGGCCCCATAAATAACCCAGAGATGCATTTTAAATAAAAGGACACATTCTACTCATGTAAAAACACGCTGATTCCCAGACCGTCCATGGGCCAGATTTAGAAGGCGATTGGGCTGCATCTGGCCCACGGGCCTTAGGTTGCCTACTCCTGGTATAGATGTTGAAAAGCATTGGGGAAGGGGACAGAGCCCTGAGGCACCCCACAAGTGAATGTAAGGAAGGCAGCAAGTGGGAGCTGACTGAGAGAAGAATGTGGTTAGTGGGGGGGGGGAGTGCTCAATTTGCCCTAATAGACCAGCTGGCCCTGGCACTAGGGTTGTTAGCAGGGAAGGAATTAGTTTAAAGCAATTCCTGAAGATCTTTACCTCAAAACACTGTACTTACCATATTATTCAGTGTACAGTCATACCTCGGTTTAAGTATGCTTCGGTTTGAGTACTTTCAGTTTAAGTACTCCATGGACCCGTCTGGAACAGATTAATCCACTTTCCATTAATTTCAATGGGAAAGTTCGCTTCAGGTTAAGTACGGACTTCCACAACCAATTGTGTACTTAAACTGAGGTACCACTGTATAAGATGATGTTCTTTGCTAAAAAACAACAACAAAAAGGCCAAAATTGGGGGTCATCTTATACATGGATAGCGAACAACTCAAGAAATATTGATTCATTAATTTGGGGTTTTAAAAAATAGGGGTTGTCTCTTATACGTGGAAAAATATGGTATTTCTGACCTTTTATAGAGAATTAGCTCCAGAGCATGTAAAAAGATAAAACAGCATGGCTTTTTAAAAAATTCTTCAGGCTGCATGTATAAAATACAGCACAGACCATCGAGCTGTTTATAGACGCATTGTTTTAAAATGTCATTTTATAGCTTATATGGTTTGTCATTTTTTTAATATCACAACCGAGTCCAACCTGTAATGAGAAACAAAGACCTCTTGAGGAGGATCATTCTGTGATCATGGCAGAAAATAACGTCCACATTATTGATCCTTTGCTGTGTTTACCATTCTTTTGAGGCCTACAGGCATATATCAAACGCACCAAGAAATTGAGTTGTGCTGGAAAGTGGGATTGTATTCAATATTACTAATTGATTGTTACGGGCATCTCTTTCCCAAAAGAAATTAGTGTGTTGCCCCTGTAAGGCTCAGTTCCCCCGCTGCCAAAATAAATAAATAAAGCCGAGCCCAATATTGTGTGAAATATGTAGCTGGGAATAAATCCTGAAAACATCGTGGCATGAGGAGATGGAAGCAAAATTTATGGGCTGATGGCAGGTAACCACATTTCCTCCAGGCATCCATCTTTCTTCAACACAAGAACTCAATGGGGTATTATCAAAAGAAGAGTCAGCTGGAACAGGCCAGTGGCCCTTCTAACTCAGCATCCCGTTCCCACAGCAGCCAAATACAACAGCGCTTCCCCTGACAAGTATTAAGAAGAGGAGGCCACACAAAGGATGTATAACAGCAGCTCTTACTATAAAACAGCATGAAGAAGCAGTGGTAATCCTATTGGCTTGCCATGCTCCATCTCGTGTCTGAAGTGGCCCTTCCATACAAAGGCTGACCTGGGCCTTCCCAGCAGCCTTCTCCAACTTGATGCCCTCCAGATGCTTCATACTACAACACACATCATCCCTTGACCTTGCTTGCTCTGGCATCTAAAAGTTGTAGCAGATCTGGAGAGAACCAGGTTGGGGAAAGCTACTCTACAGCAGGGGCAGGCAACCAGTGGACCTGTTGGACTCCCACCAGCCCCCAGACAACATGGCTAATGGTCAAGAATGATGGGAGTCGTGGTCCAACAACACATGGAGGACCACATCTCCATCTTCGCCCTAGAGAACTTGCTCTCATTATTCAGCAAGAACTAGCATGGAGTTCTGGTAAAGAGGCGAGTTATGTTCTGGAAGGAACTCTTTGTTCAGCAATAAACTGTTTAGGCACATGAGGTAAATTTCCAAAGGGTATGGAGGGGTATGGGGGTCAAATGAGGAATCTTGTCTTGAATCCAAGCCTCTAAGGAAACCCTACTGAACTACACGGAACTGCTTAACTGTGTATGTGTCGCTCCTGATTCAACAATAATTCGATTTTGAGAAAAACACATATAATGGGGGTGGGTTTTTTGTTTTCAGTGCTCATATAGTTATTTCAAATTACATGTGTGCAATCATTTGAGAATGCCTTCATGAGGATGTCCTTTCCCATGAGAAAATCTGCAGAGAGACTAGCTTTCTTTTCCCAATGTGGCAATACTTTGATGCCTACAGTGTACAAATGGTCCCCTTTGTGAGAGCTTGGAACACTTCAATTAGACAAGTTTTGAAATGGCATCCAGTGATATAGCCAACAAGAGAATCAAAGCACTTATGCAGTGTAATCTGTTTCCTTACCATCCCATAGTACATTCCCTCCACCTGCACAATGCTATTGATTTTCCTTTGGCTTGCAAGATCAAGCCCTCCATACAGTCATTAATATTTCAGTGCTGCAAGACTACCTGAAATTTATTTTTAGCTACTTATTCACTGGGAGTAGAACCAAGACTGAACTATCATTAAGAAAAACTACTGGGTCAGTAATGGAATTGTGTTAATGGGTTCTGGTATACTTGAATATAAGAAGATTCTGGGCAGATTTGTAGTTCATGCAGTTGATAATAAATGATTATACCAAGCCGACTCAAGTTTCAAGGTTCTCCCAACCAGCCTCTGAATGGGACTGGAGCTGAAGAGCAACAGAAGGTGTGGATTTGCTCCATGCAAAACTAAAGACTCCCACCTTCAGCTCCTGAAGCTGGTTGGACAGCCTGTTTGCAGGTGAGACACAAACCCCCTTTGTGCGTTAATTGAGCATGTTTATCATATGAAGTCACTTCATGCACATCTAAAGGAGGCTACAGGAATGCTGAGAATCTGGTCCATATGTATCAAGGTGGTAAACCTGCTTGGATCCAGGGGCCATAGGCTAACTTTGGCAGGTGGGCTGTCCCACCTCCATCAAAATCCCTTGTGCAGGGTCCCCAAGTACCCAATAGCCAGTGGAATAAGTCCCGCTTGCCACTCATGTTTGCAACAGGTAGCTATCCTCCCCCACCCCCAAGAAAGAAGCCTGCATTGGTAGGGCCAGCCCTGTCATTAGGACAGTGTTGGGGAGCCTGTCGTCCTCAGATGGGGTTGGACTTCCAACCCCCAGTAGCCCCAAACAGCATGGCCAATGGCCAGGAATGTTGGGAGCTAGAGTCAAACAACATTAGAAGAACCACAGGTTCCCCACCCCTGCATTCAACAGACAGAGGAAGCCACTTCAGGTAGCTGTTTTAGGGTTTTAGCAACTTATTAGTTCATTATTGAACTGCTCCGACAACTTATTATTTCAGTGTACTGCCTCATTAAATACTTATGCCCCAGGACACTGGGTACAAATCTTTGGAAAGGGAAAAAAAGAGCATGGGGTGGATTAACATATGAAATATGGCCCAATAATGGGAGGAAACTTATCAAAGCGTATTGCAAAAGAAAGAAAGGAAATTGATTTACAAGCACTTTGGGTTGGCCACAAAACAGACAACTCTCTCATTAAGCACAAAAGTATCTGAAAACAAGGAATCTTAATTTTCTTGTTCATTAAGTTTTATAGGGCACATTTTGTGTGTGTGTACATGTGTGCGCGTTGGGTTGTGAGACTTTTAAATTAGCACCATACCAGGTGTGCAACTTTGATCCTTTATCTTCTTTTCTGGATTAAATGAAGTACACCGAGTTGCTGTTTAATTTATACACTAAAGAAGACACACTCATATATCAGAAATGCAGGTTTGGTCGTCAAGCAATGCTTGTGAACGTGATTGCCACATCCACAGTGAATGGTGCATGGGTCAGTTGTTCAAAGAGGGGGGGATTCAAAAATTCCACTGGGCCAATTAAGTCTGCTTACATCAAAGTAATCTTGCCCAAATTTGTACTTCATAGGGCTTATGCTCCACAAATATTGTACAGGCCAAGGGGAGAAGAAAGAGGAGCTAGAAACCGACAATACAGGAGAAATCCTATCAATACCTGAGTGAGTTAGCAGCCAGGCAATCTGTAGGTGATCACCTGCATCCTGATTTAGGGCTTAGCCACCAGGGCCGTCTTACCCATAGGCGCTAGGGGTGTGAGGCACCCGGGCGTCAGGGTCTCAGGGGTGCCAGGCCGAGAATCCAGGGCCGAGATTTGGAGTCTGGAGATTGGGAAGAGCCAACAGCCACTGCTGAGCGGAGCAGAGCCCATCGGAGTGCCACAGCTTTTCTGCTGCAGGCAAGCAAGGTGCTGAGAAAGCCGGCCAGCTCCGCTCTCCTGCATGCCTGGGATTGGGAGGCCGTTGAGAGGCCTGCCCAGCACACGCTGCTCACACGAAGCACTCAGCTTCGCTCAGTTGCTGCCGCCACCTCGGGCTCGACTGTTGATGCTGAGGTGGCTGGCCAGGCTAGCTCTGCCATGCGCGCTTCACTGGCCTGCCCTAAAAAAAGGTCAACAACTTTGGGGTCCCCCCGCCTAAAAAAAGCCAACAACTCTAGGCAACCTGCCGGGATGCCGGGAGGATCTTTTCACCCTGGCGCCGCATATGCTTAAGACGGTCCTGTTAGCCACACTTACTTTTCCTTCACTCTTTCCAGGCACAGTCGGCAACTTAAAGCTCCATGGCCAAGCAGCCCATCCACCCCTCTTTTTGCTCCAGAGCTTTCCCATCAAAACCCCATTCTTTAAAGCTTAATTGGAGCAAACGTCAATCCATTGAAAACCTGATTTGACGATTGTTCCAATTCAGCATGAGAAAGTGGGTTTTTGTGCAGAAAAGTTCAGGGGAAGGAAGGATACTGCTGTGACACAGAGTGTTGAAAGTGTGGACCTGGGGAAAGAGGAGCAAAAGGAATGTGTGGATAAGCCCTTAGCCAGGACCCAGCTGACCAGTGGATTCTTAGCTGTCATAAGCTCTGGAAAAGGGTCATTTTGGGGGGTGCGGCAGCAGTGGGACTAGAGTGGGGGGGATTTAGGCTGGATCCTAAACCTGTCCAACCTGGTCATGTGACTGATCAACCCGGCATAAAATAAACTGGCAAAAAGTGTGGTGTATGTCCAATCTGTTTTAAAGGCTTGTTTCCCCCTCTGACAGGCATATACAGTTGCTCCCTAGGTAGTGGTGTTGATGGTTCTTTGGGGGGGGGGAAATGTGCTTTAAACATATAGTGTAAATGTAGCCTTAAAGTAGCCACCCCAAGAGGAGAGGGGGAAGAAATTTGGTTCTTTGCTCAGTATTCCAAGCTTGGGTCACACTGCAGATTTGTAGAAAGTCATTATGATATTGGCAGCTTTGTTTTCCATTCCTTTCCTAACAAAGGAGCAGAAAAGCTCTAAGGGAGGGGATAATATAACCGGGAGGAGAAACAGAAAGCTTTTAAATTAATGCCTGAAAAGTTTAAGTCAATGCAGAACATACAGTAAATGGAGTCAGTTTAAGGATATAACCAGAGGCCGACCTACTCATAGCAACAGAAGAGGCATAGCTTACAATGCGGTATCATACAAAACTTTGGAGGCAGAGCACAGACATCATGGCTAGTAGTTGCTGACAGCTTCTCTCTCCCCTGACTTTGTCCAATCCTCTTTTAAAGCATTGTGATTTCCCCACCGTCAGCTCTTGCAATTTGAGTGCTCCGAAGTTGCTTCTGTGTTTAACTCGGAATACATTAGAATTTGTTTCATTGCATTCATTGACATTCATTTTTCATCCTGTCACAAGAAAGGAGTGGCAACTGCATTTATTGCTTAAAATCTAGTATGATCAATCATCTGGAAGAAGACATTCTCATTCATCCAGAGGGGCTTGTGTCCTGTCCTTTGAACCATATGTGTGTTCTGTCAACACACGGCTCTTCCCACTGTGAAAACTAATGAAACATGACAAAAAGCAAGCAAGAAAAACCACACCGATACACAGAGGTCACCTATGTACCAGAGAGAGCCAATACTTCACAGGCTGCTGTCAAATCTGATATTATCTCCTTCCACCAATACACACTATGTTTTTCCAAACTATCCAGTTTGTCTTGAAACTTCTACTTGCCCTGCAACTTTTTCCTCCTTCCCAGCACTGAGCAGAACCGCTCGACAGAGATCCACATTAAATCCTGTTAATGTGGTCATATTTATTTATCGCCTTAGAAAAACTCTAAATGACACTCGTACAGGAAATGAGTCTCTTTGCTGGATGGAGGCTATGACTCTGTTCACACGCAAATACATAGAAACATAGGGCTGATTCAACTAAGTGATGACACTAGCAGAAGCCCGTGCAAGGACATCATGGGGCTTCTCCCTTCCATGCATTCCCTGTGCCCCCAAATTGGCTTAGAATCATAGAGCTGGAAGGTACCCCCAAGGATCATCGAGTCCAACCCCCTGCAATGCAGGAATCTCAACTAAAGCATCCATGACAGATGGCCATCCAACCTCTGCTTAAAAAATTCCAAGGAAGGAGAGTCCACCACCTCCCAAGGGAGTCTGTTCCACGGTCGAATAGCTCTTGCTGTCAGAAATTTCTTCCTGATGTTTAGTCTGAATCTCCTTTCTTGTAGCTTGAAACCATTGGTTTGAGTTCTACCTTCCAGAGCAGGAGAAAATAAGCTTGCTCCATCTTCCATGTGACAGCCCTTGAGATACCTGAAGATGGCTTGCTTTCATATCTCCTCTCAGTCTCATCTTTTCCAGGCTTGTGTGTGTGTCAGGAGAAACTCCATATCAGCGCATGGCAGGTGGTGGGGAGAGAGGGTGATCATTATATTGGACAGGCTGAAATAACTGCACTGATGGAATGTTTGGAAAAGTACGACATTGAATTCATCTCCCTAGCAGCTGACTTGCAGAGCATCAAAACCACCGGTCCAGGTCCACCTAACTCAATATTGCCTGCACTGACTGGCAGTGGCTTTCTGGGGTTTTGGACTTCTCGAGCCCTACCTAGATAACCTGGCAGCTTCTGTGCATGGAGCAGATGCTTGATCACTGAGCTATGCCCCTTCCTGCTCTGGTGGGGTGATTAGACATGGAGGTGACAGCATGGTCCCACCTCCTACATTCTGTTTCAAGCTGCTCTCGTTCTTCGGCCTCTCATCTGCTTTGCATGATATTGAAACAAGAGGATATTTCTGTTTCCTTGCAGTATTCCAGGTTGATCTGAATGTGACAGCCAAGATTTATTATGTGGAACGACCTGACTGCTTGAAGCATGTTCCGGGTTTTTGGTCAATGCTGTGTGTTGTCCTGGCAATCTGGATGATATGAGGCAACTATTGGCGTTTAGAAATCATTTGGAAGGATTAGCTGGCACAGAGAGCAGCAGTCAAATTGCTAGCTAGCTAGCTAGCTGGCTGGCTAGAAGCAGCCATTCACAAAAGGCGCTTGGGTCTTTGAATCTCGATGAAATGGCCTGGGGTGCTTTCATACCGTTGTTTTTTGCAGGTGGGGTTCAATTGCACACCAGCAAATTCAGGTTGCACATTCAACGTAGACTTGGCAATCCACCCACCTCCAAAAGCCACCTGGACTTTATGCAGGAAAGGAAAATGATGGCACTCCACTGTGGATTTAATACTGTTTCATGAAAAGAGCTGCTTGGATTTTATTTAGAGTTAACCTTTACAATTTGGTGAAGCGGGAGCATTTCTCTGCGAATACTCGCAGCACAACCTCAAGCCTCATGAATTTACAAGCCACTGTTCAATTAACTTTGAAATTATTTTCCTCCATTCATCGCTCCATCATTTGTCAGCCTACCAAATGATCATAAAAGTGTTCCGGACACAGACACTCCAAAGAGACCTATTGATTCAGGTGTGCAGCAGCCTCAGCATTACAGCTCATTTCATGTTTCATAAATTTTTAGATCAAACATTTGTCCCTGACATGCCTTCCAATGTGATTGACATACTAGACCTTCTTTCAAAGATGAGTGGAATCTCCTTACAGAGCTACACGTTGTTAATCAAGTAAAATGTTGCTGTAGGAAGTCTTCCTTCGTGCGACGCTTTCTGAAGGTGAATGGGGTTGTGTTCACACCTCTCTCTTTAAAGGAGAGCTGTTTCTGCCCACATTAATGTCTGCAATAAACTGCTCCACTTCTTCCTTGCTTGTACAATGACTCCACTGGGGATTAAACTACCGCTTATCCTTCTCTGCTTTGTCTCCATGCTGAGAAACTGGGAGGGAGGTTTGAGGTTATTCTACATTCCCATGCACTGAGCTAGGGAATATAGAAAGGACTCAGGCATCCTCCATTGATTTTAACCCTTGCTGGATCCAGGAATTAGAAGGGACTCAGCCTACCCCACAAAAGAACAATGACATCACAACACTATGTTACTACAAAGGCACACATAAGTTCACCTGCCCTTTTGGGCAGAAATAGAACATGAAGCATCCTCGCTATTGTTGCATTGCTGTGCTGCAGTTCTTGTATTGATAAAGCACACCACCTGAGGAACTAGGGCCATACTCTTCCTATGGAGGTGAAGCAGCAACTGACCTCACACTGTGTTCCTGGTTCCCAGCCGGAGAACAGATTTCAAACTGGCAGCTGGCTTGAACCTGGGACCTTTGACTTTCTACTTTCAACCATGGAGTCACATTTGAATGCCTTCCATTTTTTAATTTTGGTTTTTAAAGAAACATCTAGGAAAAGATCCACAGCATTACACCTCATGTATTCAAAACGTGTGTGTGTGTGTGTGTGTCCTCAGCCTTCATCAAAGTTATGCAATATATAAAAATATGAAATGCACCTGTCATTTGAAATGCTTCTCTTACGATTTAACCTCCCCACATCTTGCCTTGGCAAAGAGGCCTGAAGGTAAAATTATTACTCTGATGTTCAGATGAACGAAACAATAGCCTAAAAACACAGAAAGCAGCTTGGGTTTGAAGCTTTGCAACTTTTGCATCTTGACTGCAAACTTTAATTAATAATCAGTTACCTGAGGCTTTTACTTGTCAAGTTTTAAAAGTTTGGTTCATTCTGTTTCCAAATTAAAAAGTGATCTATATCTATACCTATCTATCTATATATAACACAGTGCTACTATTTCCATTCTAAAGCCTCAGAGAAAGGAGAATGTAAAAGATGCAGCTGGATTTGAGGGTTGGGCTATTGTAGAAATATGATACGTCGTTGTTTGGATGGAGGGCTTTTATCCATTTCCGCAGTCACACAATCAATCAATCAATCTGTCAGTAGCTGAACTGGGATCCACACAGTCACAAAAACAAATTAACCGAAAAAGCCTCAAAACGAAAAACACAAGATAAATAGCAAAAACAAAAGCACTAAATGTAAGTGCCAAATATCACCTCAGAACAGTGCAATCGGAAACAGAAGGCTTGAACTACAATGGGGGATGCAAATTAGCAGTGCAACAGGAAACACAGGGGGACAGGACAAAAAACAAGAGCACGTTCGGCTTCCAAAAAAAAGTTCAAAAACCGGAACACCTAGTTCCGGTTTTGCAGTGTTCACGTTCCAAGTTGTTAATGAACTAAGCTGTTCAAAAACCGAGGTACCACTGTATTAACATAATGTCTGCCACTCTGCTGATTCTGTTTTATTTCTGTTTATTGGATGTGACTTCATGGGAGAATTATAAACCACCTAGCGTGCATGCTAAGTAGAAACAAATGAGTAGGTCATCACTGCTTAGGTGGCAACATTTAAATTATTAATCTATGCTTTGCAACATTTCCCAGTAATTTTGCTGTCTTGTTCTCATCTCCCAGCAGTAGATGCCTTGAAGCACCTTTTCAGATTAAAGAAGTGGGGAAAAGAAAGAGGGAGACTCCCTTACAAAAATTAACTTAGTGCAGAACATTGATGGGCCCTGCTGAACTTCCTCCTGCCATGTGATGTTACACGCGTACGCTGGGCCTCCCAAATTTGGGTGGAACTTGTCACCTGTGTCTGACACACTAAAAAACTTGGGCCCACTGATACAAGTGTTAAGATACAGGAGATATGTTCTTTCATATATCTGAGCCCCAAGTAATTTAGGTAAACACCAGCAACTTAAATTCTGCCAGGAAGCAAATTAGCAACCAATTTGTTTCTTTCAGGATCAGTGTTACACAGCCTGAAGCGTACCTATGCTCCTGTTGGCAAGGTGCTCTCTCCTGTCCCTTTCTTCCTTGCCAGAGGAGCTGAGTCAGAGAGGAGAGGCATGATTTTTGTACACACACACACCCCGGGCCTTCACCCTTGGTGGGAGCCAACCTTACCAACCCTAGGTGCGCCCCTGTACACAATACCTGCTAGCAGATTCAGTCATCATTTTGGCATTGGGCACAACTTTAATGCAGGTGAGCCACAGCTATAGAAGCTATAGGCTGGGTGGGAAGCAATGGTAACAAAACACCTTAGCTCTTCTCATTGGAACACACACATGGACCAAATGCTTCTAGTGTCTTATTATACTTATTGCCTCCAGTGCCTCAAGGAAAATAACTAGCTGCTCTTTTTAAACGACATCTTAAGTTTCAAAATGAAGCTACCCATTTAATTGATGGACAGCAGTCAACACTAGCCAAAAAGTAACTACAACTTTTAAGCCACGCACCTTTAGTGATGTTTGGCCAAGTTGTTGCACTCCTTGTTGCACTCCATTGTGTCGTTTGTTGCATCATGAGCTTGAGAATTACAGAAAACATTGAAGGCTTCTCGCTATTTTAACCATGGACTGCAAGAAGATCAAACCTATCCATTCTTAATGAAATCAGCCCTGAGTGCTCCCTGGAAGGACAGATCGTGAAGCTGAGGCTCCAATACTTTGGCCACCTCATGAGAAGAGAAGAATCCTTGGAAAAGACCCTGATGTTGGGAAAGATTGAGGGCACTAGGAGAAGGGGACGACAGAGGACGAGATGGTTGGACAGTGTTCTCGAAGCTACGAACATGAGTTTGACCAAACTGTGGGAGGCAGTGCAAGACAGGAGTGCCTGGCGTGCTATGGTCCATGGGGTCACGAAGAGTCGGACACGACTAAATGACTAAACAACAACAAGCAGGATGCAGTTGTGTGAAAATGTCACAGGGGTGCCACTGGGGGCAGCATTCTGAAATTGCAGGTACAGTTTTAGCTTCATACTGCAAATTTTGCAAAAAGATAAATCAGCGGTCACTCGGTTAAATTACTATTAGAAATAGCAACATTTCCCAATGGATAATGTTACCAGGGAGCAGTGAAATGGATTGGTCTTTACCCACTGATGAGAAAACCCAAAACCAAACTCCCTCCCACAAAGAAGAATGGAACACTAGAAGACTGACCGCTGCTCCGTTGTCATAAGTCAAGTCCCTTTTGAATGACCTGTTTACTGAGCGTTCATTCTGGTTTATTTGCACAAAGTCTGCGGGGAGGTTGGAGGATGGCGGCTATTTGTCAGGCAGCCATTATTATTAGTTTGTGGGAAGCTTATATATGCCGTTGCGTCAAGCAAGTGTTAATTCTGCACTTTCCAATGCAAGTTCGCCTATCGATTTCCTTATAGCAAGAAGTCAGTCTTTGGAGGGAAATGGGTTTGTTGTGCAAGAGCACCAAATCAATTTATATTGTGCAGCCTGTTTGGGTAGGTGTTTAAAAGTGAACTCTCTATTACCTTTGCAACGTACCGGTAATTCATTGGCTATCACATTGTGAATAGCCACCTTTGAAACACCAAAGAGGTGGAGCCTCTGCAAAGCAAACTGTATTAAACATGCAGGATGAGGGCTAAAAGCTCTCAGTAAGAAGCTAAACCAGCTGATCAGCACCAAGGTAGGAACAATAATAACTGCTTCCGTACCTAGGCAGAGATGCAGATAGAGAAGCGAGGCCTTTTTGATACTGAATGGAGCATATGCAGCCTTTTCCAATGCAGTCTTTTTTCTTTGCAGTGCCAAATTAATGTACTGTATGTTTTAGAAACGTTTTTATTGTAAGGTGCAATGAATGAACGGTACCAAAGGCGATGTTATAGATGGCATTTTTTGAAGAAGAGTCTTTTCAAAAATGAAACTAAGCAGGGCAAGCTTATGCATGTCTGCTCAGAAGTTACTACTCAGAAATATTCATTTAAGTGGGGATTATGGCCAGTTAAGTTCAGATTCAGCGCATTTGAAACACATTGCCCCCCCCCCCCGAATAATGGGAACTGCTGTTTACACAGGTAGGTAGCCGTGTTGGTCTGGGTCGAAGTAAAATAAAAAAATTCCTTCAGTAGCACCTTAAAGACCAACTAAGTTTTTATTTTGGTATGAGCTTTCGTGTGCATGCACACTTCTTCAGATACCAATTCTTCAGATACCAGATTCTTCAGGTATCTGAAGAAGTGTGCATGCACACGAAAGCTCATACCAAAATAAAAACTTAGTTGGTCTTTAAGGTGCTACTGAAGGAATTTTTTTATTTTGCTGTTTACACAAAGAGCTACAATTCTGAGCTCCTTTAACAAACTAGTTTCTAGGATTTGGGGGGGGGGGAGGAGAGCCATGAGCTTTAAATGTATACTATGGATGGGACCAAATTAACCTACAGGATTGCAGCCTAAACTGCTTCATAGTGTGAATGTAAAAACCTTTGTTTTGGTTATCTGCAGAATTCCCTCATGCCTTAACAGCATTTATCAGTTGATACAAAAACTGTGAGACAAGCTCAAATGTACATCTTAGGGTCACATTTAGAAAAGATCTTGCTTTCCTCTCTTGGGATAATGTATCCTCCCTCCCCCCCTTTCTTTTAAAAAGGGGTGTCTTTTTAAAAGAAATAAAGAATATTATATAAAAGAAAACAGGACTGCAAGGGTGTCCTTATAGTTCCAATGCCATGGAAGAAATAAACGGTCAAGCACTTATGTGTTAAATAATATTTGGAGACCTGATTTTTATGCATTTTGAGCAAACTGAGACAAAATGATGCGAAATAAGTCAGAAGGTGAATGCCATATAGGCGAGTGGCAAAGAAGTGTCATGCAGCAGGTTCCAGGTTCAACTCCTAGCATCTCCAGGTAGGACTAGGGAAGATTCCCTGTCTGAAACCCAGGACAGCAGCTGGCAGACAGTGCTGACAATACTGAGTGAGATGGGCCAATGGTCTGTTTATAAGGTAGATTCCTGTTTCCAGCTTGCCTTGCAAATATAAAATAGAATCCCAACCATGTGAGCTTAACAATCAAACATTGGAAATGTAAAAATGAGAGCAGGGGAGGCTATTAGTATATATGGTGTGAGTATCATTTTGTGAAAAAGCAATGGGGGGTGCAATAAAAATTAAATAGTAAGAGGCAAAGATTATGAGATCTCACTAGACCCAGTGTTCTTTTCGTTAAATTATACGGAAGGCTCAGTGAAATGGTAATGTAGGGAAGTAATTTTGCATGTCCTAACAGCAACATGAGGGGCCCAGGTGGCGCTGTGGGTTAAACCACAGAGCCTAGGGCTTGCTGATCAGAAGGTCGGCGGTTCGAATCCCTGTGACGGGGTGAGCTCCCGTTGCTTGGTCCCAGCTCCTGCCAACCTAGCAGTTCAAAAGCACGTCAAAGTGCAAGTAGATAAATAGGAACCGCTACAGCGGGAAGGTAAACGGCGTTTCCATGTGCTGCTCTGGTTTGCCAGAAGCGGCTTTGTCATGCTGGCTACATGACCTGGAAGCTGTACGCCGGCTCCCTCGGCCAATAATGCGAGATGAGCGCGCAACCCCAGAGTCGGTCACGACTGGACCTAATGGTCAGGGGTCCCTTTACCTTTACCTTTACCAGCAACATGATTATTAATTGAAAAATAAAATAAAATAAATGACGATTACTATCAATGCCACCAACAAATTACTGAACAGTAAAGGCTTAGCTCTCCTTATGCGCTTAGTGTGCTCAAAACATGCTTTGGATTGGTCATTTTGGGATCTGCCAAACAGCAGCAGTTTTGGTTTGGCATGGCAGGATAACTGTGCTTGGTAGGTATGCACAGTATATAGTGCAGAGTGTTTGAGGACCAGGACATTCACAGGGAAACCAAAGTGCTTGTTTACAAAGCTATTGTAGTAACAACCTTACTATATGCTTGTGAAACTTATAAACGCCATCTCCAACTCCTCGAAAGATTCCATCAACGGTGTCTCCGAAAATTTTTACACATCACTTGGGAAGACAGGCGAACTACCCGGTAATATCAGTGTACTGGAAGAAGCAAAGATCACCAGTGTTGAAGCAATGATTCTTCAACATCAACTTCGTTGGACTGGTCATGTTGTGCGGATGCCTGATGATCGTCTTCCAAAGCAACTACTCTATTCCGAACTTAAAAATGGAAAGCGTAATGCTGATGGTCAACAAAAGAGGTTTAAAGACTGTCTCAAGGCAAATCTTAAAAAATGTAGTATAAACACTGACAACTTGGAAACCCTAGCCTGTAAGCGCTCCAGTTGGAGAACAGCCTTTATCAAAGGTGTCGTGGGCTTTGAAAAAACTCGATATCAGGACACAAGGGAGAAACGTGCTAAGAGGAAGGCACGCTTGGCAAATCCACACCGTGATCAATTCCCACCTGGAAACCAATGTCCCCACTGTGGAAGGACATGTGGATCCAGAATTGGCCTCCACAGTCACTTATGGGCTCATTGTTAAAACCGTGTTTATGGAAGACAATCTTACTTGGCTACGAGTGATCGCCAAAGAAGAAGAAGATATAGAGAAGATGTAAAAGGTAGATACGGAAGAATCTTAATGCAGAAAAGTGGGAAGAGCCAGGGAAGAGCATCTGCAAACCCAGCTTTCTTACCCTTAAGTGATCTTTTTCCCCAGAGATGTGGCAGGCGTGTCTAACTGATCTGCTAGATTAGTGGTATGTTTGGAACCACATGTCATGTTGTTTGCCTTTAAGGTATAAAGATGAGAAAGAAGCAAGAACAGGTCTCCTCCTGTATGGCCACTTTGCCAGTGGAAGCACAGTGAGGCAAAAGAAGGTGCCAAATGGTTTTAAGTTTCTGTTGCTGCCCAAGATTCCTCTTCAAGTAGGGCAATTGCTGCAGACACTCAACAAAGACCAATTCACAAAAGAAAGCTCCTTGCAGTTGCTCCAAGAAAGCCTCTCTTCACTTGGCAGAGCAACAATTGCATAAACTTAACATTTGCAAAGATATGTGGGAAATGTTCCGGCCAAGCTGTTCTCCTTTTATTCCCATTAGTTTAGTTTTCCTTCTTTGTTTAGGCTGGAAAAAGCATAAGGGCTGTCTGAGAAGTTGACTCACAAACTGTTTACTCTGAAGGAACATCTCACTTACCACTGTTTTATCTGTTTTAGTCTTATTGTATGTCTAGTTGAATTTCTTTGGTACTGAAGGTAGTTTCACACTTTTTTTGTGGCGAATGCAACTGCTGTGAGTTGGGTTTGTTGTGCTTATGTCCATATACTGTAGTAGCATCTCTTGATCATAGTGGCTCTGTTTTAACACACATTTGAATACATAAAATCTATAGAAAGCTGGACAAAGCTGTCTCAGACCTGAATAAAAGAAAGCATGGAAAATGTTGAACATCACCTCATGCTTTTGAGGAGGAACGTGAGATGCTAGCCGCTCCTGTTTGCTGTAAGGTGCAGCTAGGCTTCTCCTCTGGCTTCTCTAACACAGAAGAAGCTGCCTGTCTACCCAACCTTTCTTCCTCCATAGAATCTGAGACAGTGAGTCCCTGGCAGTCATCTATCCATGTACTGACCAGACTCAGGTCGGCTCAGCCATCAGTAAGGTTGGGGCCTGAATTGAAAACCTGTGCTCTGACACTTCAGTATTGTAATGCTTTCCCCACAAAACAGTCAGTCGTTTGGGGAAGGGTTGCAGATCAGTCGCAGAACCACTGCTTTAGTTGCAGAAGGTCCCAGGTTCAATACCCAGCATGTTCAGGGAGGGCGGCGGTGGCGGGGCGACGACTTGGGCAGTGGGGAAAACCACTGCCAGTCAGTTTAGACATCATGTCCCACAAGTGTCCAGGAAAAACCGGGACATCCTGGTTTTTTTCTTGTGAGAAGACAGCAACCATTTTGGGTGTGATCTTGCGCAATTTCCTCCCTGGAAAAGTGCTTTTAAGGGGCTGTGATCTCGTGCGGCACCTCAAAACACATATTTTTTTGGTGCTGTGTTCAGAAAAAGTGCTTTTTGGGGGGGAGAAAGATGGTGTCCCAGGGTTTGTCTTCAGTGTGTTGGAGGATATGAGACAGGACTGAGCTTAGATAAGTAGTTTTCATGTACCCAGCTGAACTTCCAACAGTACCTGGAGGCAACAAGCTCCCCCCATCCCTGCTTTCCACACAATTCGCCTTTTTAATAATAATTATTATTATACTTCCTTATTTATATGCCACCCATCTGACTGGGTTGTCCGCAGTCACCCTGGGCTGCTTCCAACAAATTAAAACATCAAACGGGGTAAAACATCAAACATTAAAAACTTCCCTATACACTCCCTATGTTCTGAGGCCTGCACCTTCCACCAGAAGCATTGGCTCTCAGCTGCCCCAGAGAACTCATAGCCCCTCATTATCCTCTTGCTGCTCGTCTACTCCCGCACTAGGGCGTATTGGATTTTCCAACTTTCAAATCCCCAAAATTAGGGGTGCTCAGAAGTTGCAACGTGCCCTGGGAATATTTGGGTTAAATGAGTATAGTTTAGTTTTGCTTGGTAAGTAAAGTGTGTGCAAAATTGCACATAGAAATAATTTCAAAAAGGGATTGCCAAGTACTTGCAGTTCCTTCTCCTTCTTCCTCTTCTTTAGCATGACCGAACCTTATCAGAAGCTAAAATTCGAAACCCTTTGATTTCCTGAAAGTAGTGGATGTGCTTCTTCATCCAACGTAGACATCCCGAGCTGCCAAAAATCACAAAAAAACAAAAACAAAACAGAGTTGAATTCCTCACACCCGAAAAACAAAAATTTAAGGCTCCTCACTGAAGAAGCTTGCAAAAAATTAAGTCCCTCATGCCCAACCTCCAGGGCTGGATTTACCGGTAGGTTTGATGAGGCCCTAAGCTACTGAAGGTAATGGGACCCTTTATATGTCCAGCTGCCCTTTATCATCAACAGATTGTCATTTTTGTATTGAATATATGTTTTTTTGTTTTGAATATATATATATCTATATGGAAATTTATGGACCTAATAGGTATCTAAAGCCATTTGCGCGTAACAAAATATGTATTTTATCAACGTAATTGTTGAACTGAGGTATATTAATAGTGTAATTTTTGGTGGGAGGGGGCAAGAGAGTGGGGCCCTAAACTAGATTGTTTAGCTTATATGTAAATCCGGCACTGCTAACCTCCCACATGCTCTTCCTGCACTGTGCTCAGAGGTAAAGCTTGTAGAACTAGGGAACTCTGGGACATGTAGTTCTCAAGAATAAAAGGGCCACAGATGACAAGTCCTAGAGTGCCAGGCCTGCCTCAGCGGGTCAAGCTCATAGGCTGCCTGCTAGGCAGGGCTGTCCAATCAAAGCCAAGCTGTTCTGAGGCCTGGGCTTTTGGGGACCAGGAAGGCTGGCGTTGCAACTTATGAGGCACCTTTGAACCCCTGAGCTCAGGGTGCCAGGTAAGGAGGGAGAGGGCCAGGGTTACTGGTGGTGGGTCATGCCTGAACCCAATAATAATAATAATAATAATAATAATAATAATAATAATAATTTATTATTTATACCCCAGCCACTTTGGGCGCCTCCCAACAGAAAATTAAGAACACAATGAAACATCAAACATTAAAAAACTTCCCTAAACAGGGTTGCCTTCAGACAGTGCTTTTTTTCTGGAGGGGGACGCAGGGGGACGCATACCACTAAACATTTTGTGAATCTTTGTACTTTTGTCCATTTACTGTAGCCTATTTGAACTATAAAATGGTATTTTCTTGAGTCAAAATGAGAGTACCCCTAAACGTTTTGTTTTGTTTTTTAAAAGCACTGCCTTCAGATGTCTTCTAAAAGTCAGATAGTTGCTTATTTCCTTGACATTTTAAATAAATGTACACCCAGATTGACGGGTTCGAGACATGCGTGCCCGATTGAGCCCTGGTTTTGAGGCACACGCCCTCCTCTAGGGCCATATAGTTTGCTGCCCAAGCACTCTCTGGTTCTCTTGGAAATGATAGATACTGTGTTTCTTTATTGAAAAATAAAAAGTGCAAAATTACAAGTGCACAGAGTAAGATAAGACACACACGCAAAAAAAGAAACAATAAATAGTATTTCTTGGTTCTCTTGGAAACAGGTGAGTGAGGCCTAAGGCATTATTATTATTATTATTATTATTATTATTATTATTATTATTTCTATATCACTTTGTTTTAACACAAGCCACTTAACCACAACAATTCTTTTCTTATACCCCGCCCGTCTGACTAGGTTACCCCAGCCACTCTGGACCGCTTTTAGCAAAATACAGGGGGAAAAGGGACATCAGTCATTAAAAGCATCCCGAAACAGGGCTGCCTTCAGATGTCTACTAAGTAATATAGTTGCTTATCTTTGGCATCTGACAAGAGGGCATTCCACAGGGCAGGTGTGACTATTGAGAAGGACTTCTTCCTGGTTCCCTATAATTTCACTCCTCACAATGAGGGAACCACCAGAAGGCCTTCGGAGCTGGACCTCAGTGTTGCGGCTGAACGAGGGGGTGGGGTGGAGAGGCTCCTTCAGATATACACATCTAATAAAAACAATTCAAAATAAACAGTACTGGGAAAAGTTGCATATTAAGTATGCCTTCCAAGCAACATTAATTAACAGGGAAGTAAAATATTGCCTTAAAAGATTTCAAAATAAAGCATTACAAAGGAGGTCAGCTACAGAATGCGCATTTAATACGACAACAGCAAAAATTATCTTTAAACATTTCAGAAGAAAACATTGCTAAAGGAAGTCAAATATAAAATACACATTTAAAACAGCATAATTAATAAGAAAATAAAATTGACATATGTAGACTATAAAGCAGAGCTTTGAAGGGCCAAAGCTCAGCAGTGAAACATCTGCTTTGCATGCAGAAGGTCCCAATCCCTGGTCCCAATCTAGCTAGGGCTGTGGTGAGACGCCTGTCTCAAATCCTGGAGAGCCTCTAGCAGCCAACCAGTGTAGACAATAGTGAGCCAGCTGGCCCAATGGTCTGACTTGGTAGATGGCAGCTTCCTCTGCTCCTGTGCTCCATCTCTTGAGTAAATGCGCACAGACAGCAGTAAGAAGGACACTCAGGCACCTCTACATGCAAAGGGCCAAAGCATCCCTTGATGTACAGAAGGGGGGGAAACCTGAAGCAACCAGAAGGCACAGTAATAGGTAAGGTGTAGAAATAGCAATCTGGAAGACTGAAATAAGTAATTTATACATTCAGCTAAAGGTCAAAAGTGTTTAGGTATAATGGACAATGAAGATCTGGGGGCCGGCCGCTCCAGACGTGTCCAGACAAGCCACTTTGCCCCATCTCAGTTCAGGGTTGTGGCCAGTATCGTATTTTCTGGTCACACGTTCCGCATTTATGTGAAAGGTAGCTTGTCACAACCGTATGCAACCCATGTTGCATGATTGGGGTTGCGTGGCTGCCAGAGGCCGTAGCCAACAGGTTGGGAAGAGGAAGAAGATGTTTGGTGCTGGGACATGTAGCCAGATCCTGTTTCCCTCTTGTGCATTCTTATGCTTGCTGTTCTAGAGAAGGGAGAAAGGCAGGGACTACGACACATGGATTGGAATACTTGTTCTCAGGGCTTTTTTTCAGCCGGAATTCACTGGAACTCAGTTTCGGCGCCTCTCAGGTGGGCACCATTGCCATTCTAAGAGAACAAGGGAGGCATTCGTGGTGAGTTCTGGCACCTTTTTTTCTAGAAAAATAGCACTGCTTGTTCTGTTCCAGCAGATTGACTACAGCAAATCTTAAAAGTTCAGGGCACCAAAGGTAAATAGAGGAATAATAAATTTGGACAGACATTCTTAAGCATAATTTACAATGTAGCCTCACATTTTCCTTGTCGTAATGGGACAGCCAGCCTTGACTCAGTCCCTGCACTCCCCTTAGCCCCAATAAAGTGTTATGTATGCTCCTCCCAAACTGTTAATGGAAAAGGAGCCCTTTGGATCTGATCACCTTCACTCTTTCCCATATACTGCAATCTGCTTTCTATATCCATTCCACAGTGCCATTTCTTCTGCTTTCTAATTTTATTTATTTATTTATTTATTTCTATTTTGCTGAGAGTATTACAGAGAATTAAAGTAAATCAGAAGAAAAAGAAAAAAGGAGGGGATCAAATAAAAATGCATTAAAAATTAGGGGGAAACATCAATAACAACAATAACAATAACAAAAAATAACACTAAAATATAATTAAGGTTACAGAACCAAATAGCATATGTGTAAATAGATACACATATTACAGTGGTACCTCGGTTTACAAACTTAATCCATTCCAGAAGTCTGTTCTTAAACCAAAACCGTTCTTAAACCGAGGCGCGCTTTCCCTAATGAGGCCTCCCACCTCCGGTGCCCTTCCACTGTTCGGATTGTGTTCTTAGACCGAGGTAAAGTTCTCAAACCAAGACACTATTTCCGATTTTGCAGAGTTGGTAAACCAAATTGTTCTTAAACCGGACTGTTCTGAAACCAAGGTACCACTGTATTTCCCTCGTGTATATATTGTTTCATGGCTCACTATGGTTTTGATAAATATGTTCCAAATAACATTAAATTTGGACAAATTTCTTCTGCTTTCTAGAGTTGATAGAGTTCTCTGAATGGGCAGAACGAGATGAGGACCAGATCACTGGTTGGTTACTACTGAGAAGAGGAGAAAGTTGCTGAGAAATTTTAGCAAATCATAAGGAAGGAGCAGGTAGCTTTTACATTCATTTCCATTAATGCTGAGAGTAATCACATCCACACCACAGACTTAAAATGATTTAACATACTTTCCATCTCTAGGAAACTTTGGGAACTGAAAGCTAGGGATCTCAAACAGAGACAGTATTCTCACCAAAATATCATTCCCACGATTCTCTGGGAGAAGCTGTGACGTTGCTATAAAACGGACATATCTTCAGTGTAGCTATGCCCAGAGGACTGATGAAATCTCTCTCTTGTCGTCTCTGCACTTTCCCTCATTTTTTTCATTCTGATAAACTGACATTTGTTTCCAGTTCCCCAAACTTTGGGAGCTACCCAAACATAGAGAGAAACTCTGAGAACTAATGTTTTTGCCTCTGCAAAAACATAAAAGAATCTTATGTTTTCTCTGGGATTTTTCAAAAAGTACATTATCACTTTAAAGTGACAAGGAGAGAGAGCAGCTCTGAAGTTATTGACAGCTGCTATTGCTGTGTTTATGTGTGTGCATAGATGCGGGGAATCATAGTTGTTCCTTAACTGTGATATCCACATATTCAGCATGTGCGCAAAGCAGCCTTTGTGCATAGATGTCAATGTGTTGTTGGAGCCTGCGTGCATCCGGATTCTATGGTTGTATGTATGTATTGTACAGTCAACTCGCAACTTATGTGCAGTCGCAGATTTATGTGCTTGACCGGAAAAGTTTTTACAAAATTAAAAGGGGTTGTGAGAGAGTGGGGGGGGGAACCTTTGGCAATCCCACCCACCATTGCACTCACCCTGGGAGAGCATTCAGAGGTGCAGAGAGAATCAACAGCGGTCTTGAGAGAGTGTGGTATGTGCTGCGCTGCACTTTTTAGGGTTTTTACAGGGTTGTTTTGATCATATGTGGTTTTGGCTATTACGTTGAGAGTCAACTATGCTTATATGCCATCCAGCACATGGGTGCTATTCAATTAAGTTTTACTCCGAGCAGATGAAAGTTACGTCCATTAATTTCAAATAAATTAATAAAAATAAAACCTAGTTGAATACCACCCCTGGATATCAGGTGTAGTAAGGGCAGGAAGGCTAGCCAGTGGCTGTGTGATTGGAGGACACCCCCCCCCCCCCGCTGTCCAATTCTGAAAAGGACTTGAGTCTTCTCTGTGATGCAGCTTGGTCTTTGGTGCCCTCTAGAGACTGTTCTTAACTCTTCCTGCTCGTTATTTCAACCTTGTTTTATACTACAACTGCACTCCAAGCCAGCTTTTTCCAACCTGTTGCTCTTCAGGTGTTTTGGACTACAATGTTTGAGGCTGAAGTTCAAAACTTAGGAAAGCACCAGGTTTCAGAAAGATGCTTGGGGGGGGGAGGGAAAGAATCACCATCCTACATGATCTTCACCCAATCTGAACTGGAAGTCTCCCCCTTTTGCCCCAAATTAGATGAATAATTGGATGAATAATGTTTCAAAAACCCCAGCAAGCCTCCTCATGAGAAAGTAATAGCTCTACAGTTTGTATTGTGAACCACCCTGAGATCTACCTGAAGGGCGGCGTACAAATTTATTAAATACAGCCCCAAACTCAAAACTGAAGCAAGTTGATCATAACCACTTAATCCTATAAAGCCTTCAATGGCTCAGGTCTGCAATACCTCAAGGACCGCCTCTTCCCATATGAACCTACATCTTCTGAGGCACTCCTTGTGTCTCTTCCTCGAGAGGGTGCCTTCTCTGCGGTGGCTCCCCATCTGTGGAATGCTCTCCCCAGTTCGCCTGGTGCCTTCATTACACACCTTTAGACACCAGGCAAAAACATTCCTTTTTAACCAGGCCTTTGGTTGATCTGTTGACATCCTATAACCTTTTAAAATGTGGCCCTTTTGGGGGGGAGGTGTTATTGGGTTGTTGTTTTTATTCTGATTATCTATGTTGTGATCTTTTCTGTGAACCGCTCTGAGACCTCCAGGTATGGGGCAGTATGTAAACCCAATAAATAATAATAATAATCCCCATGGACCTGAAAATAATCAGCAGGACTTACTTTGTTCTGATCAGTGTGTGTGTCAACAAACATTCGGTGTGATCTCACTCTGCCCTAAGTGTTTTGAACAAGAATGCTTTTCACGGTGTTAATAGGGTTCCTATCTATGAAGTAGCTTTCTGGGGAACCTAGCTTAATTTGAGGTAGATCTGTCCACATTTTAATCCCAGAACCTAATTTTTAGTGCTTCAAATGTGCAATATCTGAATAACCACGGGTATATGGAAGGACTCCGCGCTCCTTTGGCATGTCATTCTGCGTGTTCTTTGATGTAGAAAGTGGGAGACAGACATTTTTCATACTTTATCAGCCAATAATCAGCATGCAATTATTTAAAAATTGGCTTTCCACTAGAAAACTCTACTTTAGATCACTATCTAGCAAGGTAGCTTATGGAAAGATTAACACAGGCTGCCTATTGGATTGCCCAAACACTTAGCTGGAATTGGCCTTATTTCTCTTCAGTGACCACAAGGTGTCACTCTCACGACACTGGGCTTGCCTACTAGATCTTTGGATCTCCTGCTGAGTGTTGAGTCAAAGCCTCTTTTTCTTCCATGTTCTTGCATTATGTGTTTGATACAGCACTTTCTGAACCTCTGTGTCCACAAGCCTCTTTGCACACATCTCCCTCACACATGATATACATTTTTTGTTGATTTTTTTACCACTTTAACAGAAATGGGATGGCTTCTATAAATCCGGGACTGGCCCTGGAAAATAGGAAAACTTGAAGGGTCTGATTCTCTTTCTCAATTTGAATTGAAGTTGGTTTGAGAGAAATTATAGGCTAGATGTCAGGCGGCAGAGGATCTAACCCCCATGGCAGGTTGCCAGGGACGGATAAGACAAGGAAAAATCCATACCAACTGCTTTTTATTCAATATTCACAGAGAGAGGCTTGGGAATGCAGCCTTTTGGAATAATGGCGTTGCCCCGAGTCAGTCTCCACCACTTCCCTCTCTCATGCACCATCGCTGCGGTTGTTGCTACGTGCCCTCTGTCTTTGAGCTCTTTGCTCTCCTGCTTTCAATGCTCATCGGGTTCTGGGAGAGGAGGTGGGGTCTGGAATGCTTTCTAAAGACACTGTGTTTGTCATCTGTCGTCCCTCTGATGCTTATTCTTCCTCCTCCTCCTCTCCCATTATTTCCCAGCTTTTCCCCTCATCTGCCTCTGAACTGTGATCTCCCTCAAACCCCTGTTGTAATTCCGAATTGTCTTCTTCTTTGGAAGGGTCAGGCTGGGGAGGTGGTCTCCACCATTCCTCCTCTGCCCAGTCCCTGACACTTGATATGCATTGTGGCTAGCATCCTATGTACACCACTTCTCAAGGCAGTCGTGGGAGCACGCTGGATGCAGAGTAAATGGGAGTGTGTGCACAGCCTGAGCTTGCGATGGGATGGGGCCCTGAACAAGGATAATGGTTCCCGAGTGTAGAGAATGGTCAATCATGATCCTCCCATCCCTCCCAATGCATAAAGCATTGTGTAAGCCAGGAAACTGGTGTATAGGCCCTAGCATGCACACAGCTGATTTGTCATAATTTACATAATTTTTTAAAAAATCATTTTTATTAATTTTCCAATAAAAACAGCCAATCAACATATAATCATAAGCATAATCCAATTACGGTAAAACCAACAAACTAAAACAAAAAAGACAAAATTATATTCCCAATTATTAATTATTATTATTTTCCGGACTTCCCATAGTCTGGACCTCTTGAAGAATCTTCCATATCGCATTCCTGCCTCCTTCTTGTTCTCCATTTTTCCACATTCCAGTCTTAACACTCCAAGTTCCCTGTCCCTGGCTGTGTGACTCTCAATCATGTCCAAAGTCATATATCCTTGCATCCATCGAGTACAGCTTGTTTTAAAATATGTATTATTCCAGTCTGTTTTACCAGCACAGCTTTTCCTGACTTCATTCCAGCCTTCCGATCCGGGCTCTTGTCCAAATCCTTATTTAAAATTTTAATGACGCAGCTTTTAACTCCCATGTTATTAAGTTGTAAGTTACTTCCCTCCAGGCTGTTGTCCAAATCCACTGCTTGATGTAAGACATGCTGTTTGCATCTTGCCATGTAAATAAACTGCATTCCATAAATACAAATCATTGGCGATCGATCGGCTTTCGGAGACCACACATTCCCCCCTCCTGGGCCCTAGGAAGGGGGCTGCTAGAAATCCATTTAGCCTTCTCTTTCGCACTTAATGACTACAAAGTCGGCCAGCAAACATCTCTGCTCCTTCAAGACAGGGAGAAACTCAGAACTGGACACAGAATTTCAGGTGTGGTCTGATCAAGGCAGAATGAAGTGGCAGACCACACTTGTGTCCTGTTCTGGGCACCAGAACAATTTCCCCGGCAGACGATAGGTCTGGAAGCTTTGCCATTCCTGTTACGCAACATCTGCAGTCTTTTTTACCCTATTTACTTCCTGTGATCCAAACTTCTGAAACTCACAACAATATAGTCACAACCCTGGAGAGCCAGTGTGGTGTAGTGGTTAAGAGCAGTAGACTTGTAATCCGGTGAACCGGCTTCGCGTCCCCACTCCTCCACATGCAGCTGCTGGGTGATCTTGGGCTAGTCACACCTCTCTAAAGTCTCTCAGCCTCACACACCTCACAGAGGGTTTGTTGTGGGGGAGGAAGGGAAAGGAGATTGTTAGCCGCTTTGAGATTCCTTAGGGTAGTGATAAAGCGGGATATCAAATCCAAACTCTTCTTCCTCCTCCTCCTCCTCCTCCTCCTCCTCCTCCTCCTCCTCCTCCTCCTCCTCCTCCTCCTCCTCCTCCTCCTCCTCTTCTTCTTCTTCTTCTTCTTCTTCTTCTTCTTCTTCTTCTTCTTCTTCTTCTTCTTCTTCTTCTTCTTCTTCTTCTTCTTCTTCTTCCCAATAGTGTGGGAACATAGGAAGCAGACTTATACTGGTTTGGTTCACACAACACACTAAGCCAGGCATAGGCAACCTTGGCTCTCCAGATGTTTTGGAACTACAACTCCCATGATCCCTAGCTAACAGGGCCAGTGGTCTTACTTATCAAACCTTTATTAGGCATTTTACAAATAAAACCATAGAAGAGAAAATCATATATAAGAGCCTTGAAATATATATTAAAAGGCAGCAGTTGGCTACATAGACTGATTGTATATACTGTATATATATGTAGAATCTGTGGTTTTCTCTGTTAACCTGCTCCTTGGAGAACTGCTACTAAAAACCTGGCTACCCCCGCCGTTACCCTTTGGTCAACATCAGATAGGCAGAATCCCACACTTTCACCTTGCTGGGGTTCCATACCACCCAAAAGAGGGGACAGCACACGTTGACGGAGCGTATTATACAATGAAAGAGAATATGCTCTACAGTGTCCAGGACATTCATAGAACATCTGCAGAATCTCTTGTTTCTAGGAATGTTTTGATATCTTCCCCTGACAAATGCCGATGGAAAAACATTTAGACGGGCCAACATAAAAGCCCTACGTTGGGCTGGGATTATTAACTTAGTGATGTAATTGGCTCTGCTATCTAGGATATTTAAATCATAGAATATAGGGGAGCAAGTTTTGTTTACAGCTGTCACAATATTTTGTCTCTCGACATCCTTTAGTCTAGTTAGGATATTATGGAAAATGTATTGCTCGCTAGAATTGTACAAGGGCTCCAACTCGAGGCCTATAGATTCAATATTTTTTTCAAGGTACTGATACCACCTTGATTTATAGGAGTCCTTGAGCAAATCAGCAAGCAGACTTGATGGGGAGCAGCGAAAATGGCACCGTAACCAGTATTTTATTGAGGTGGTCCAAGCCCAATATTCCATTGTGTGTATGCCTATGTCTGCACACATTGTTTCATATTTGATAACAGTTGGGAGTCCAAGAATACGTCTCAGAAAGCTGGAGTGAATCTTTTTTAAGTCACTGTTATATGCTTGGACCCATAGCGGGATTCCATAGAATATCTGGGATAGCACTTTTGTTTGAAATATGTGGTTGGCCGCAGGAATAAATTGATTACCTTTCTGATAATAAAAACTGCTGATGAGGTACACTTTGCCTGTTTTATGGCGTTTGTACGATGGTTTGCCCACCCTAAATTGCTCTGGAATAAAATTCCCAGGTACCTATAGATTTTCACTTGTTGGATTTCTTGCCCTCTTATGTTCCATTTCTCTAATTTCCAACCATTCGAGAAGACCAAAATTTTTGTCTTCTCATAATTTATAGAGAGTTTGTTAGATTTGCAGTAAAGGATCAGAGAAGATATAAGACGTTTCAGACCCAAGCTCGTTAGTGATAGTAAGACAGCATCATCTGCGTATAATAAGAGAGGAACTGGTTTCTGATTAAGTTTGGGGGCATGTGATTCTATTTTTTGAAGGTGATCTGGCAAGTCTGATAAAAATAAATTAAATAGAAAGGGGGCAAGAATACACCCTTGTTTTACCCCTTTCGAGTTTGGAATATCTGATGAAAGGTGACCTTTCGTGTTAAGTTTGACTTGACAGGTATTGAAAGAGTATAGATTTTGTATTAGAATCAGTAAGCGCTGGTCAATTTTTAATTCAGCGACTTTCCTCCACAGCTTTGGGCGGTCAATCGAGTCGAAGGCACCACGAAAGTCTGCAAAAGCAGCGTATATCTTAGATTGCCTTTGGGATCTGTATTTTTCGACCAAATGCATAAGTATAAGGCAGTGGTCTAAAGTAGAGCAGCCTTTAGAAAAACCTATTTGTTCTTTCCCTGGTAAATTTAGATTTTTCATCCAGGTAAGGAGTTTAGATAAAAGGCGCTTAGCGTAGATTTTCCCTATCATTGATAATAGGCTTATCGGTCTATAATTCCTTGGTTCTTTTGGGTCGCCATTTTTAAAGATTGGGATAATTATTGATCTTAACCATATCTCAGGTATGATCCCATATTTATCAATGAGAGTAAACAATTGAGCTAAGGGTTCTGCCCACCAATCTAAATGTCTTGAATAATTCTGTCGGTAAACCGTCTGAGGGCCAGTGGTCAGGGATCATGGGAGTTGTAAAACCAAAACATCTGGAGAGCCAAGGTTGCCTATGCCTGCACTAAGCCATAGCTTATCAGGCATTTCCAGCTCCTCTGCAAAGCAAGAACTTCAGCTGGGATACTTAAAATGGGGAGTACTGACCATCAGCAGTGTTACTTCACCTGTTCATCACTCAGTAAGTTACTTCCAAGTAAAGATACTGAGAAATAAGCTCTTCGGGGCAGAGTGGGATGGAGCTTACAAATTGCTGACCCAGTATAATGTCACAAAACATGACGGCATGCTCCCATTGCAGGGGTGTTTATGCCATGAATCATAAGGGAAGAAGTTGAAGTATGGCGTTACTAAGCAAGGAGTAGGTAAAGGCAGATGATTCAATCAAACAAAGCCAGGACCTGGCCGATTAACATAGCAAAGTATTTCATTCACCTAGAATAATGGCATGTTTGAGTTAGAAGGGGCCTTGGAGCTCCATCAGTCCAAAGTCCTACTCGGTGTAGGAATTTTTGTGCATGTCTGAGAGGTTGCTTCTGCTGAAATAGCTCCATTGAAGGAGAGACCATCTGTTCCTCTGTCCTGTTAGCAGGTTTCCTCTATTGTTAAACTGGAATATGTTACTTTGAAATGCCCTCCCATTCGTTCTGGAGCAACTGAGAACAAGTTTGCTCCATCTTCCATGTCAGTATTTCCATACTGTAGACAAGGCCCCAAAATGGATCTCAGGATTGTTTCAGGTGGGCTGTGCTGCCTGCAGCTGTCTCCTCCCACCAACCTCTCCTGAGAACCCAGATGGGTCTCAATTGGCTTTCTCTTCTCTTGCCTGGTTGCCTGGTTGCCACCAGGAAGAGGAGGATGCAGGGCCGTCTTAAGCAGGTCTGGTGCCGTGGTGCGCAGATCGCTCCGGCGCCCCCACCCCGCCCCGTTTCTTCCCGTGGCTGGTGGTTTCTGCGCGGCTTTGCCACGCAGCGCCCCCCTGCCAACCCCGCGCCCTGGCACTCCGCGCCACCCAGCCTACCCCTAGAGCCGGCCCTGGGAGGGTGGAGCAAGCAAAAGGAAAAGAGGAGACTGAGGCAGAAGTGGAGGAAGTGAGCAGCCTGAGTTATGCTATCTTCAAGCATCCTAACTGACTATGGCATTTTGTGATTGGCTCTGGCCCCATCGTCCGCCATTTTGTGACTGATAGTGGATGCCAAGAGTAGAAAATGTGAGAGCCCCTGTTCTGTGTGACAGCCTTTTGGACATTTGAAGACAGCAGTCATCTGTCTTCCCTTAATCTTATCCAGGCTAAACATATGTTGCTGTTTCACAAGACCTGTTTTCTTCACCATTGAGGTTGCCCTGCTCTGGACACGCTGTGCTTTGTGAACATCCGACTTCAAATGTGGCACGCGAACTGGGCATTCGTTTATTACATAAGCTGCCTTGGCAGAAAGGCTATAGACATAAAATAAAAATATGGTAATTAATATTCAGCTTCATAAAAAATAGATGAACTTAATTACATCCCTGCTTAGGTTGCAGTATAACAAGCATCAACAAGTCATCGGCTTCCTGAGGAATATCAGCTGATCCTCTCAACCCCATATAGTTTGGTTACCAATCTTTATTTTGAAAGTTTTACTGGTTTTATTTGCATTTGAATTGTAATTATCTTATGTGTATTTCATTTTTTAAATAAAAAAGGTTTATGCATTTTAGCTTTGTTTTTACCTGGTATACATACCATGTTTAACTACAGTGTGCTGTTTTGTTTTATTATGTAAGCCATTTTTGGGACCTAGGTGTGGTTGAAAAGCAGGGTATAATTTATTCAAAATTATAGCAGTAAATATTGTGTGCGTGTGTGTGCCTCCTCTCAAAACCTCAAGAGTTCTCATTAAACATTTGTTTGTTCACTTGCTTCTCTTAGGTGTGGCACCTGAGCAGTGTTAAGACGACGATGGCTATTAAACGCAAGTTCAGCACTCTCTCCTGGTACTACTGGCAATACCAGCTGATCACGATGGCTTATCTCATGGATCCTTTTGAATGGTGGGTCTTCCACAGTTTGCTCCTTGTTTGCATTATGGGGTCAGCCTATGTATTTTATGCCGTTGTTCCTCCTCAGATCCGCCTGGTTCTGGAGCTCGTTTATCATGTGTTTGGCTTGCAACCAGAAAGCACTATTCCAGCCATGAGGTGAACTTGCAATGCACAATAGTGACTGTTCGTTCCCCCCCACTTTTTTTTTAAGCCATGTGCTTACAGAGACATTCTGGGATTTATAAAAACAAGTACATTATTATTATTATTATTATTATTATTATTATTATTATTATTGCAAAGAAGCCTCAGGGAAGTCACGATAGTTGCATCCTTATTCACCTTATATCACCTATAGAGTCTCTGCATGTCTCAAGCAGATCGGTGGGTGAAATGTCATGTAAAAAAAATTTTTTTTAAAACTTATCCAGAGAGGTTTGCTACTGGGATTTTCTTCAGCTGTGATTGCTTCCCTTGATGTTAATTGTTTCTTACCAGAATTCAATCTCGCAACGTGCTTGTTTTCATTCAAATTTTATTCCAATTCATTATGTACCACTATTCTGTGAGAAACTATAAAATGTGAATAAAACATGGAAAATAGATAGGACAATGTCTGTACTGTGCCTGAATGTTGTGCTATTTTATGGACACAATCCAGGTTTAGGTTGTAATCCTGGACACACTTGCTTGGAATTAGCCTCATTGAATCAATGGAACTTGATTCGGAGGAGTAAACTTGTAGTAAAGAAGTGAGCAGTTAGAGCTGTCCTTCCTTGCTGGCTTTCCTCTGTGCCTATCTGTCTCAGATGCATTCAATTCGTTCGACAGAGATCCAACCGACAGTGCCAGTGTTGATCTGCAAGTGTGGAACTCGCTTCCTGGGTGTATAATATCAGGCCCAATATTTCCCAGGTTATCAATAAGCCCTGCTGGATCAAAATGAAGGTCCATCTAGTCCCGCATCCTCCTTCCCAAATATGCCTTTGGGAGATCCACAAGCTGGGCATGAATGCCAGTGAATGGCATTCAGTGGCATGTGGCCTCTGAACATGGACAGTCTATAGCAGAGGTGGGGAATCACTGGTGTGGGGGCCAAATGTGGCCTGCCAGGCCTCCTCACTTGGGCCGCGAAATGCCAGGTTTTGGGTGGGTAAGGACAGGGCTTCAAAGGAACAGTCGGAAGCATAAAATGAGCTCCCAGTGAATCGTCTCTTTGCTAGAGCAAAGCACCCTCCCACCCGTTCATCAGCTGACAGATGGGTGGGAGTATGTATCACTCAAGGAGGGGGAAGTGGTCTCCATTCAGTGGAATCTGCTTCTCTTCCAGCACTGTTCTTGAAAGCAGTTTCACACTGCTTCTTTAAACCTCCTCTGGCCTGCTGCTCAAAAGTCCTCCACAAGCTGATTTGCAGAGGAGCAGCACAAAGCTGTTTGCAAAGGCCATTCAGAGAGTCATGCACTGCATTCCGAAGTCCTAACAACCAGGGTTTCAAAGTGAAGCATCCCCTGATGTCATAGTGAAGCCAGGTGACTAATACCGGTAGGTGGCCGGCCCCACCCACCTGTTAAATTAGGCCCACCAAGGATGGGGCAAAACAATCTAGCCTGCAGGTCAGAAAAAGTCACCCACTCCTGGTTTATAGGGCTCAATAAACTTGTCTGCCATAAATTCACCCAGCCCAGCTTGCCAAGCCATTAGACTGGAGAACTGGGCCCAAGACAAGAAATTTAATTTCATTAGGGACAAATGTAAAGTTCTGCACTTAGGCAGGAAGAACCAGATGCACAAATATAGGATGGGGGACACCTGGCTTACTAGCAGTACATGCAAAAAGGGTCTAGTGGTCTTAGTGGACCATAAGCTGAACATGAGTCGACAGTGTGATGCAGCAGCAAAAAAAGCTAATGCTGCATCAACAGAAGTATAGTGTCCAGATCAAGGGATCAAGGGAAGTAATAGTACCACTCTATTCTGCCTTAGTCAGGCCACACTTGGAATACTGTGTCCAATTCTGGGCTCCACAGTTTAAGAAGGATGTTGACAAGCTGGAACATGTGCAGAGGAGGGCAACCAAGATTATCAAGGGTCTGAAAACCAAGCCTTATGAGGAGTGCTTGAAGGAGCTGAGTATGTTTAGCCTGGAAAAGAGGAGACTGAGAGGAGATATGATAGCCATCTTAAAGTATCTTAAGGGCTGTCACATGGAGGAGGAGCATGCTTGTTTTCTCCTGCTCTGGAGGGTAGGACTTGAACCCATGGCTTTAAGTTGCAAGAAAGGAGATTCCGACTAAACATTTGGAAAAACTTTCTGACAGTAAGAGCTGTTCAGCAGTGGAACAGACTCTGAGAGGTGGGAGAAGACTCTCCTTCCTTGGACATTTTTAAACAGAGGTTGGATGGCCATCTGTCAAGGATGCTTTAGCTGAGATTCCTGCATTGCAGGGGGTTGGACTAAATGACCCTTGGGCTCCCTTCCAGCTCTTAAGATTCTATGATTCTGTGATTCTACATAGACAAAGTTGTTGCTTAAATTGCTAATTGCTACTTCTTGGGCACATAGACAAAGATGTTGCTCAAATTCTTACATCTTATCATAAATTAATTAAGCAATTACATTCCCCAGCATTTCATGGGACTTTTGGTGTTGCAATCCAACCTACAGATCTGATCTCTGGGGGATTTTCAACCAGACTGCACACCCAAAGACTGATGTAAGTTGTGCAACAATTCCATGCACTAACTCCTAATACATCTCAGGAGCTACCAGAGATTTACTGGTTCAGGTTGTCTAAACTTTTGATTCTGCTCAGTCTTCTTCCTTGCCATCTTGATCTAAGCACTTTTTAGTATACACAGTTCTGTCACGAGCAAAGAACTCGTGGTAGAACACAACGCCTAAGATCTTGTTTTTTCTGCAAATCACATCAGGAAAAGGAAGTCATCCAAGGTGTGGCTGGAAATTCTGTGGACGTCTACCTATGGAAAGCATAACCATCTTTTGCAAGTGGAATGTGATCTGATCGGAGCCTAGGGGTCGGGTTTAGCGTTCGATCATTCTCTTCACTTAAGAAAAAATTTAGGTTGTCAGGGAACTTCCTCAAGCCTGAATGCCAAAAAGAAAAACCCATATTCGCTAGGATGGGGTGGCACAGATAACCAAGCATAACTTTGGCAGGGCAAGCATTTCTCTCCAAAGGCCTGTTGAGGCATGAGGGGAACAGGACTGGCAAGGGAAACAGCAAGATAATACCAGAATGCAGATGAATGTTGCTCAAAAGGGGTGTGTCTGAAATTATGCATAAGTTGTCCCAGTATTCTGTCTCCCAACACTTGATAGCTCTATGCTTCTCAAAGCTGACTGACAGGGAGAGATCAGTGGATAAAGGCTTTTCCATCACAGCATCTCCATACACCTGCTTGGATATATTTCTGGCACACAGTTGTTAAATGACCAGGATCACTACTGCCCATAAAAAGTTGACAATTCTACATTAAGGGTTAGCATGTCCAGGCCCTGAGAGGCTTCCTTGCCTTTCAAGCAAAGGCAGGGAATCTGCAGTCTTCCTTGGACTTCCTGGGAGTCCAGCAGTGAGCAAGACTCCAAATCAGAGGTTTATTGGCTTCTGGCTGAGGAGCTGGATCAGGGTCCTGCCTTTGAGCCTGATATCAGGGGCTCACTCAATCCAAGGCTAGGAGGCAGGAGCCCAATGAATGGGGTCCCAAAGCACCAGGACTTCACAGGCCTGAGAAGCCAAGAATCTCCTAAGGCAGTGGTTCCCAACAGGTGGTCCGGGGACCCCCAGGGGTCCGCGAGCTATGCCAGAGGGGTCCTCAAGATCCTATTAGAATAAAAAATATATTAAATATATTTCATATGATAACAGATTTTTTGTTTTGGCCACTTCCTGCATGAGCAGAGTCTAGCGCAAAACTAGAATTAGATAGAGGCAGTAGCTCTGCTGTATGCCGCAAGGACTACAAGAAACTTGGAGATAAGGCAATGAAAAAGATCCTTCCATTTGCAACCACATATCGGTGTGAGCAAGCATTTTCTTCCATGTGTTTCATGAAAAACAAATACTGTATAGGAATCGGCTCGACATGCGGTCAGATTTCAGAGTGAAAGTTTCAAGTTTGGAACCTAATATTTCAGAAATAATGGACTCAAAGGACAGATTTAACTCATCTCATTAAGAACTGAAAATTAAAACTAACTGTATACTGATGGAGTACTCTGTTGTAACTGTAAAAAACGTATAAATATAAAATATAAAAAGACTCTTAATTTGGCTCTCACTTTTTAATTTTAGGATTAGGAATTAATGGGGGTCCTTGTCACAATAGCGGCTCAATGAGGGGTCCTTGAGAAAATTTTGTTGGGAACCCCTGTCCTAAGGCCTAAGCTATCTTGGTAGTCTAACGGTTCAGGGAGTATGAATAAGGGACAGCATGCTTTATATCTCTCAACCTCTCAAGGTCCTACGTGGAGAGAAACCACACAGGGGCTCTTTGAAAGACAGATAATGCTTGAGGCATAGGATCCTTGAATCTCCAAATGCATGGGAGCTGAGCACCCATAATATTACATTGCTGGGTGCTATCCTCGCTTCTGTATTGCAGTGTGCTTTGTTTTGTTTTGTGCAAGCTTGTATCTGAAATAATTCTGTGTGCTTATATTTGTCATTTGTCCTGTTTAATGGAAATAAAACAAAATTCCTCAAAAGGAAAAGGAACAAGTGGTTGGCAATGCCGAACCAAGGGTGACACTATCTTGGTAGAACTGATGAGTCTTCAGCATGCTCTTCATTCACTCTCCAGTCCTCCTTCATGAGCCTAGAAAATCCTTGAAGGAGAACTACTTGAGAATGATTCACAGAATCAGGTAAGTGCTGGAGATGCAATGAGGTTGAGGGTACGTTCTTTCATATGTGGTGGACCTGTAAAAGGGTAAAAGAGTATTGGGAAATAATGTATAATGAAAAAAAAAAGTTTAAAAGAACCATTCAAAAAAAAACAGTCCTTTTTGTTGGGGGTAATTCAGATGGAAATTCCCAGGTGTCAAAAAAGGTTATTTATATATGCCGCTAGTGTTTTGTTAGCCCCAAAATGGAAAACGAGCGAGGTCCCAACCAAAGAAGAATGGCAACTTAAACTGATGGAACATGCGCAGCTTGCGGATCTAGAATAAGAGAACAAGAAGAACATTCATTTAAAGAAGATTGGAAAATGTTTATTGAATATATGGGGAAATTGTGTACACTTGAAAATGCTGGCAGCACTAAGATAAATTCAACAGTGTAAGTTTTGATGGAAGTAATTATGGAATACTGAATGGTTTAGTTTATGCAGGGATTTATGGTATGCAAAATGAGTCATGGACAGAGAAGAAGGGAAGTCATTGATATTTTAAGTTTGTCTACATTAATATTATAAATTGTAAAACAGAAAATTTAATAAAAATTATATTTAAAGAAAAAAAAATCCTGCTCCTAGTGTGCCAGATGGGCTGAAGCAGAGGCAGACATGGAAAGCTGATCAGGATAAAATAGGGGACCCCTTATTAATAGTATCCTGCCTATGTGTTCCCCACATTTACTAATTTCAGAAATTATGGGGAGAACCTGGCACCCAGGAATTTTAGGGGATCCTTGTCCCCAGCAAACCCATAACTATATTCTGTCCTTCCTCCCAAAGGGTGGCAAGAGTTACTCAGTTAATGTATTTTTTTTTGGTGGTTTGATATTGTATACCTATAGCTCAGTCAGTAGAGCATGAGACTCAATCTCAGGGTTGTGTTTTCAAGCCCCCACGTTAGGCAAAAGATTCCTGCCTTGCAGGACCCTTGTGGTCCCTTCCAACTCTACAATTCTATGGTTCTGCGGTATTGACCCTGTGATCCTCGGACGAAGGGTGATATAGAAATTTTATTAATTAATTGCAATTCTGGCAGGTGCAGCCAACAGGATTGCATATAACTGCCCCAAACACCATCACAAAACAACAACAACCCCACGACGAGTGTCTGGAGGGATCCTGAGGCAACGGATGAGAGGGTACATATCCTCAAAAGCTTAGCAAAACAACATCAAACCTTTGGTTACGTAAAACATGCTCAATACCCACACGAGACGTGACCAGCTGTATTCTTGCATAAATAAAGTGTATTATTCACTGTATCATATTATAGATATCAACAGAAATAAGTCATAAAATACAGCAGAAGAAGCAGAAGAGTCAGTAGATCAGTTCACACTCTAATCAGTTCATGGATCAGGTCCCTACACATGCTAGTGTCTATTCCACCTGCGTCTGTTCAACAGGTCCATGCAATCCACAAGAAGAGTTGTTATTGTTCCACAGAATCCTTTCACCAAGTCTAAGACAAGGATTTCTGGAATACTGATGAAGCCCAGGATGGCGAAACAAGGTTTATATTCCAGAAATCCTTGTCTTAGAATACAGCCCGTTACGTCTCGTGTGGGTATCCTCAAAAGCTGGCCAACCTGGCAGTTGAATCTTGCTTCAACAGTGGCAAGAAGAAAATGTCTTTTCCTGCACCTGCGAGCAGCACACTCAGCACAGCATGCAGGCCAGGTTGTGTGACATACAGCTCTCTCCCACTCCCTGTCCTTTTAGCATTTGCAGCCTGAGGCAGGGCCAGCCCTAGGTATTTCATTTCCTGCCAAATAAAATGTAGAAGCGGAGGTGGCATCGCTCTGCATAAAACGAAGCACAAAGGTGCTCTTCTGCGTGTGGCGTTTGCCAGAGCCTGCGGTCCTCTTCCTCTGGAACAGCTAATTAGGATTGCCCTAATGAGCTTTGTGGGTTGGAGCCAAGGAGAGAATCGATGTCACATTAAATCAGGGATGGGAAACTACAACTCCCCTCACCCCAACCACTGGCCATTGTGGCTGGGGCTGTTGGGAGTTGGAGTCCAGCAAATCCAGAGGGCCACAGCTTCCCCATCATTTGAAAATGTGGTTTTAAGGAGCTTAAGCTAGCCTATTTGTAGCTTTCTCATATCCTCATTAGGAAAATCATTTACTGTAAATGGATTAGCTGATCCATAGGACCCAAGCGATGCCATTCCAGTTTTACTGGCTTGGGAATCGAGTGGCTGCCCAACTTTTTCCTTCGGTCACACCCTGCTGATGACACTTTAATAGGGGACTGGAATGTCACTGAAACACATTTGTTCCTTAAGGCACTCCAGTTGTGTGGTCATTTAAGGCAAGTCTCAGGAAGCACATTGTTTCAGCCAGCTGTTGTCTGGCTCCCCCCCATTTGGTCTGCAATGCTGTTTTGTGGAAACCACGTCCCCTGCTCCACACCTATGTGATGTCAGGTATGGAGCAGGCAGTGGCATGACTACGGAAAGCAGGACTGAACCCCTCACATGTCACCTGATGCATGTGGGGAGTTTGATTCTGCTTGATTTGAGCACGCCAGCCAGTTCCCAAGAGAAACTAGCTGGCATGCCCGAACCTTGCTGTGGTTCTCCCCAGGCATCAGCTGATGTGCAAGGAATTCAATCCTTCTTGGACAGAATCTCCCCTGCCCATCCCCAAGGACCAACTGTGGCAGGCAGGCAAGCCAACCCACTTGTTCATCTCCAAACATCCATGTCACATCAGATAATTGGCATGTCTAAGTTGGCTCACCAGGATTGGTTGGGGGAGATAAAGATTTGATCTTGCCAGGCCAAAAAAACACCCCCCCCCACCTCTTACATAGAAGGAGATGACCAAGCCCAATGCGACGAAATGTCCTCCCTCTCTATTACTAAAAATGTGCCACAGGAAACCAGGGGTGAAACCACCACCACCCACTTCTCCTGCCGCCTTAAAATAAACCCCTGTTACTTGGGTTTCTTAGTAAAGAGAGTCTTCCAGCTTACGTGGCCTGGTATCATGAGAAACTCTAGGCTGTTTGACGGAATAACCTCCTGCCTACAGTAAAGGGTCTCACTCAGTTTGATTCCCCACTGCAAAAGTTTGCCCTTTCCACTCTGGCAACTTTGTAGCACCCCAGGTTATCCTCCTAAGCCTCCTCAGTGTAACTCTAGGACACAAACTGTCGCCTCTATCCCCGAGGTAAGTTTTGTCCTCTATTGAGCCACCACTTCTGTGTGTTTAGATACCCAGCTGGAATAACTAGGCACATCCACTAACATTTAAGAAAGCTTTATTACTAGAGGTCTTTTAAACGCGTAATGGTTTCATGTGTACAGGCTCTTAGATCATATTCTTAGTTTCAATTAACAATGGCTAGATAATATAATTCAATTAAACTCCTCAGAACACTTTAAGATCTCCTACGCCTACCCACACTCTCTCTCGCTCCCCCAACCCTCTCCCCCCAATTAACTGCCTCCCATTCCTTTTAAACTCCCGGCAGTCCTGCCCCTCAGGAATGGAATGTGTCATTTATCCAGGAGGTTGGGGTTTAACTCTCTGCACCCTGGAGTTCTTTTGCCCACCAGGCCAATCCGTCACACCCTACTCTTGCTTCCTAAAGGTATAGGTAAAGGAACCTTGGATGGTTAATTCCATAGTCAAAGATGACTATGGGGTGCGACGCTCATCTTGCTTCACAAGCTGAAGGAGCCAGCGTTTGTCCACAGACAACTTTCCAGGTCATATGGCCAGCATGACTAAACTGCTTCAGGTGCAACGGGACACCATGATGAATGCCAGAGCACATGGAAACGCCGTTTACCTTCCTGCCGCAGCAATACCTACAGGCAAAACTCGGAAAATTAGAATATCGTCGAAAAGTGCATTTATTTCAGTAACGCAACTTAAAAGGTGAAACCAATATATGAGATAGATGCATGACATGCAAAGCAAGATATGTAAAGCCTTTATTTGTTGTAATTGTAATTATTTGTCATTAGGCGGGTCAATTATAAATGGAATGTAATTAATGAAATGTAATAGTGATGTTTATTTTTGTATTATTGTAACTATTTGTTTTATTACTGTGGAATTTCCAAAAGAAAGCATTTGTAAAAATTAAAAGAAAAAAAAAATAAGTTGCATTACTGAAATAAATGCACTTTTCGACAATATTCTAATTTTCCGAGTTTCACCTGTATTTATCTACTTGCACTGGTGTGCTTTCGAACTGCTAGGTTGGCAGAAGCTGGGATAGAGCAACAGGAGCTCACCCCATCACGTGGATTTGAACTGTTGACCTTCTGATCGGCAAGCCCAAGTGGCTCAGTGGTTTAGACCACAGCGCCACCCACATCCCCTCCTAAAATGGCCTGCCAGCATTTCCCTTTGGCAAAGCCACCACATTGTCCATACAGCAGCCCAAGTCAACTGGTATTCCTTATGCAGTCAGATTTGCTGATGATCATCCTGAGCCTGAAGCAGACCAGTAGACTGGCTTCACTTTTTCCAGATCCAGAACCCAACATACCCACTTTTAACTTAGTTAAAGAATAATAATCCTAATATATTAGAGCTTGCTGGCCAGCCATTCCCTTCTTTAGGCAGACTGATTGCTAATAGTCCAGGCTGGTGACTAACATTTAGTTGAGGGTGGTGACTAACATTCCGTCAACATAAAGTAATGACAGGAGATGATCTACTGATAGCTGGGAATTTCTCTCTCTCATGTGCTTGGAGAGTCACACTTCAGAGCTTTAACCTAGTGACACCCTTCCCACTGAAAGGAGGAGGCAGAATTGGGGCCCCCCACAGCAATGCACAGTTTTAAGAGAGAGAGAGCAAAAGCAGTTTCTGGCTACTGCCAGGAGAGAAAAGAGCCAAAAGATGTCGTCTTACCTTGGTCCAGATGGGATGTGTGCTAGGCCAGGAGTGGTCACTGTGTGGCACCCTCCAGAAGTTAGAATCATAGATTTGTACTGTTGGAAGAAACCCCAAGGGTCATCTAGTCCAACCCCCTGCAATGCAGGAATCTCAGCTAAAGCATCCATGACTCCAACTCTCATCAGCCCCAGCCAGAGAGCGTGCTCACTTCTTATGTACAGAAGCTGCACTTGTCGGGATAGGACAGAGAGTATCATTGGTTGTTCTCTCTCTACCTTAGAACATATCTATACCATCAGGTGCCACAGAAAGGCACTAGACATATCAAGAGATTCATCACATCCTGGTCATCGTTTCTTTTGAGCTCCTGCTATCAGGACAGAGATATAGAACAATGAAGGCGAGAATGAGCCGTCTCAAGAACAGTTTCTTTCCTAGAGCAATTTTGGCCTTAAATGGAAATTCTGGACTTCGAAGTCATTTTATTTTATTTGTTTATTGTTCTGTATTGTATTGTGCTTATTAGTATTTTAATTCATGTGGAGTGTCTTATCTGAGTTGATACAGCAACCGAGAAATTTTGTTGTTCCCGCAAGGGAACCATGACAATAAAGATCTATTCTATTCTATTCTATTCTATTCTATTCTATTCTATTCTATTCTATTCTATTCTATTCTATTCTGCATGGCCAAAGATCAGGGATGATGGGAGTTGAATGGCAAAACAGCTGGCACGCACCATAATATCTATCCCTGTACTATACAGTGTGTCGCTATATTTTTGTATCACTACCAAAACAACAACAAACCACTGCAGAGGCTGGTGCTACCTCTTTTCAGGGGTCACCTCAGTGGTGCCCCTTGCCCTCACACATTCCTTAAGAGGCTACATTCAGTCCAGTGTCCAAGTATCATTTCCCTGGTCCCAGAACCAATGTGTGCCTCCTTGCCTGTTGTCTAGTTCGAAAAACTGGAGGACTGATTTCCTTTCAGTTATTTCCTTTTCTTTGTTATTTGTTGTTAGCTCTTGTTTTGTATTCTCTTTAAACTCCTTACTTTGTGGTTCCTGATTCATGGCAATACGGCACGTGTACATATTTTATAGCTCCTGAGTTTATTGCTTTAGCCAAAAGCCATGGCAAACTTGTATTAAGCAATAGTGTTGATAAAATACTGGTAATACAGAACATGCATCCATAATATAAAAACTCATAACAATATAAAAAGAGACCTTGCCAGCTTCCTGAGCATTAAAACACAATTTCCCTTGTGCATCCCTGACAACTCCAATTCTAATATTATTTTGCCTTTCTAAAATTCAATTTGCCAACATCTGTGATGTAGGAAAGAGAGGTTACCAGAGACACCAGCAACTTCAAATCCAGCTTGATTTCAGATGAATTAGAGACCAAAATTATCCCATACATCAGGATCCTGAAATGTTAGTTCGATACTGCCTCTCTGGTCACAATTATACAGGTATTTACAATGTAAACCGTTTCCTAAATCCAGGGAAGCCCCTACAATAGCTTAAATTTCTGCCTGAGCTCAGATTCTGTTTTCATTATTCTGTTGAGTTTCTTCACTGGCCAGTTACCTGTAGAAAATCTGGGGACTTCTTTCATCATTGGACTTTGGACTCTCCCCCTCATTCAGTACTTTCCCAAGGTATGTTTATTAAACCAGTGTTTGCTGCCTTTTCTTCCCATCTGTAGAACAGGAAAAGTGGAGTGCTGACTTGAAGCCTCCAGAGTTTCATTGAAAGACTCCAGATTGGGGTTTCAACAAATTAGATTAGGTGACAGACTGCGATCATTTCCCTGGCAGATAGCAAGTGGGTTATCAGCATACTCATCCACTATCAGCAGCCTTGGATCCGAAGGGGTTAAACTGAGAAAGATAATTATTCCTCTAAGTCCATCTCTTTAGCATTCATATTGGTGTAAAAGCAGGTTTCTGAGTTCAAGTTCTGATCTTGGTAAATGTCAGTAAATGGTTACTGAATCTGATAGGGACTGAGTAAACTCAGACCTATCCCTGTCTTGATGTATCTTCAAACCATCGCCACGGTCTTATCGGTGGGGCTACAGTCAGAATTCCTGTTTCTGCCAACCCAACCAGTGCACCAATTAAAGCATTCAAACCCCAAGCTACCTTTTTCCAATGTGTCGGTTCTGCTAAAGATACTCTCTGTTGTTTGCTTAGACGGGAGACATTGGTCTCAAAAGTTCGTACAGTGAATCTCTGTACAATCTGTTCAGTCTCTGTGGTGGCTGAATCTATTATGCCAATATTATTATGCCCTAATTGAGGTTTTGTAATATGGAGGAAGCTGAGGTAGCCTGGGAGCATAGAGTATGTACCAGCTCCTAACAAGCCCAGATCAACTGACCAGTTAACTAAGCTTTCATTAGAGGAATTCTAGCAAGTAAGACATACCGGTAGTAATTTCTTCTTGCCGGAGTTGCTATGCAGTTACCTCTGAATCCCTAGCATCAATTTCCATCAATTTGGCAATGGAGTTCTGGACACTTTAACTGAAGCACTGCAGCTCTGTTGCTCATGCAATAACCATGTTAAAACTGTTAAAACTGCCAAGTATCCTTTGGGCATGATGGTCTTCTAAGCGTTCCTTATCAGTTCCATATCAGTTCAAGTTACAGGTAGGTAGCCGTGTTGGTCTGCCGTTGAAACAAAATAAAAATAAAATAGAAAAATTCCTTCCAGTAGCACCTTAGAGACCAACTAAGTTTGTCATTGGTATGAGCTTTCTTGTGCATGCACACTTCTGCATGTCCTCCAGTTAAAAGAGATGGCTTTTAAGCCTGCATAGAGGTATAACCAACTGACCTTAACTGCTGAGCCAACTGACTTTAAAATTTTAATACTACTCAGGATAAAAATAAATTAAAGCTAGAACAAACCACAGAGCTCAAGGACAAGCAGCCTTATTCGTTGCCTTCTTCACCTGAAGGCTAGCCAAAGGTATGAATTACAGACAAGTAACTAGCACCTTATAGACCAGTGGTTCCAAACTTTTTTGCCTCTTGCTGTCCTCTCTTTCCCAGAGGAGGCTCTGGTCCAACAGTTCGCTATTCAGATTGTTACTTGTTAGGCTACTACAAATATCACAATGCCTTCAAAGTGTTGGACAGCTAAGATGGATATCATACATGCATAATATATGAAAATGTTGTTGTTGTTTAGTCGTTTAGTTGTGTCCGACTCTTCGTGACCCCACGGACCAGAGCACGCCAGGCACTCCTGTCTTCCACTGCCTCCCGCAGTTTGGTCAAACTCATGTTCATAGCTTCGAGAACACAACCCAACCATCTCGTCCTCTGTTGTCCCCTTCTCCTTGTGCCCTCCATCTTTCCCAACATCAGGGTCTTTTCCAGGGAGTCTTCTCTTCTCATGAGGTGGTCAAAGTATTGGCGCCTCAGCTTCAGAATCTGTCCTTCCAGTGAGCACTCAGGGCTGATTTCCATCAGAATGGATAGGTTTGATCTTCTTGCAGTCCATGGGACTCTCAAGAGTCTCCTCCAGCACCATAATTCAAAAGCATCAATCTTCAGCAATCAGCCTTCTTTATGGTCCAGCTCTCACTTCCATACATCACTACTGGGAAAACCATCGCTTTAACTATCCGGACCTTTGTCGGCAAGGTAATGTCTCTGCTTTTTAAGATGCTGTCTCGGTTTGTCATTGCTTTTCTCCCAAGAAGCAGGCGCCTTTTAATTTCGTGACTGCTGTCACCATCTGCAGTGATCATGGAGCCCAAGAAAGTAAAAATCTCTTACTGCCTCCATTTCTTCCCCTTCTATTTGCCAGGAGGTGATGGGACCAGTGGCCATGATCTTGGTTTTTTTGATGTTGAGCTCCAGACCATATCTGAAAATAATTGTGCCTAAACACGGATGGGTTTAAAAGTGTATTGGGGAGATAAGGCCTCGTGGTCAGAGGTGGTAATAATTCTGAATACCCTTTGCTGGAAACCCACAGGGGGGTGGGGAGAGTGCTCTTGTCTTCAGGGTTTCATACAGGCATCTGGCTGGCCACTGTGAGAACAGGATGCTGGACTAGATGGGCCATTGGCCTGACCCAGCAGGCTCCTCTTATGTTCTCAAGCATAGCCTCCGATTTTCTCATGGTAATAGGCTTGTAGCTCAGGATAGGCCCCTCCTTAACCTGTTGGCCCAGGTATGCACAATTTTCTCCATGCCTACGCCCAGTGATAGTCTGCACACATATCTTTCAAACGGATTGCCCTCATTCATTGGGATTAACAGAGCAACCCCAAACCCCTGAATGAGCTCCAGGTGTTCTTCCATCCAGCTTTGATAGGCCCTGCCATCAGGTAGGCTCCACCATTATAGAGACCCCTGTTCTGTCTGCTTGAAGAACAGATGCAGGGGAGCTGCTGCTGGCGGGATCCCCACTTTTTGTAGCCAGCATTCCCCCTACCCCAAATTGGGGGTGGGTGGGGAGGAGGCGCGGAGCAGAGCAGAGCTGGCAAAGGATCTGCTGGGTCCCAAGCTAGTCCAACCGCCAGCAACTTGCAGCATGGAGCTTGAGCATGCAGCCTATTCCTGCTCCACCCTGCCTTCTCTGGTTGGTACAAGAAGCAGGTGTTGACTCTGCCGCTCCATGAAACCTGCTCCTGCCCACCTGATGTTGTGATTGCATCCTATGTTGTTCTCATCTGCTCTGACCTGACTGTGCAGTACTTTTATCAGATTTGCTTTATAGTCTTTCCTTGCAACTGTTGCTTGGACAAGTGCCATTTATTCCAGCCTAAGGATGTTGTCATGGTGCTTGAAGAGGTGTGGTTTCCCACTGTTTCTCCTTTGCCAATCCTTGCTAATAACACAGGGAAAGGAGATGGCTCACCCAGCCACATTTCTGCTTGCCGCACACCTGAATTGACATATGAGGTCAGGTGTGGGATGGGTAGATGCAATTGGGGGGAGGGAACGATCTACCAGGCCAAATGGGGACCTGTGCCAGGCCTGCAGGCTGGATGTTCTCTGCCTCTGAATAGATTATCTGAATCCATGTCATTCTAAAATTTGATGCTGTACTGTTTGTAATATTTGGTTGGAAGCCGCCATGTAAATTGATGTATTAGAAATGTACCGGAAATATTCTGGATTGTGAGTATGTACTTTGTGTGTATGTTGAAATGTTCTGTGTTTTTGTTTTTGTTTTTTTCTGGGTTCTTTCTTCTCCTTTTAGTTTCCTTTCCTTTCCTTTTTTTTTATTAAAAAAGGGGGGGGGAAGGAAGCCGCCCAGAGTGGCTGGGGAAACCCAGCCAGATGGGCGGGGTATAAATAATAAAATAATAAAATAGTAAATAGTAAATGTAGCCATGTTGGCCCATATGAAAAAATGCAAAAATCCGTATTAGGACAAAGCTTTTATAGTTTTCCCCAACCTTGGGTCTCCAGCTGTTTTCAGACTACAATTCCCATCATCCCTGCCCACTGGTCTTGCTAGCTAGGGATGATGGGATTTGTAGTCCAAAAACAGCTGGAGACTGGTTTAGACCAACCAAAAGGTCACAAAATACTGTGGAGGCTTTTGGGTTCTCCAGAACTCTTCATGATGCTAAAGGGGAAATGAAATTATGATTGTGGGAGATGGGGAAAAAACAAAAAAGGCAGGGTGAAGACACCTGTCTCTGTATCCAGTAAGAATCTTAAGAAAGAGGAAGGTAGGCAGTAGCAGACATTTCAGTGCCCACCCTCTCTACCCCAAAGCTCCCTGAGGTGTTGACAGGGAAGCTGAAAAGGCCTGGCTGATTTTCAGGGGAAGCGCCAAGCTGCTTCCCAGCACAGAGCACCATTTGCAAATTTGACTGGTGAATTGGTTGAATTCCTTCCTGGAATAAGATTGTCTTGCAACAGATGTCTGTTGCAAGACACATCCTATAAAGTTCAGGATGGATTCTTGCAGTGTAGGTAGGTCCTTTAAAAAGTCACGCTCAGAATATGCTGGAATAACCTGGACTCATTGGAAGGAACACAACACACCAGTGCTGAAGAATCTTTGTTTCTGGTTAGTTTCTGGGCACAGTGCAAAGTGCTGGTGTTGAGTCAGTAAAGGCCTGGGACTAGGGCAGCGTCTCCTGTATCGGGGTAGGGAACCAGATCTTGCCGGCAAGGCATAGCCTGAATTCCTTAATCCGCCCACCCCCATGGGCCAACTGTGACAGGAAAACAGGGCTGCCCACTTGCCAAAGTTAAAAGGCACTCACTGCAAGCGCTGACGAGAGATTACAGCAGACCGCTTTGAAGTCCATTGGTAGGCATGGTTTGGGTTCAAATTGCACCTGCAAAGCAGGGCTCGCCAATCATAGAATCTTAGGCTTGTAAGGGAAGGGATGGTTATGTAATTTCAACCTCCTGCAACACACCTTTTTGCCCAACGTGGGTCTTGAACCCACAACCCTGAGATAAAGAGTCTCATGCCCTATGGCACTGATAGAAAGCCTGTTTGGTTGCACCAGGGTAGCGACAGGGGAGCCTCAGGCCTCCAGGCCTCTCTATCTGGGCCTGAGGACTCTCCCCAGACCACACAAGCTCCTCAGCCACACCGCTCACTAGTACAGTATCTCTCTGAGAGCCTTTTCACTGGCTAGAATGTGTCCTCGCAAATATTTATTTATTTTATATATATATATACCACCCTTCCTCTGAAGATCGCAGAGCAGTTTACAGTTGAAAAACACAAAAGTACACAACATACATAACAAACAAAACAATACCTGCCCTCGTTTTAAAAGACCATAGACAGATAGATTAATTATCCAAATACGCTCCCCAGAGATATTTCCCTCATACCTACCGTATTATTTCCCTTACTATTTTTCTTTCTTTCTTTATATAGATTTTTCGTACTTTTTGCTTCTCTTATTTTCATTTTCTTCCTCCTCTCTTCTTTGCTTCACTGGTGCGGCTCACATGAGGGCTGTGTGGGCAGTTAACCGGGAGTAGGTTTTATTCCAAATCATGTGGAATTAGTTCCCTCAAGTGTCCAAACACCAGGAGAGCAATTAAAAAGAACAACAATAACCAGAATGAGAAAAACACCAGTTGCCAAATTACTACTATTTTTTAAATAATCGGTTTTCCTAAACAGTCTTTAACAGCAGTCAATCCCGCGGAAAATTAAACAGGAGAAGCTTTTCTCACCATTTGTCTCTGTGTAAAAGGAAAGCAAATAAATGCCCACTGCTTTTTTCCCCCATGCCAGGATGCTGTTAAAGGCACAAGAGCTGAACCCTAGAAAAGAAGTTGGCAACCTTAGAGCCAACAAGCTTCGGGAAAGAAGGGAAAAAGTCAAATTCCAAATAATGTGCCGTTTGTTAGAAATTGGCATACCAGTAATTAGGTGCTTGGCTATTTCGCTGCTTCTTTTATGCTGAAGGGTTATGACCTGAACCTAAATCACATTTAAATACCCTCCAGCATTTCTCTGATGAAAATAGGAATGCCATTCTTCTTCTTCTTCATACCATTTTCTTCTTACTGGGTTGCCCCTTCCAACATACTGTATATAAAACATTAAACATTAAACATTTTTAAAAATTCCCCTTAAATGCCTGTCTTCAGATGTCTTCTAAAGGTTGTATAGTTACTTATCTCCTTGGCTCGGGGGGTTGCATAACTCCATACCCTCCAACATTTCTCCGATGAAAATAGGGACATCCTAAGGATAAGCAGGACATTCCAGGATCAAATCAACCAGGACAAATCTGGGACTGTCCCTGGAAAAAGGGATACAGTACTTGAAGAGACACTTGGAAGCAATTTCATGCACACCAGAGGAGGTCATTTTCCAGAAAATGTATCTGGGTCAGGATAACAGCCTTAGAGCTCAGCCCCTATCCTTGTTTAAGATGGAACAACAGCTGTGAACCTAGTCACACCTGCTTTGAATAATCTCTGATTTATTCATTGGGGCTTACTTCCTAGTAAGTGTACTACTCACAGCGCCTGCTCCGCTCAGGCACCTGAAGGCAAAGGTGTCATTTAGATTTATCCCTCAAGTGGGCGGGCAGGTAGATCAAGCCATGTGGGACAGCTATGGCTCACCGAGCTTGGGAAAAAATGCTTCATGACTCTCCTTCCTCAGTTTGCAATCAGTTAGCTTGACAGCCAAGTGCATCTGCAGCACTCTCTGATCCCGGTACTTGAAAGGTGAGACTTTATTCTTCTTCTTTGAAATGGGCTATGGGAAATACAGCACACCCTTTCTTTGTCTGGAAAGACACAGGATAACATTTTATTTATTTCTTTGTTTAAGATGCTTTTCTTTATTTCTTTCTTTGTTTTAAAAAAAGGAAAGATGTATAACTTGGTGGAGATCCACAGTAAAGTAATTATAACTTATGTGGGATCGCAGTTTCTTTTCTCTGATTCTTGAAGGCAGTAAGAAAGTCAAGAACGTTAAGAGTCTGCTTGGAGAGATCAGGCAGTATCTTATCAGTTATCCAGTTGGCAAACAGAAAGAGATCTTCCCCAGTTTCAGTTTCTGTCCCTAGTTTCAATTACTCTTTGGTTCTCCATCCTTGTAGAATTCAGTGTTTTGCCCTCCTTCAAGCAGTGTTTAAGGGGGGGAGCTCTATCTTTTGTGACAATCTCCATTAGCTACTGTTTTAGAAGGTTCCAGCGAGGCATGGAACCTAGAAGACAGTTTTATACTAAACCAGGGTTACAGATTGGAGATATTCCTGGCCGTTCCTGGAGAGCCTGGGATTTAACCATGGCAAGGCATATGCTGTACTACTGAGCTACTGCCTTCCCTATGATTTTGCCCTTCACCTCTTTCCAAGGCCCCTCCGTAGTATATGAATCTCGTAGCCTTCCTGGATCTCCACAACCAAGTCTCTCTGGGGCTGGTGGAGAGCAGCGGTCTGGTCTCCCATCTCCGCTTCGCTTCCTTACTCAGGTTGTCTGTTTGGACCCAGTCACATTCAGCGATTGAATTACAAGCAGCTCCCCCCACAACCAGCTACTGTCCAAGAAGTCAGTAAGGGGGAGCCCATGGCTGAGCTTAAACTGGTAAGGGGCAGGTGAGATGTGAGGCATGTTGACTTCTTCACCTCTATAATGTGAGCATTGTGAAGAAGTACAAAGCAGCCCCACCAATCCAGGGATGGAGGATAGATTTTGCTTGGGTAAAATAAGAGCCAGTTTAGGCATCAGACTGATCAGACTTGCAGCTGGATCTTCCTTCATCTTCTACCACACCTGAGGTAGGCAGCCTCAGACTGCATACAAATATAACATTATCTGAGCAGTGTGAGCTGCTATGGAACATTTATTTCTTCAGGATTGAGCATGGGAAACATACATTCTCCAAGTCTGAGCTCTAGGCACCCCCAAACTCGGCCCTCCAGATGTTTTGGACTACAATTCCCATCATCCTTGACCACTGGTCCTGTTAGCTAGGGATGGTGGGAGTTGTAGTCCCAAAACACCAGGAGGGCCGAGTTTGGGGATGCCTGCTCTAGACACTGGCTGTGTGCAGCAACTGATTGGCTAGCACCAGTGCTTCCAACTCCCTTCCTCTTTGCTTGAGTGGTTTTGCATTTCTTTCTTGAATAGCTTTTGTAAGAAGGAAAAGGTGAGGGGTGGACCGGAGACAGGGACAGGCAACCCACAGCCTTACAAGTATTGTTGGAGCTGTAACTTCCACCCCCCTGACGGCCATGCTGTCTGAGGCTGATGGGAGTCCAACAGTATCTGGAAGTCTGCAGATTTCCCATCCCTGGTTTGAATTAATGAAAGAATAATGTGGTGCTTTATAAAAAATAATAATGTAGTATGCAAATGTCAGACTGACACCTTGAACTGGCATTCAAATTGCTGACATATTTGTCTTTTACATTGCGAAGTCGGAAAAAGCTGAACTCACATAATGGCAGGAAAAAACTCATTAAATGTTGTAATATTGTGTTACACAAAGCATTATGAATTCCAGTTGCTGATGCTTACAGATTGCATATGATGTTCAGTATGTGAACACTGCTCTCGTTTCCCTTCTCACTGACAGAGCAGAAAACTTTCTTCTGACACAGACCTTGAGTTGTTGCTGCAGTGAGGGGCGGGGAACCTTGTGAGGAGAATGAAGAGTCCAAAGGGACTAGCACCTTTTCATTTTCTTACAATGTCCAGTCTTTCCTGGTTTTACAGGCCCCATCTGTGCTATACATTTAAAGCAGCAGCATCATACCATTTTAAACAGTCATGGCTCCCCCCCCCCCGCCAAGAATCCTGGGAACTGTAGTTTGTTAAGGGTGCAGAGAGTTGTTAGGATACCCCCATTCGCCTCACAGAGCGACAATTCCCAGAGTAAGTTTAATCAATCCCTCCACCCAGGGAACTCTGGGAGTTGTAGCTCCATGAGGGAAATAGAGGTCTCTTAAGAACTCTCAGCTCCCTTAACAAATTGTAGTTCTCCAGATTCTTTGGGGAAAACCGTGACAGCTTAATCATAGAAAAATACGGGATCAGCAGACATGCGTAGAAGCAACTTCCGGTGCTGGCGCTGCCCGATTTCCGGTGCCCAGACATGGGCAGAGCGGCACCGGAAGAAATCCGGGGGAATGGCGGGATATTTCGCCATTCGGGATGAGAGCGGGACACGGCTTTAAAAACAGGGGTTTCCCGGGGGAAACGGGAGACTTGGCAGCTATGAGCTTAATGTAGCATGACACTGCTTTAAATGCATTGTGTAGGTGGGGGCCGCAGTCTGTGAGAGAGTTCTTTATTGCTCCCATTTTACAGATGGTGAGAAAAAGGCTGGGCAATAAAATGACCAAGACCATTTATTCCATTGGTGGCTGGTGCCCCCTGGGACAACTAGGGAAGAAGGGCAGGGAAACTAACAGTAGGTTAGTTTCCAATGATTGGCAGAGCCACGCTCCAACTGGTGGTAAGGAAAAAGACGAGGGAAAGCTGAGGTGGATGGGGCACTGCCTAATGGATCGGCCTTCAATGGTCTATATCCCCCTCCATCCTTTAAAAAAGCACCGAGCACATTGTTAATGCTGCAGGGTCCCCTTTGGGTCCCCCTTTGGTAGAGCTTTGTCCATCCATCCCATTGCGATACTATTCCTGCAGCACTAGAGGAGTAAAAGAAGTGCCTTTGTGCCAATGTTAAAACATCGTCCTTTGGTTCCTCTGACCCATGGGTCCCCAAACTAAGGCCCGGGGGCCAGATGCAACCCAATCGCCTTCTAAATCCGGCCCGCGGATGGTCCGGGAATCAGCATGTTTTTACAAGAGTAGAATGTATCCTTTTATTTAAAATGCACCTGTGGGTTATTTGTGGGGCCTGCCTGGTGTTTTTACATGGGTAGAATGTGCCCTTTTATTTAAAATGCATCTTTAGGTTATTTGTGGGGCATAGAAATTCATTCATCCCCCCCCCCAAAAAAATATAGTCCGCCCCCCCCCAAGGTCTGAGGGACAGTGGATTGGTCCCCTGCTGAAAAAGTTTCCTGACCCCTGCGACCTGTTGCATCTGTACAAACAGCTGACTGAGCTTTTTTGGGGGGGCGACATTTCCCCCCAAAATGAAGTTTTAAAGCTATTTTTAAGGAAATTCGCAAACAAACAAACACTCACTTCCAGCATGGGTTGCCAAACTCCTGGGTTTCATTTACAGCATTTTCAGACAGTATGCTTGGACGAATCCTGGATATGTCTGGGAAATCCCAGATGTATGGCAGCCCTAGACTGAATCAAATCCCACAGCAAAATGCTGGGGCACAGGAGAAGTGGAACACCCCCCCCCCCGTAGGCTAGCAACCCAAGAAAAATGAGTAATACATCGTTCAGAAAAACCCTTCTGTGTTTGCTCATACAGGTACACTTACAGGTGAAACTCGGAAAATTAGAATATCGTCGAAAAGTGCATTTATTTCAGTAACACAATTTAAAGGTGAAACCAATATATGAGATAGATGCATGACATGCAAAGCAAGGTATGTCAAGCCTTTATTTGTTGTAAATGTAATTATTTGTCGTTAGGCGGGTCAATTATAAGTGGAATGTAATTAATGAAATGTAATAGCGATGTTTATTTTCGTATTATTGTAACTATTTGTTTTATTACTGTGGAATTTCCAAAAGAAAGCATTTGTAAAAATTAAAAGAAAAAGAAAAAACAATAAGTTGCATTACTGAAATAAATGCACTTTTTGATGATATTCTAATTTTCTGAGTTTCACCTGTATTTATACCTAAAGGCAGCTACATGGATATTGCCAAAAGGCACATATATTTGGATGAGCAGGTACTGCGTCTGACTTGCTTTTGGCCCTTGTGCCAGATACTTGCTCATTTCCCTACCAATGACGCACAGCTCAGCAACTGCTGAGCCTTCTAAAAGCTGAAATTAAAGCAATTAGAACAAGGAGTCCCTTGCGGGGAGTCTTTGCTATATTTCGAATTGACCACAGGCTGCAGTCTTGTGTACTACTAATTCAAGGGTCTTGCTTTCAGATAAAGATACTTAGGGTTGAGTTGCCAAATCAAAATTTCCCACTGTCTTTGGATATGGACTTTACACGAGACCTTTGTCAGCAAAGCTATACTGAAGAATTATGAAATCCCATGAAGGCAAATCCGTTGGTTTTGATTTCATTTCCCAACGTGTTTGTATTGCTGGGAAAACAAATGCTTATAAAGGGTGTTACCGGGTATTATCGGTTAAGAAATGCTCAGTGGGATTTTGCATAATAGTTTTTAGGTTTCGAGGCAGATGAAGCTGTTCTTCACACGGTGCTTAAACTGTGGAACTCACTCCCACCACCGACCTGCATGGCTTTAAAAGATTGGACAAATTCATGGATGAGAGGACTATTAGTGGCTACTACTCAAGAAAACTATGCTTTGCCTTCATAACTGGATGAAATATGCTTCTGAATATCATTGGCCTGATCCAACATGTTCTTATGTTCTTCCATGCTCTGGAAATGCTAGTATTTCCCAACCTGCTGGTGCTGTTTCTGTCCCACCCTCCATTAAGTAATGACCAAAATCCTCAAGTATGTGGATTATTTCCATTACAGCCCATTCTGCCAAGGGAAGGGTTCTTTATGGATCTGGAACCAATAAGCACGCCAGTGGATGAAGAAAAAGCAATGCTTTATTTGCATAAGGTCCACAAATAACAGCAGGCATATAAAACGCAAATTATAGCATACCAGACAGGAGTTACACACAATCTCCCCTTCAGCTGCCCAGAGCCCCAGGGAGAGGAGCGAGAGAGACCCCGGCTGACAGTCTCACAGCAATGGGTACCTCAATCTGTGAAGAAGCTCACTGAGCCCCTTCAGCCTACAGCTTTTATAGCCAACTTTGATGTAATTGAGTGCCCCTGGTTAGCAGACATCACTCATGGTCAGACCAGGACCAATCTCAGATTAAGATTGAATCCCGACAAGACAGAAGTACTGTTTGTGGGGGACAGGAGGCGGACAGGTGTGGAGGACTTCCTGGTCCTGAATGGGGTAACTGTGCCCCTGAAGGACCAGGTGCGCAGCCTGGGAGTCATTTTGGACTCACAGCTGTCCATGGAGGCGCAGGTCAATTCTGTGTCCAGGGCAGCTGTTTATCAGCTCCATCTGGTAGGCAGGCTGAGACCCTACCTGCCCGCGGACTGTCTCGCCGGAGTGGTGCATACTCTAGTTATATCTCGCTTGGACTACTGCAATGCGCTCTATGTGGGGCTACCTTTGAAGGTGACCCAGAAACTACAACTAACCCAGAATGCGGCACCTAGACTAGTGACTGGGAGTGGCCGCCAAGACCACATAACACCGGTCCTGAAAGATTGGCTTCCAGTACGTCTCCACCCTCATCATTCTGCCCGGACACTGAGGTCCAGCGCCGAGGGCCTTCTGGCGGTTCCCTTGCTACGAGAAGCCAAGTTACAGGGAACCAGGCAGAGGGCCTTCTCGGTAGTGGCACCCACCCTGTGGAATTCCCTCCCACCAGAGGTCAAAGAGAACAACAATTACCAGACCTTTAGAAGGCATCTCAAGGCAGCCCTGTTTAGGGAAGCTTTTAATGTTTGATGGATTTCTGTATTTTAATATTTTGTTGGAAGCCGCCCAGAGTGGCTGGGGGAACCCGTCCAGATGGGCGGGGTATAAATAATAAATTATTATTATTATTATTAATTATGGGTGTGACTAAGGCGGAGCAGCTGGGAGTCTTCAACCCCACCCACTGCAACTGGGTATCCTCCCCACCAGCCAATCAGCACTTAGAACACAGGAGACCCAGGAAACTCCTGACACAGGTGTGTGAAAAACAAATTATACTATCATAAATCGGCAAACCTTAAACTGGGGGTGTAAAAGGGAAAGAGACATGTCACCTAACTCCTCGAAATCACAATGGTCTTCCGCGTTTCCTCTGCACAGCCATGAATATGGAAGTCTTGTTTCAAGCTTGTCTTAAGGCATCCATCCAATTGAATATGGAGCAACCCAGTCAGAAAAGAGACATTAAAAGATTTTATTATTAATAGGGCATAGGGTTGACCTGCAGAACTTGTTACCAGGCTAAATGCAGACCAGCAGCCAAGTATGGCAGTGCACTGCAGACCTGGTAGGAACCAAGCTAGATATGGCAGAGGTAGGCAAAGTGCTGTGCTCCAGATGTTACGCTCCAGCTGCCATCCGCCGCAGGCCACAACAAGCCTAATCCATTTTCCAGGAATGCTTGGAGTTGAGGTGCAGCAACATCTCAAAGGCTACCTCGGAGATGCAGTGTTAATTGCATGCTAACAATTAGCACACACTTTTTGTGTTGTTGTTGTTTTTTAAAGCTAAAGAGCTGCCAAATAGGACATGGGGACAGGATATTGATTGCTGCGCACTTGTTCTTGATTAAAATGTTGCTACCCAAAGCTGCCATTAGACCTGGGAAGGAAATTCCTCTGCCTGAGGCTGCAAAAATGGGGAAGCTGAGTATCTTCAGGCCACTGTGCTTGTCTAAGAGGCTGGCTTGGGTTGCCAAGTTGAACACTGCACTCACCTAGGATTCTATTTTAATGGTGGCAGTTATAGGGGAAGGCACTTTCTGTCTGCCACAGTCCAGGCTGCTTTTGGATTGCCGAGAGGCCTGCCTCAATGTAGAGGGGGAGATTTCATTTTGTTTCATTTATTAGACTATTAGTCGCTTGTCACCCCAAGGTGACAAGCCCCCCCCCCAAACCCACCCAAGATAGACAGGGTTGCTTTCACCTGACAGGCAACTTAGCCCTTTCCAATACCTGACTGTAGTTCACCTGCTTGGAAGATTCTGCCGCCGTTTACTTCATGCATTAATTGAAAAGGTTCATATGTAGCAGTCTAGGTGTGTAAACTTTCCTTCTGCATGTGTGGATGTCAGGGGGTGGGGGCGAGGAAGCCACATGACCTCAGGGGTGGTGCTCCTCTGTCCTTTTAATTGCATGACCCCCCTTCACATCTTTTACATGTGAAGGGGGCTCTCGTATTACAGACTGAATGCAGTGTGGGCGTCTGGTAGCTGAACGACCAGAATGAACGACCTGTGGGTCTGCCCAGGTCTATGATTCTGCAAATGTAGGCAAGGCCAATGTTGTGTTGGAGTTGGATTCAGCTAAGTTATTGCACTAGTGGAAGCCAATGGCATGAATCTAGCTAGTGCAACAGGACTTCCTGTTCTCCCCAGATGGGAGAGAAGAAGGGAGATTGTTCCATATGGCAACATAAATGCATGTGCTGACTGAGCAACTGTCTGAGTGCATTGCTGAATTCTACCCTTGGGTAAGGTAAAAAAAAAAGGAAAGGTAAAGGACCCCTGAATGGTTAAGTCCAGTCAAAGGTGACTATGGGGTTGCAGCGCTCATCTCACTTTCAGGCCGAGGCAGCCGGCGTTTGTCCACAGACAGCTTTCTTGGTTATGTGGCCAACATGACTAAATCACATCTTGCACAACGGAACATCGTGACAGAAACCAGAGTGCATGGAAATGCCATTTACCTTCCTGCCGCAGCGGTACCTATTTATCTACTTGCACTGGTGTGCTTTCGAACTGCTAGGCTGGCAGGAGCTGGGACAGAGCGATGGGAGCTCACCCGTTGCGGGGATTTGAACCGCCGACCTTCTGATCAGCAAGCCCAAGTGGGTTAGCCCACAGTGCCACTCGTGTCCCTTGGGTATATATCCTTCACATTGTGGGAAATGGAAGGTTACCATACACAGTGCTGATGAGGGTGGAGGAAGTACTTCCCTTGAAACACAGTTTGCTCCTCTAGCCATAGGGCAAAGAACACACAATACTGACCTGCCTAGTCCAGAATCTTGTTCTCACAGTGGCTGATGAAATGGCTGTGGGAAATCTGCAAGCAGGATTTGAGCACAAGAGCACTCTTCCCTCCTGTGGTTTCCAGCAACTGGTCTTCAGAAGCATTTCTTCATCCAGCTGTGGAAGCACAGCTACTATGGCGAGCAGCCATCAAGAGCCCTCTCCATGAATGTGGCCAATCCTCATTGAATGCTATCTAGCTTGATGGCCACCACTGCTTCCTGTGGCAGTGAGTTCCAAAGTTTTCCTATGCACTGCAGGAAGAAATGCTTTCTTTTAGCTGTCTTGAATCTTCCAACACTCAGCTTCATTGGGTGTCCATGAATTCTAGCATTATGAGAGCAGGGGAAAACCTTTATCTACTTTCTCAATGCCTTGCATGATTTTTTTAAAAACTTTGGGGCGAGGAAGAGACCCTAGAACAGTGATGGCCAAACTTGGCCCTCTAGCTGTTTGGGGACTACATTTCCCATCATCCCTGACCACTGGGCCTGTTAGCTAGGGATGATGGGAGTTGTAGTCCCAAACAGCTGGAGGGCCAAGTTTGGCCATCACTGCCCTAGAGGCACCAGGGGAGGCATCTCTTAGCATATGTGGGTCCCATGGGCTTTTGGGCTGGTGACCCACCCACCTTTTCTAGGGCAACTGCCCGATCCCTAATTTGTATTAAATTCTTTAGCATGCTTTCTGATACAGTTTTTTTTATTAAAACTTTTACTTTATTTTGACAGTTTTGGTGTTTGTAAGTTGCTAACTATGTTTCTCCATTGCTTCCTAGGAGTGGCAAAAATGACTAATCTTCAGGAAATCGTGAGTGGATACAGGTAAGAATGAACTCATAATTTAGGATTAGTCTTGCACAGAGAATACCAAACTTCCTTCTGTTAGGGAATGTAAATGTTGTAATTCCTTTACGTGCTGAGTTGTCCTTTGTTGAGCCATTCTGGATAAGCTTGAATGCGGTCAACTTGTTTTTAATCGTTGGTTTTATCTGTATTTTAAATAAGCACCTCACACTGTTTTACGCAAAGCACTTAAAGGCTTTTTTTTTAAAAAGCGTTCTGGCACATAACTCCTCTTAAATAAAAAGAAAAATTGAAAATTGAAAGGCCTCCAAAATATATGCCTTTGATTGCATTTGGCAATCATTCTATATCCTGAACCTTCCAAATGTTTTATACTAATATTGTTCTGAGCTCAATAGGTTGGCACTTAGGCAGGCTTTTGCAGAGGCTGAAAGAAACTCAGGCCACTTCCAGTTATTAAGCCATAATAAAAATAAGAATGATAACATCCAAACACAAAATAAGGCATCAAAGACAGAGGGAGACATACTTTGATTTAATTAAAAAAATTAACTCTTTACCTGAGAGTGTATGTCTGATATGCTGTAAAACAAGTTGTGAAACCTGTCATTTTTTTGGCATTTTTGATGTGTCTGAATTTCAGGCACGCACTTAATTAGCCCTGAACCTAGGTCTGTTGATTTCAGTGGGTCTGCTCTGTGTAACACTTATTTAGAGACGGTTTGCAAGTTTGATGGACTGACTGCATGGGTACCTTGCAACTTATGCCCATTTGACACGTGCAATTTCAACTTTACGTGGTTGGAATTGCACAAATCATGGGAGGCAGAGCGCTTTTCCCAGTGTAGAAAGAAGGTTTTCAGCTCTTAGACTTGCTTGCTGGGCTGTGGGAGGCTCTGGGAAGCTCTTGCAAGATCTCACGATAACTCAGCAACAGTCCTGCAAGATCTCACAAGAGCCTCCTCCCAAAGCCTGGTTAAACAAGGCAGAAAGCTTAAAAACTCATTGACTTCCTTGAAACATAATGACGACAACAACAATTATTATTATTAATTATACCCTACCCATCTGCCCCAGCCACTCTGGGCAGATTCCATTGCACATTAAAAGCTTCCCTATACAGGGCTGCCTTCAGATGTCTTCTAAAGGTTATATATCAATCAATCAAAATACTTTATTCAACCGATAGTTTCTCAATACAAATATAAAAGTATAAAAGTATAAAAAAATATAAAACAGAAGGCATCAGAGGGATACATAAATGAAGTATGACCGCGCTACTGAACCTCCTACAGGTAACCCACATCAAGGCATTCAATTATACGTTTCCGACACTTGAGCGCCAGGAAGAGGAATTTAGCCACCGAGAAGGGTATTTTCCCAGTGGGCTTGTTTAGCAAATATGCTGCCTGCCGTTCTCTTAGTCAGGAACTAAAGTGAGATAAATATGGGGTTATAAGATATTGCCTTAAATCATTATAAAAGGGACAACTCAGTAAAATGTGTTCTGTGGATTCTACCTCACGCAAGGCACAATGGCACGTTCTCTGACTGTATGGGACTCCTCCAAATCTTCCCCTCAAAACCGCCGAATCAAGAACATTCAGTCTGGCCGCAGTAAGTCATCTGCGGTATTCCACGTAGTGGATATCTGCCAGGTAACGGGCTGGTGCAGCCCGATACACCTGCCCCCCTAAAAACATCCCAGATTTCACGCGGGCTATGTCCTCCTGTCTGGCGATATCCCCCAATCTCTGAGCGATCACCGCTTTAGCGCGGCTATACGTCATGGACTCAATATAAAGGGAGGATAGACCGCATTTCTGCACTACCTCTACCACTTCCCCTTCCCATGGAGATTTAAAATTATCCCTCAGAATCAGGGGGGCCAAACCCATCGGTCTGAAACATAGTTTGAGCCATAGCCATAATTTCGCCTAAAGGTTATATAGTTACTAATTTCCTTGACATCTGATGGAAGGGCATTCCACAGGATGGGTGCCACTATGTAGAGGCCCTCTGGCTGGTGCCCTATAACTTCACTTTTTGCAGTGAGGGGGGAACCATCAGAAAGCCCTAAGTGCTGGACCTCAGTGTCTGGACTGGATGATGGGGGTGGAGATGCTCCTTCAGGTATACTGGGCTGAGTCTGTTTAGGTCTTTAAAGGTCAGCACCAACACTTTGAACTGTGCTCGGAAACATACTGGGAGCCAGTGAAGATCTTCCAGGACTGGTGTGCTATGGTCCCAGTGATCACTCCCAGTCACCAGACTAGCTGTTTCATTGTGGATTAGTAGTAGTTTCCGAGTCGCCTTCTTTTTCCCCTTTTTAAAAAAAAGATTTTATTTTTTTAAAAGATTTGACAGTAACAATAAATCAACAATAACTAATACATCAATTCACTATTTGCTACAGTTGACCATTTTTAACAATAGTTAAGAAAGGTAGCACCACGTAGAGTGCAAGCATGGCTGTTCAGGGGCAGTTCCAAAGGGGTGGTTTGCCGTACCTTGGTTTTCGAACAGCTTAGTTCTTGAACATTTTGGCTCCTGAATGCCGCAAACCCGGAAGTGAGTGTTCCCGGTTTGTGAACATTTTTTGGAAGCCGAACGTCCGAAACAGCAACCGCGGCTTCCGATTGAGTGCAGGAGGCCCCTGCAGCCAATCGGAAGCAGCACCTTGGTTTTCTAACGTTTTCGGAAGTCGAATGGACTCCCGGAATGGATTCCATTCGGGAACTAAGGTACGACTGTTTGCATATCTTTGTTTATCTGCACCACCCGGGAATGTAACCCCCGTATGGCTTTTTGAAAACGAAAAACAAAATGCCTAACCCCAAAAGATTGTTCTGTCTTCTCCGTTTCCTCTGCTCCCAGTTCAAACTGTTATCACCCACACTTTGTTGCTCCAACAGGACGAACTTTGAGAAGCAGCGATTAATGGCAGCGAGAACGATGAAGGGCGTGAAGGATTTTATCTACTGGTTTTATATTCAGTACATGCTGGTCTCGTGTGCCATTGACATGGAACCCTGGGAGAAACTGCTGATGCATGTTTTCACCGCCACCACTCTGACTATGTCGGTGTTCACCGTTTATTCGTTCATTCCTTCCCGTTTGACCCAGGCTTTCCAGTTCTTTCTACAGCTAATCAAGTAGCTGAAGTGGACGCTTCATGACTGAGCATGGATAACTAGATGTATTTTTTGCCATATTTCTGTAAATAGAACAATTTGGAAGTACGTGCAGGTCTCTTTTCCCCTCGCGCCACTTTTAGTCCAGTGCATCGGTATATACGCGATTGCCAGTTGTGAGGACCTTTTTTTTTTACAACAGTGAATCACAGAGGAACACAGGAAGGTGAATCAGAGCACTGTTCCACCTGGCCATCCCCAGAATTTTAGACCGGTCCCTTCCCCACCCTACTTGGAGATGGTTGGACTTGAACCTGGGACTTTCTCCATGCAAAGCCGATGAAGGAACACTACATGCCACCTAGTCCGGCAACAATTTCTTTTAATTGTTTCTCTCTTCTAGTGAAGAGGAAAGAGAAAAGAAAACGAGGCAGTAAAAGCAGGGAACAGAAAGAGAGGGAAAATTCAAAGTATACATGCTTAAAAACCATTGCAGGTAGGCCCCATGTTATAGGCTGGCACTAAGGACACCCTACATTATGGAATTTTTTGTTGTTGCAAGCCACACTGTTACACCTGCAGTTGACTAGAAGGCAGCATTATGTGTGGACAAAGAGAGCCACTGCTGTCATGACTTCATACGTTAGCGATGTTTCCTTGGCCTGCTAAAACATCCCTGGCTGATACATGCTCAACAAGTCACTGAAAACTCAAAGCGAAGAGATGCCGCAAAAGAAAGAAATCCTGCCTCCATTAGCTTGCAGCAATTAAGGTAACAGGACTAGTTGTCCTAATAAGGTAACTTTGCTGTGAGAGTCCAGCTTGAGGAGCAGGAGGCAGGGGCATAGCAAGGAGGGTGCGGTGGGTGACAAAATGCCGGGTGGCACTCACCAAGGGGCCTGCAGCGTGCCCAAGCCATGTGTCTCTCCTGGGAGTGACGTGGTGCCTTGAGCGCCCGCAGGCTCTGCGCTGCCCCAAACAGTCCACCCGCTGCCTCCCCCTCAGCTGTAGGGCGGCTGAGTGGGAGGAGGCAGGCAAACTCCTCCAAGGCCCTGCGGTACCCACATGGATGGTTGGCTCCGTCCCCGGGCGCAGGGCAAGCACACTGCCCCAGGCGTCCGATTGGCTTGCTCTGCCGCTCACAAGAGGGGTGCAGAGTTTGAAATCGTCCTTAATTTAGCTACATGCAGTAACTACTTGGGCCCATGCCATTTCAACAACGCTGTAGGAGTAGGAACTATGGGATATGGTTCTAGCACAGCAAAGCAGCTCAGCAGGAACATAAGGGCTCTTTGAGAAGGTCAAGCATCCTTTTCGCTCAGTGGCCAGCCGGGAAGCCAGCAAACAAGACCCGGCTGCAAAAGTACTCTCCACATTTGTGATTTCCAGCAACACATTCAGGGGGGCGTTTGCCTTCAACAGTGGAGGCAGAACATAGGCTTATCTTCCATACATTTGCCTCGTCTTTTAAGACATCGCTATAACTTGTGGGAGAAAATTCCAGAGTTTAACTGTGCGCTGTGTGAAGAAGCGCTCTTTTTGGGTCTATCCCAAATCTTTCTGCTTTGTTGGATGGTCCAAGATTGTACAGTGGTACCTCTGGTTACGAACTTAATTCGTTCCGGAGGTCCGTTCTTAACCGAAACAGTTCTTAACCTGAGGTACCACTTTAGCCAATGGGGCCTCCCGCTGCTGCCACCGGGCGATTTCTGTTCTCATCCTGAGGTAAAGTTCTTAACCTGAGGTACTACTTCTGGGTTAGCGGAGTCTGTTACCTGAAGTGTTTCTAACCCGAGGTGTTTGTAACCCAAGGTACCACTGTAGTCATGTGAAAGAGGGAGGGAGGAAGTGACACTTTTGTAATTGCCTCCACATCATGGATAATCTTGTACATGCTCCTCCCTTCCACACCTTTCCCCCTACACTAAAAAGCCCCAAATGTCACAACCTTTCCCCATAAGGGAGTTCCTCCGGTGCTATGTTGCTAGCAGTTGCATCATAAACACATATAGGAGGAAGACGGTTGGCATTGAGGATGTGATGTGAGCAGAAACTCACACATCATCCCATTAACTCTGAAGTCAGAGGCAGGTGCTATGGAGTTCAGAGTGTCAGCTGGCAAACAGCAGCCTAACACTTCTGAAGAAGTGTGCATGCACACGAAAGCTCATACCAAAATATAAACTTAGTTGGTCTTTAAGGTGCTACTGAAGGAATTTTTTTATTTTGCTTCGACTCAGACCAACACGGCTACCTACCTGTAAGCAGCCTAACAGTGATTTATCTGGCTGCGTAGCGTGCTTAAGCCCCCCGCGCCCCGCCTCTTTATGATGAAACATAATTCTGGATTGTTACTTGGGTGTTGAAAAGATGACTGAGAGTATATATACAAATTCTAAAAGTAGCTGTACACAGAGAGAGTAATAAAAATAGAACAGTCATGGCAGGATTATAGCAGTTAAGCTGCAAGTTGGGGCTTAACCTCCTGCACGTAGAAAATGTGCAGAAAATGCCGCCAATGTGCAATTTTTCTTAATGCATAGTTTTGTTTTTGTTATCACAGGGAAGCCCTATCACGAGGGAACTGAAATGTGCCATGTCTCTAAAACACCTTGTTTTCTTACAAGCGTTCTTTCTGCCTGTTGACGGCTGGAGTCCTAATATGCAGTGTCTCTCTCATGTAAGAACAGGAAAAACTCCTGCAGCTTGACAAGGCTGACGGGACTATAAGAAACCCCTGAAAGGTGCAAAACGGAAGCTAAATGATTCTGCCGCCTTTCCTGTGTCTCTGAAATGTTTTCCTTCACTTGCGCACATAGGTCTAGTGGTTAGGAGTTGAACTGAAGAGACTAACAATAATAACAAAAATGATTTTTAGAATTAGGAAATCAAAAGGGGCAGAGAAGATACTGCAGGAAATGGACTGGTGTCGCCAAGACTGTTGAATCCTGCATGCTGTTTAAATTAAGGACATTTCTTACATTTTACATGATCTCCCCCTTCTTCCATGGGCTGGTGGCAAAGCAGAAACCCCCATCTTTCTAGTAGTGAGCCCTGCTGAGCTAAGCCTTAGCATTGGCTTAGCATATCAGCCAAACAAGGACACATGGTTCTCTCCTTACTCATATGTAGCCCAAAACAAACCATGGCACAATAAAAAGGACAGGGGAAGAGCTGGTTCAATTTTAATGTCTTGGCTTCTCTTCCCCCCCCCCAAAAGAAATAAAACCTTTCAAAAACACATTTAAAAACAAAAGCCAAGGGGGTTGCAGTATTCCATTTTCTTTCCACATTCAAGAAAGAACCTGAGAAATGCTTCCTATACCGGTAGGTGCCAAGTGACAAACCTAGAATTGTGTAATACAACCCCCATTATGTCTAGCATTACCACACAGTATCTTAGCATTCATCTTTCGATAGTGTTTGGAGATTTTTCTTTAGTTCTTATGTCCTAGTTGAAAAAGTCCTCTTCAGCCTTCTCCTTCCAGCTAGCTCCTAGTCACCTTGCTGCTTTTGTTTCTGAACTCCTTGGGGTGAATTGTACACATGCTTGGTGCTGACACTCACTTTGCTAGTGGGGCAATTATGTGTGAGGAGTTTCAGGCTGGCAAGAGTTAAAAGCTTGTTTTCTGCTTTTAACTCTTGGAGAAAGATTGTTTTCTGCTGCTCCAGAGAAGCGGACACGGAGCAATGGATTCAAACTTCAAGAAAGAAGATTCCACCTAAACATTAGGAAGAACTTCCTGACAGCAAGAGCTGTTCGGCAGTGGAATTTGCTACCAAGGAGTGTGGTGGAGTCTCCTTCTTTGGAGGTCTTTAAGCAGAGGCTTGACAGCCACATGTCAAGAATGCTTTGATGGTGTTTCCTGCTTGGCAGGGGGTTGGACTGGATGGTCCTTGTGGTCTCTTCCAACTCTATGATTCTATGAAAAGCAGCCTGCGTCTGTGTGTTTTGCTGTGTCGCCTGACCACTGGGAAGGAGGGAGCAAAGGGGGATCATGTTACAGTTCTTTGTTCTCTTGAGTGTACATATTTCAGTTTCGTTTTTGCCTGGTGAAGAGAGCAGTCATGCCTTGTCTCTCGCCAGGGCTGTTGTTATTGCTATGTAAATAAAGCTTTTAGTTTAGAAGACAGAAGCTATTCTTTGTGAATTATTGTGTGCTGCTTCTTGTTAGTTCACACACAGACTTCCAGCTGCGCAAGAAGAGAAACAGAAGATGATTTATTTTGCTATCTTTGCCAAGGTTCGCAGCTACTAAGGAAGCAGACTGGACTGTTGGAAGTTTGGCAAAGCCTCTAATGAGCCAACTAAATTGCTCATTAGGAGGAAATCTTATTATGACAGTTACATGCAAGAAGAGAACTAATCCCACCACATCAAACGCGACAAGGTGGTATTATGCAAACCCACACGGTTTGATTGGATTATATCTAAACTCTGAAGCAGAGCTCTCCAACGCCTGAGAATGCTGTCTTATCAATGCAGATGTAATAGTCACTTTCATAACTTACAACTCCCAACAGCTGTAAAACAGGACCCACCTATCACTCTCAAAGAGCATAAAACAAGTTTATACAGGTTAAGCCACATCTTTTTCCTTAGATGTGGCTGTGATTAAAGAAAAAGGTGCTGGTTATTTATTTACAGGGATGAATACACAAGGTTTAATTATATTACCTTATTACTGTACAGCCATAACTTGGGTTACGGCCGCTTCAGGTTGCATGTTTTCGGGTTGCACACCGTGCCAAACCTGCAAGTCCCAAACGGGTTACTTCTGGGTTCCGGCACTTGTGCATAAGTGCTAAATCGCACTTCGCACATGTGCAGAAGCGCCAAATTGCGACCCGCGCGTGCGCAGATGCGGCGCTGCGGGTTGCGAACATGCCTCCTGCATGGATCACGTTTGCAACCCGAGCGTGCACTGTATAATGAAAAAATCTACTGCTGAGATAGTAACAAATGCATATTTCAGTTTTCTCTTCACACTGTCATTAAATGCATCTCTTTTCAGTCCAGAATCACTAGCATATGCTTCTCATTGGTAAAAGCAGACTATATAACTAACCTAGTTTTGTTTTGAAACATGCCTTAATCGAGCTTTTCCATACCTGTATTTGTCTCCACATGAAAGGATTAACAGATCAATTGCCAGCTCTTATTACATAACACATTTCTGACAGATTACACTCTAATAGTAGGGTTGCCTTTTCTTTTGTTGACAAGTCTTCTGTAGCTTTCACAAGTGCACGGCAGGAGCAAATTGCAACAGCCAAAGTCATCCCAATACTTCATTTCCATGATGGGAATTTCTGCCTGACACAGCTACCTACAAAAGGCATCTTAAAACCAACCTAGTTCATGCAGATTGTTCCCAATTTTCCATCTTCCTTCCCATGACTCATCACTATTCTCAATGGTAAACCTATGGGCTGGTCCTTTCTTGTGCTTTAATCTTTGTGCAACCACATCTTAGGCACTTTATTACCGTAATAAGTGCTAAATGAACAGGAACCTTGCCAGGCAAAAGACAATGGTTGAAATAAATGTGTTTGGGCTGATGACATGGAACTCCCCGCACAGCACCAGCACCCTCCCAACAAGTTGCATAATTTACAACACAGCCTCTCCCAATTGTGTTGCGATCATCTCATGGAAAAGCACCCCCTATTTGAATTGGTTGCATCCTGACAGGCACCTCCTAGATCAAAGATCCCTCAATTTCTTTTCCCCATGAACCTCTTGAAAACTGTTGAGGGTCTTGGGAGAACCACTTAATGATGCTTCTGCCTTTTGTAGTAATTGCAGTGTGGTGTGCTAGGTGCTGTATGATTTTTATTTGAGTTGTTGCTGCTGCTTTTGTTTCTTTTATCTTGTGTTTTATTATACTGAAGCCAAACCATGATAACCCCGAAATGAGTGGTAAGGCTCATGTGAGATGTCATGCACTGGCTGGACACAGAGGAACAGTGGGAAGCACCAGCTGGGGAACCACCAAGGGAAGAAAGCTCAGAGCCAGGGGATTGGTGGTGGGATGATGACTAGCATTAGGGAGATTGGGCGGAGGTGCTGTTGGAAGCGGAAGAGGTAACAGGGCGTAGTGAGAAGGGAGAGTCTGTGGCAGAGAGAAGTTCAGAAGCGGAAGCAGCCTGCATTTATCAAAGATGTTATAATACGGCTTTGTTTCTTCTCCTATAGTTTTACTCATCATACTGTCTGAACCAGCTCACCAAGAGAAGAGTTGTTTTCTAAAACAAAATGAGTATTACTTCAGGCTTATAGTAGTGTCGGTTTTCTTTACTACATGGGTATAACATGTGATGAAGCAGTTCCAGATTGAGGTTTTTAAAGAGTCAGACAATGCTGGGGGGCTTAAAATGGAAGTGACCAAAGACTTATTAATGAAAAGTACTTACACCATATTGTGCTCTTGCCTATCACCCACCCTGCACCCAAATTTGCCATGCTGTGTGTTAGGAATCTCAATGACATGCTCAAAATGCTGTACTAGGAAGTAGGCACTATATAGGGGCACAATTTTATTCTTAACACAAGGGAAGATTGTATAATAACTCTGATCTAATGTTTGATCTGGGATCAAATGTTTAAAGCAAACATTTTCAACTACAAGTTACATGAACTCCGCCAGCCCCAAGAAGCTAGTTTGGTTGAATAAAGACAACTGGTCCATGGCACTCTTTTACACACGGACATCAGTTCCCTCCACATGTGCAAGACACAGACATGTAGAGATGGATTTCCAGAACAAAGATGCAACCTCCTAAGATTCCCTTCCCTTGCAAGTAAAGCAGTAGCCTGCCTCAACGGGACTGACACAAAGACAACTTTTAGAAAGCCTGAGCCCTAGATAGAATGTGGCTAAGTAACATCTCCACTATGGGGCATCAGCTGCCAATAATGCTAGAGGGAATTAAAACTAAGCCTCTTGTAATCTAGGGCCTATATTCTAGACAGTTATTAGATGACTGTATTTCGGAAATATGAGTTCCATCCACTTTCCCCCACATTCTTCATTTCCTGCAGTTTCATATAGCAACTGAATGTAAGATTTGTATTTCTAACTAAATGGTAGTTTAAAGAAGATTAGAACAGTTTTTGACATTACTGGGAGCAGCCCTGCAACACACATAAACACACCAGAGATCCCAGGTGCAGATTACAGATTGCCAAAGCATAAACAAATTCAGTGAGTGACATGGCTTTGGAAATATCTTTGTATTTGCATACCTATACAAATTTAGACACAAGTAAAAATAATCATAATCACACAGTCTGAATGCCATTCAGGTTCAGTATATATCCCAATGCATTTATTAGCCATTAATGACACTTTCCAGAATGATTTATTGTTGAACTGTTGTTCAAAACTTACTGTGATTATAACTTTGTATATCAAGCCTATGGATGCCTAACATAGGTTCCTGTAACAACTACTTTTCCTTAAGGAAGAAAAATATTCACATTAACAAGACCTATTAGCTTATTCTGTCAACATATCAGCGCCTTCTCCTCCAGTAGCATCTTGAGATATCTGAAGATCTTCCAACATTTCAGCAAGGCTGATCTGGGGAATACCCTCGTCATCTGTGTCACTTTCTACTGGAATGACTGCATCTAAAAAACCATAAAGAAATTTAAGACCTCAAAAGATTAAAAAAAAATCACTTTAACCAACCAACTGAGCTAACTGTCAAATAGCTAGCCATTCTTTAAGAAAAAGAATGGGGACCCACAACAAAACAATGGAGATTCTTTTCAAAATATCTGCTCTTTCCCTGCACCTCCACAATAGCTATATTGCTCATGTTCAGGGCTGGGGAAATGCCTGCTTTGGAGTCTAAACCTGAGTGGTGGATAATTATAGTGCAAGATTAATTAGGAACAGAATAATTAATTAGGAATAGAATACTAATTATCCTTCTCCCAAAAGGTTGAAGAGAGCAAGCAGCAGATCACTTGCTTCCCTTTCGCCTAGGATTCATACCAAGTGTTTGTGTCTATTCTCTGCCTTGCTATTGCTAGTTACATGGCAGAATGAGGGCAGTATACGCATATAGCCCTTGGTCTTCTACAGCTTGCATTCCTTTCTTTTCAAAAAACAAACAAACAAACAAAGACATAAGTTCTGCATATTAGGGATGTCCAAGTGTGCAGAGGTTTCTGGGTGGTAATACACTTCATCACTAGAGAGAACAAACTGGAAGACCACACAGAAAATAAATGTTTGGGGGACCCCGTCCCCTCCATCAGCAAAATAATGCAAGACTGCTGAAGTCTGGGACTAAGCCTTATCCTGAACAATGGGGACAGGGGAATATATTTCTCTCTTCCTCCTTGTGGTGTACAAAAGGATTTGGAAAGGAGTGGGGAGACTTGGGATCAACAAGAATATCTCCCCTACTCTTATTTTGGTTTTTTAAAGGATACATTACGCTGTTAGGGTTGCTGCCTGCATCACAGCTTAAGATTTCCTTCGAGGGGGGATTAATTAGGCTGAGACAAAGTTCTTTCCGACTGCCCTACATCCTTTTAGCTTCAAAGGAGCCCAAGTCCTTAAAAGCTTATAGAAGAAGAGTTTGGATTTGATATCCCGCTTTATCACTACCCTAAAGAGTCTCAAAGCAGCTAACAATCTCCTTTCCCATCCTCCCCCACAACAAACACTCTGTGAGGTGAGTGGGGCTGAGAGACTTCAGAGAAGTGTGACTAGCCCAAGGTCACCCAGCAGCTGCATGTGGATGAGCGGAGATGCAAACCTGAGTCATCAGATTACGAGTCCACTGCTCTTAACCACTACACCACACTGGCTCTCTCTTATAGCATCCTGGACCTGAAGAGAGAACCCTAATTTCATTTGCTCCTCCAGGGTATCCTCAAGTTGCTAAGGGCTTGGTCAGGCGGACAATTTCCTCATCCTGTTTCCCAACTTCAGCTCATCAAATCCTCAACAAACTGTGCCTCCATGAAGGTATTAAGTATGCTTGCAGGAGCACAGTATTTCCCTGCATGCCAGAGCATGCAGCATGGTCAAGACAAAGCTATCCTGGGGCGATAGATGATGATGTATTACAAGTCCTAAGCTGGTCTAATGCACGCTCTGGGAAAGGAAGAATGCGACAGAAGAGATGCAGGCAGTTATTGTGTAGCTTCTCATCCCCAAAAGTGTCATTAAATTGGCTTGGAGCATTTAGCCCCCGATACTTACATCAGGACAGTAGACGGAAACAGCGGACAGAACACATATTAGCTATAAAACAACTAATTTAAGAGTAGCCACCATTTGTTGTGAATTCCAGACACCACTATAGACAGGCAATATTTCTGGGCATTACAATAGGGTAAAAAAAGGTAAATACTTCATGTAGGAAACTTACTTTTATAAATATTGACATTTTTTCTAATAGCCTCATCTTCTTCAAGATCTTCTAGGAAGTCCTGGAATTGTCTATAATAGCAGAAATAAAAGTGAGCAATTCTACTACTTTTTTCTGGGGACTATGTACATTCTACACCATTATATCCATAAACTATAAACAGAATACACAAAACTAAATATTTTTGCCTGGAGGCTATATAAACTATGTCTAACTACTGGGGAAAATGAACATTCACAAGCTGAGCAAGTAAAATTGGTTTGAAAAATTCAAATTAGAAAGTGCTAAGATGTGACATGGGAGATTCCTAATTGGATCTCTCCAGAGTCTGACCCCTGCCATCAAACACCTCCTGCTGCTCTTACACACTGTGGAAAAAGACTGGTATCTGTATAATTATTATAATTATAATGATTATTTGTACCCAGCTCATCTGACTGGGTTGCCCTTTCTTTCCCCCATCCGTTCCCATCAGTTTTTCATGTGTTCGACTATTATGCATTGATTTTGTTATACACTGCCATGAACTCCAATAGTATAAATGGGATAATAATAATAATAATTTATTATTTATACTCCGCCCATCTGGCTGGGTTTTCCCAGCCACTCTGGGCGGCTTCCAACAAAATATTAAAAATACAATAAAACATCAAACATTAAAAAACTTCCCTAAACATACCAAAATGGTAGTATAAAAGTGCTTTAATAATCACTTGTGGGGAAACAGGGTTTGTGTGGGAGGGAAATGGTTAAATATCCCCTCACCCAAGACATCAAAATTGGAGTCTGTTGTAGCTGTTTTACAACCGGAGGGGAAAACCCCTCATGAGATTCAACCACACACGTTACATCAATTCCAGTCTGAAACAACATTGATGTTAATTTCTAAAATGTTCAAATTCTGTGGCATCTAATTTAGTTGCTGAATGTAGCAACTGGATGGAGTTTCATTCAGATTTCAGCAATCAGCTTAGCCTATAATATTCTAGAGCTGAAAGGCTATTCAGTTCCTGCACTGAGGAACAAAGCCCTGGTAGCAAACTTTCATACACTAGTTTAGTAGGTAGGATGCACCCAAGATCATTCAGTTTATATCAAGTTAACAGAAAACAAACAGATCCATGGGAAAACTGAGGTCGCCCATCCTAGAGCTACCTGTAAGGTTAAGAACAAGCAAGCACACTATGATGCATACTACTGGGAAAACCACACTCCCGCTAAGGTAGAATGCACTGTTAGGATCCTTCCACAAGATAAAAGTTCTCTTAATAATTTAGCAACAGCCCATCCTGCTATTTCAAGAAGAAACAATCTCCAAAGTTTGAAATAATCTGTGTTAAGTCCTGTAGCATCCGGTGAGTTGGACTGGATGGGTTTTGGGGGGTCTAATCTAGCAGGACTACTCTTATGTTCCATCTTGGTTTTGAAACTCAATGGTTTTGTGCTCACTGACTTATTGGGAGATTATAATAGTGCACTGGTCTAATATGGTTAGAAATCTCCTTGTGATTTCCTGTCTAGATGTTCAACTTTTGCAAACTTTCAAAATGCAAAATACACACAGGGCCAGTTCTCTCCCCCTCTGGGCCTACTGTCCCACATTTACCTCATTTTCTGAAATCCATGTTGCAATTTTTATTACAAAATATGTTGTAGATTGTAGGTTTCAACACTTAACAGAAAGCTTCACATGGCACCCATGATAGATTTCAGCCACAAGCCTCCATTAGTCTAAACTGAGAGGGAGCCAACTTGGTGCCCTCTAGGTCAGTCCCAGCCAACTTGGTCAATGGTCAGGGATGACGGGAACTGGAGATGAACAACATCGGGGGGGGGGATACAACTTTAGCTACCCCTGGTCTAAAGAGCATGCATGAAATCCAATAGTTGTTTTCTCTGCCACCTTATTTTGCTCATAAAATTATAAAAATGGGAAATAACACAGAAACCGCCCCCCCCCAAAAAACCTTTCATCATCTGTATCCATGCCCTCTCTGTCTCTTTCTAATTCTTTCAGTTTCCAGTTCCTGCGACGCTGACGTTTTGTACGATCATAGCTCTTCTTGATCAAAACCTAAGAATGGAAAGGGGAAGGCGAGGTACTGTGTCAGAAATACCACTTACAGAACAATACTGAGGGATCCCTTAAAAGCCTAAATGAAAACTGATATTCAGGGTAGTCTTTAGCATATGTGCTGCCAGGGTGCAAAGATTCGTCCAGCGCCCCCCCAAATTTAGTTTAGCCGGCCCCATTTTTTTATAGGGGGAGCCAACTCAAAAGTTGTTGAGTTTTTTTGGTGCCCCCCATAATACATTTGGTGCCCCCCCAAAATTCGGCGCCCGGGTGCCCTGCACGCCTTGGTAAAGACGGCCCTGTTGGTATTTGAAGCAACTATAGAACTGTAGTGTTAAAAGTGACCACAAGGGGCAGTGTGTGTGTGTGTGGGGGAACAAATATTGAAGGAAGCTATTAAATATTTTTGTACTGCTTTCCAAAAATGCTCTAAGTACTTCATATATATTGTATATTACTGTAAGATATGCCAGCATTACTGACAGACACAGAATGTGATGTTATCATACATACTGTCAATTCATGGGTGGAGTGACATTTGAACCAGAGACTAAACTCATCGCTCATACTCTTAACTATCCCACCAGAATATTCAGGTTTGCAATCATTAAAGTTGTGTTAAGATTTCCATATGACAAAAAATAAATAAAAAATAGAAAGTCTCTTTCAACTTCAGTATAAAAACACCAGAGATATATTGGCGAGACTAAATAATGCATCTAAGAATAAATGAATAAAGGTACAAATTCAGGAAAAGCAGGAGGGTGATTTTTATTTTTAGCAGTATTAATGACACCAAAGGCCACCATAGCAGGCTAAGCAACAGAAGCCGCATGGGCTGTATGTGGACCACCAAGGCTTTGGTTTCTGCTTCTGGAATGACTACACATACTGGGAAAGGTATGGTGAAATGAGCCTTCATGACCTAGACAGAATCGACAAGGCTTCCATTGTCTAGCATTATGCAGAAGCAAAAGATTTGAAGGAGAAGAAGGGGGAGGATTTTCATCAAATGACACTTTTTTTGACCTAACAGGTAGATAGCACAGAGACACTAGTGGGAGACAAAGGGAGCCAAGTTGTTCCAGAATGGTCATAAGGCTTGACAGAAACCTTAGGCAGACAGGAAACGAAACCCAGACATAAAAAGGTAATAAAAGACTATATAATTTCCCATGCTAGCAAAGAGATTAAGATTCTTGGTCTATATCATGACGATCTTAAAACTGTTCATCAGTGCCCAAATGTTTGTTTAAGGAAGGAAAGAAGTATCCAAAACTTACCACATCCGGAACATTATGTGGGTTCATCTTATTTGCAAATTCATCATTTAGATTGCAGTTCACTAAGTCAAATCTAAAATAATAATACGAAGAAGGGTTTCTTTGTTAACTGTATCATACTTCTACACAACTCAGAAATGTCAATATTTTTAATAGAAACAGCTAAGCAGAATGGGAAATAAAATGTAACGACAAAAACAACAGCAACAGCAGCAGCAGGCACTGCTGGGATGTTGCAAGAATGAAAAGTTTTGAAAAGCAAAAGATGTTCATACAGAAAATGTAACATATAATCAAAACAGTAACCAGAATGGAGTCTTGCTAAAACTCAAGACCTTGTACCTTTAGGAAATGTCGAATTATCCACCCACTTGGGTTGTCTTAAGGCTGGCATTGAGAAGATTTTAATTCTGTTTTAAAATTATATAAATATACCCATTTAACAGCTTGGTTTGAGATATGTTATAGAGGCTTTGATATAACGGTGACAGATCAGGGCTCCATACATTTTGGCTTGGCTTGGCTTGCAACTTTTACTATATATGGTTGCCATTAGCCCATTCTGCTCTGCTTCTCCCCCACTTCCACTGCCTCAAATCCTCTGCATGAGGATTTAATCTCACTGCATTCTGCATGGGACTTTGGCAGAATCCTGGAGAGAAACAAAGTTTGTGGAGCATTTGGTGTGCCAATGATTTGTTGGCATTTATAACATTTTCCACTTTTCCAGCTGTAATATCAAGACAACAATATTTATTATGGGCATCTAAGGAGTCAGCGTGTGAATGACACGTTATAGCCTTCAGTGTTCTATTTAAATTTTCCCAATCCTGAAGGCATGGCACAATGACACCTCTAAAAAGTTGTTGCAAAGGGATGTTTTAAACTGTGGAGTCCTGAAGCGTGTAACAGGGATGGCCACTAGCTAATGTGCTGGAAATGGAAGAAGAAAAATTCATCTAAGGGTTCTAAGAGGACAGGTCTGGCATCAGAAGTGCAGAAGAGCTGAGCATGGCCTTGAGAATAAACTGGTGCCATTGCTGTCCTTATTAGAACCGGTTGCTAGAACATCTTTGCTTGCTCTAGGCTTATTAAGCCTAGAAACAGGATGATGCCCAGGGCCAACAGCTATTGGTGAAGGTCTCCAAGAGAAAAACAACACAGTTGCATTTTTCACCAGGATTAGCACTTACTGGGGGTATGCACAGAAGTCCTTTAAATGGCTTGTTAAAATCCAGAGAACTCAGGCACTTGCTAGAAAGGGAGAGGCACTCACCATTAGGGAATGGGTTTGTAGAACCCTGCCTCCGACTAAAGCAGGCACCCCCAAACTGCGGCCCTCCAGATGTTTTGGCCTACAACTCCCATGATCCCAAGCTAACAGGACCAGTGGTCAGGGATGATGGGAAGTGTAGTCCAAAACATCTGGAGGGCCGAAGTTTGGACAAACAACCCTGAAGTACCTTCTATCGTAAACTGTTATTTGAACAAGCATTGCTCTTAAAAGATTCAGCTTTGTGAATTATTCTGCCTTTTAACAAGTAGGTGCATGAGGGTAAATACTGCCCACTGTATTTTGCACTAGCTATTAAAAGGAAGTTCTTCTCAAATTTATCCTCTTCCTTTTAATGGAATGTTGTCATCAACTTTCCCTATAATCATGATATTGCAGAAAGCTCAGAGGTGTCTACCTTGCCCTCATACTTCCTCAGCTTTCAGAGTACCTTAAGGTTTCAGAAAACCAGTTCCAATTAGCATCAATTATCAAAGTTATTAGTTCTGAAGGGGCAGTCCTGCAGCCTTCTAAAGTGGTATGCAAGCATGGAACTGAACATCAACCAGAAGCAGAATAGAGCATTACAAACCCAAGCACAAGATCTCCAGGATTCAGAAGATGCCCCAAGTGAGTACGACAGAAATATTGGGTATCGGTATTCAACTCTGATGTTTTCTGCACCCAGGCTTCAGCAAGTGTATGCTTCAAAATAACAAAGGGAAAAGAACACATATGATTAAAAATATAAGCTGGGTATATTAAGAGTTAAACCAAAACTCTCACATTTTATAATTCAGCATCTTAATTTCCTCTCAAACTGCTAATTTCCCCCAATTTATCCTTAAGGAAGTGTGTATCAAATATATTCGTTGCATAGTTTTTCTAGGAATGTAATGAAAATGCCATTCCATGTATCAGTGGTATATGCTGGTTGCTACAGTGACCTACAAATTGATTTTGCAAAAAATGTCATGTCGAACCAAAGCTGACTAAATAATGTAAAAATAAAGTAAAACCATGCAGATTTGCTTAATTTATACGCCATAAAGATAAGTTTGCTTCACATGGAGTCTGAGTCACTTTGATGAAGAATTGTGATAGTTAATGCACTTTGCATACACAAAGTGTACAGTAAGAATAGATTCATAATAATTAAAAAGGATTCTCTTATTTTTCCTTCTTTATCCAAATTTTGGTGTATTCCAATGTGGATAAATGCTTTTAATTTTATCTACCTGAGATATTAAATGCAAAAAGATGGACATGACCTTCTTGGGAGTGACCTCTCAAATGTAGAACTCCCTTTCAAAAGAAGTACACCTCATTCAAAAATATAAGAACTTAGACTAACATATAATTCAGGGACATAGCTCAAAGGCAGAGCACCTGCTTAGGAAACAGAATGCCCAAGGTCAATCCTCAGCTTCTCCAGTTAAAAGGATCTTAGGGAGCAGATATGGGAAAGAGTTGCTGCCAGTTAGAATAGCTAAATGGCTAAATAGATCAATGGCCTGACAGCTTTCAAATGGCATGTGACAGAGCTAAACAATTCCTAGGCAGGGAGTAAGATCTGGCCAAGCTTCTAGAAGAGGTACAAATAAGAGAATAACAATTCTTACTTTGTTGGATTTCATGCCTGCCCCAGCACCTTGCTTTCTCCCATGGGCCTTGCTGATGTCCATTACAATAAATTCCTCCAACTGCTTTGGCTGGAACAAGCTGTTAAAAGGATGACGCCAGTAAGTGTTTCCATCAACTTCAGCAACTGAAAGACAAGAAATATAGAACTAATGCAGATGTTATTGTAAGCCACTATTATGATTTGTGTGTGCGGGAAAAGTCACATAGGACTGATATGCTCTTCAATGCAGCTGATGCCATCACAGTAGCCTGTAGCTTAGTTTTTCAAATAGATCAACCTCAGGGAGCTCATATAAATTTCTGCTGATGGGAGTGTGATTCCTATCAGTATTACTGGATTAGATTTTAATATGAAAAATATATTTAAAAACTTACTTTGCAGTGTATTAGGATCAATGAGGTGAATGGCACTAGTTATTCGGAGGCAAATACAAATCTGGCTCATATTCCCAAGGCTTTGAGCCAGTTTTGGAGACAAGCATACAACATTGTCCTGAACACAGAGGGAGAAAAGAAAGAAAGCAAAGCAATTACAACACAAAAACAAGAAGCTCATCAATTCCCATTGTAAATCTGTTGTTATAATTACTAAAATGCTGAAAGGAGGTCCAAGGATTAGGAAACTACAAGCAACTAACTAAATCCTTTAGCTGAATTTCTGTAAAAGCTAGTAGTTAAGATTTCAGACCATAAGAATTGTAGGCGCATTTCACTTGTAAAATTTCTTAATCTCTGAAATCTTTAGAACATATTCTCCAAGTCTTTCCCAAACACAAAAGTTCCAACTAAAAAACAAACACTTCAATATGCATTTTATGGCAGTATCAATGTGTTGTACTAGCTGTCTAGAGGAAAAACTGTTACTGTACTGCAGTTCAATAATTAACATGCTCAAGAGGATTCACACATACAGTACCTTGATGACTCCTTATGTGTTGTGTTTGGGTATTGGATGGTATGGAAAATTCTAGATATGACATGTCGGTCACTCATGCAAGTTATCACTTCAAACTACTGTACATTGAACCAGAGATGAAGATGTATGTGTAAATCTGTACACTGGATCTTTGAAATTCATGCTAGCATTGAAATAGAGAAGCTTCTGTTTTCTCATAATATCGTGGTTTTAGGCTACAATCCTATATAGACCCACTGAATAAAATGGGGCTTATGAATAAAATGGGGCATATAAAGCTTCTACAGCACTGGCAGTGCAAACAATTCATTTAACAGGAAGTCCCCCAAGCACAGTTTCTTCTTGATTACAGACTAGGAATCAAGTCAAAAATACCTTGCATACGGGAACAATCTCCACAGAAAATGTGCTTTTGTAGTTATACGTATTGCTATGAATGTCATGAGAGATCAAACGCTGGGATGACTTAGACCTGAAATTAAAAAAAGCAAATCCAAGTCAGAGATACCAAGAAAAAAGGAAATTCTATGGCTACAATAACAAACTGGGCAGGAAAGTAAAAACCCCACAAATGACAAAAAAGAGCGAGAATCTTTGGCTATGTTTAACAAACCACTCCTAAGTTCTCAAACTATAGGTGTGTGGGATAAGGGACCCTAAAGGGGAAGTTCCAGGAGGGATCAGCATCTTGAAGGCAGAGAAGAAAGCTGCCTTCTCTTGACAATTAAAGTTTAGCATTGTAGTTGCTGCAAGCACCTACAAAAAGGCAAGAGGCAAAGGCACTACTGCCACCGCTGCTGTCTCTGTGATATAAACAGATTACCTGATCCAGGTAGAACAACACTAAAACTACTTGTATGCACTAGCTTCAGTGGGACTAAACTAAAATATATTAATTATGCAGCTATGCAATGGATCACACACTCTAAAGAAAGTCTTACCTACAAGGAACTGTGCACTGAAGAAAGTCCACCATCTTTTGAGCATGTTGTTTGGAAGTATAGTAGAAATCAAGGCCATCTGAAATCATGTATATGGAATTAAAACTCATGGTGGTTCATATTGATATATTATCATAGGGATCTATATTCTTCAGAACTTTCATGGATTTTCATGCAAGTCACAAGACTACTTCTCCCTTCATTAACAATATATTATGCTTATCACAAACAAGCTGTAAGGGGATGGAAGGTTGGATGGATGAGGAGGTGGCTTGGTGAGCAATACAAGCAGGCATGGCAGCCCCTAGTAATAAATATACTTCTTGTCATTTATATGCAAAATATTAATTATATGGGCGATATCTACTGTTAGCCACTGCAGAACCATTGAAACCAATGAAGTTCACCGATTTCAATGGGTGTACTCCAAGTGTGACCAACGTTATATACACAAAACATCATATTTATTATATGCCAAAGCTCTTATTTTGAAAAACCTAGCCTCTCCTTCATGCCTGCAAGTAATTCGTATCATATTTGTTTTTACAAGAACTTAGTCGCTTCATAAACATCACTCACCATGAATTTCTTTAATCCGAAGAGTATTCTGGTGAAGCCTATGTTTTAAAATCAATTGCTCCAAGTAGTAGAAAGTCTTTTTATGTAGAGTCTAATAATAAAAATAAGATTTGTACAAGAATAGACACATCACTTTCATGTAAAGGCATCTGAAGCTGTGGCTGATCAACAAGGTTGCCACTTCACCCAAGGTCCAAACAGATCATAAGACCCTGGAAATTACTAAAGCACAAATACATAAATATGCAGCACTATATTGTATTTACTCAGCATTAAGCTCGAGCAAGTTTAGTGGAACATACCAGGACCTAGGCATATGTATAATTGCCAAAAACATTGAAGCATTTTGTAGCTTACTCAAAATTCATTAAATTTCCATACCATCCTTCACTCAAGCATCACAGGGGAGATTACAATAGAAAAAACGTGCCACAGTAAGAAACAAAAACAATACTCCGCAACCCAGAGTTTAAAAAGCCATATATTTTTTACACATTCTGTACACGAGGCAACTACAAATGCATGTATATATATAACACAGATATACCTTCTGTCTAATTTGTACCACTGCTTTCCAGAAGTCCTTAGCTTCAACTCGATGACAGTCATCACACATTTGAGACTGAACAACATACTCTATTATAAAGACTTGCTGAAGAACTGCCCCATTGATCACCTATGGAAGGAAGTTAAATGCAAGATCAAGTTTTTCTGTCATCTCTACTAGGTTGTTTCTGAGGAGTAAGCTTGGACGGTCTACCTGTGTGGCTGAATCCAAAGAGTAACATGGGAGAGTGTTCTTTGACCCCCTGCTACTTGTGTTATGGGGTTCCACAGGGTAACATTTGGGCCCATTGTTATTTAACATCTATATAAAGTGGTCATTAGGAGTTTTGGAGCATAGTGCCATCAGCATGCAGCTCTATTTCTCTATAACATCTGAATCGGGCTTTGCAAACCGAGCGCCATTTCTGCGCATGCGCAAAGCGCGTGCGCCGCTTCTGCGCATGCGCGGGGGGGCGCCGAAAACACTTCCAGGTTTGCGGAGTTCGTAACCTGAACTGTTCGCAACCCGAGCGGGTCGTAAACAGAGGTACAACTGTATTTAGAGTTGCCAACCCCGTGTTATGGAATACTCTTCAAGCAGAGATTTGCTGGGTATCCTCACATTTGACTTTCAAGGATCTTTTCACGTTTTTGTGGCAAAAGGTCTTTGCAACTACTTAATTTTTGATTAGGCAGTCATCTAAACAATTGTTTGCATTTTAGAAAAATTAAATGATCTTTTATGTTCTATAGTTTATGCCATCTTTTATAATGTGGTGGTATAGAAATACTTTCATATAATTTTTGTATTTTATCATTGTAAACTGCTTACAGGTGATTGCAATTTAGTGGTCAATAAATTGTTTAAATAAATTGAAATAAAAATTAAAAAGTAACTGGCATTAAAAGAGATACAGCTAATAGCCCAAATGCTTTGAAGTATTGAGTCTTAGCTCAATACTCTAAGCTTTCTACCTAGCTATATTTTCTTATTGACCTCACAATTGTTGACTGATGGAAATGGAAGGAATACAAGTGGAAGGAATACAAAGATCAGTAAGTCCAGTCCACAATCCTAAGTCTGGATCCCTTTAACACTTCAATGTACAGAAACCTCTAGCCTAGTTCTATACATGCTTATATGGAAGCAAATTCTAGTATTTTAATGGGACTTACTTTCATGGTGCATAATACAACTGCAACATTATTCAGAACTCAGCAAGTCACAAACAAGAACATCCTTGACTTCCTCTAGCTAACACAACATAACCTTATAACATATTCCTGGATTCTCTAATAATTTTGATTTATAAAAGTCACTCCAAAGTCTAATCACCTCTTTTTGTACAGTCAGCTTTACTTTAAGTCTTTTGGAATGTGGTTCAGTCCATACAAATCCTGCTTCGATCAACCGCACCTGTCAGGAGGAAAGAGCATGCATGATTACCATTACTGTATATTTCCACAAATGCTGAACAGAAATGGTGCCACATAGGTCTGGGCTCCTACATTCAACTAATGCCACTACAACATGTTAAAATATAGGAAATGATACATGGCATTTATTAAAACTTTTAATATTCCATTTACTATTATGTATGTCTCCTAATCAACAAATGATGACAATAATCCCTGCTTCCACTTCATGTGCTGTTAGAGGCTTGCTTCTGCCCATTGGGTTATTGACTTTTGCGTTGAACATCAGCTCACCTTCATGCACAAACTGGAAATTCATGGAGTGAAATCCCGTACAGAGCCATAAACTGCTGTTTAAAATATACCCCACCCATCTGCTGCAAGAACCCCCTAAGTTAGCAGCAAATACCTTACACCAATGGAACCCTTACACCAATGGAACTGCTACATTAAGCACATCCCTACACTTATTAGCACTTTAAATAAATCATCATCTCTTTGCCAGCTACATAACAGACATAATTTCATTTGTCTGAATGCCTATTCAGACTCGGACCATATACTCTAGATGGATGAAAACATATTTCATAATTTAATTACATTATCTGTATTTTTAAAGTTTTAATGCTGTGCCTTAGTGTAGCTCTGATGTTTTACAATATGGTGGTAAATAAATCTTTTTTACAAATAACTTCTCACCTACATGTTCCTACTACTCTGCTCTGAATCTCTTGGGCATGACAGCTCTCAGGGAAAAAACCCACAATGTTGTAGCCACCCAACTTTAAGTGTCCCTCACAGGTTGGGGTTTTGTCACCTAGGCTATTACTGCTGATGTCTTTCACAGCTTGGGACACAAGGAGCACTGGGAAAAGTGGGGTTTTTACTCAGATGATCCAATTGCCATTCTGCTTCTCAATCTCTCATACAAGACTACTTGTTGAATGATGAAGGTATCTCATGCAGCTTCCATGTCTAGCCACATCATGAAAGTGGTATTTCTTCAGTTCTTCTTATAATTTTAACTATGCTTTTCCCCTCACGCACAGAATGGGTCAAGAGTGATAACCCAGTCCACTATGTTTCTGTGGATGCTTATGGGTACAGTTTCTAATGGTAAAGGTATTTGTGAACACAGAATCAAGGAACAGCTCTTTTGTGATAAACATGCCCCAGTACATAGCATTAAGGAACTATCATTGTATGCAGCTGTGCCCCCAAAATAAAACTGGAAGGTACAACCAAAGTACATCTGCTTAGAGAATCAATTCATTATTAGTGGCTAACTCCACAAAAGAATCACAGCTTTCACAAGCAGAATGAAGTTTACAGAGATATAGTAGACTCCGGTTCCGCTTCCGCCTGCAGGAATGGCTGACCTGTTTTCCATCCCTCCGACCTTCATGAGGAATTTGGAAGTTGCTAGGGGAGTAAATAGCAACCCCCCTACCTCTCCGGGGGTTACGGAGAGGGGCCGCTGGCCCGCGATGCCCCCAAAACCCACTCCGAATGTTCAAGGAGTGGGGGGGGGGCTTGGGCTGAAAGCACTTATGAGGAATGTCGGAACTCCCGGACGCTAACCTGCATGGCGGGATCTCCATGATTAAAGAAGATAATTAGGTTTAAATTCATGGACATGCTTCAGAAGGAGGGGCAGAAGCTCTGTTTACTGCCAAGGAATTTACGCTGCTGAGGGTGAGAAGTCGAGGCTGTATTTTATCTGGAAGAAGGATTGATGGGGACGGAACGACAAGGGAAGCGAGCTTTTTAATTTTTTTTCATATACTCTACGAGTTACTTCATACCTTCCCGGACGTGATGTCCTTGCTTGTTTGGAACAAACGAGAAATAAAAAAAAGATCTGTGTGAGTAATGAACTTTATAAACTATTGATATTGAGTATATTTTTTAAAGATGTAAAACTGTTGAAGAGAGAAGCCTCCCTCAAATTGGATAGTAGGAGTGCCTGGAAAGCGTTCGGAGGATTTATGAGGTGTGACGCACTTTGAATTTGAACAGGGACCTGAAACTAAGTTCAGCTATAGGGCAAGGAGAGCCACTAATTTATCAAGAGGTTATGCATGAGGTGACGGCTGGGTCTTCTGCCTGGAAAAGCTGTAAATTTTATAAAGATCGTTAATCTACAAAGCTATGAGAAGAAAGCGAAAGTGATTTGAGCTTTCTAAGATGGCGCTGCTCCATGTTGAAAGACCGACGCAACAAGGACGCTCCAGATCAAGAAAATTTATGGGGAGGCCGGACTGATTAAAACTCACACAGGAGAAAGAATATATGTGAAATCTCGTTTGATACTTATCTCAGCAGCTGGGGAAAAATCGGATGAAAGAAGAAAACATCTTTGGGATTGTAGGGGAAAGATCGGGACTATTATAGACTTAGAGTGACGATTTGGACTTTAGAAAAAGACGGCAGTGAACAGTTGCGAGGAATCCCCAATTTTTTGAAGCATGGGAACCCCGGAAATTTTAGATGATTTGGCATAACATTCGGTTTGATTGATATGTATTTGTATAATTGGAAATAATGGATGTGAAATAATTGTTTTTTAATTGGAAAATTAATAAAAAAAGATTATAAAAAAAGAGATATAGTAGACTCCAATTTCATATAAAAATATAGAGCTACAAGACTAACCTTACTAAGGGAAGCTTTGATTTTTTTAAGGCATAATGTCAGAAGTTCTCTTGATTCCAAGGCACACTGAACCCAAGTTCCTGGTGGTTGAAGGTATCTAAAATTGAAAATAAAAGCAATACATGAAATTTATTCAAACTGAATATATACAATGATGTGCCTATCTTTAAATAGCATTATAACTACATAACATTAATAATGCCACAAAAATAATTTCCTAGTCTTCTGGATCTGAAAATTATTCGCTATCATCAGAAATGGTCAAAGCCAGAAATGGTCAAAGCAGTTGTGATTAAGTATGATGCATACATATGCACCTGCTAACTCAACTGATCAACATGCACAACAGATGTAAACAGTGAAAGGTTTTAGAATTTTGATTAACAATAAGGAAAGCTTAAGTCAAAATGTCATTAGAGGCCGGAGGTAACTAACAACTGTGGAACATTACAACAGAATATAAAAACTACCTCAATTAAGAGAAACTGACCTTCAAAGAACATGCTATACAGTGTGAATATAATATGAGCTCTTGAATTCTCTAGACCAGTGTTTCTCAACCTTTTTTGGGCCACGGCACACTTGTTCCATGAAAGAAATCACGAGGCACACCACCATTAAAAAAGTTAAAAAATTTAACTCTGTGCCTATATTGACTATATATAAAGTAATTCTCTTTATATATAGGCCATTTGTTAATGCCCTTTGTTGACTTTAAGCCTGGGTGGCTCTTTTTAATTTTTTTCCCCATGCCACATAGTACAAACATTCTCAGGCGTTAGGGGGGGACATGGGGGGAAGGAGACTCCGGCATTAGGGTCGTTGCTGCCATTGGTCAAGTGCCCGAAACGCCCTTCATGCCCAAAGGCCTCAGGGCCACTTACAGCGCTGCTAAAAGGCAGAATGAAAAGCCCTCGGGTCGAGGGGAGCCTCGCAGGGCCCCCGACTCCGCGACCCAAGAGGGAACGAGGGTGCCACGCGGGGCTCACAGGAGACCCCTCCCCTCGAGAGGAAAGAGGCGCGTCCCGGGTGTTTCTCTCCCCCCGCCAGACCTCCCTCCCTCCCCTCAGAGGCACCACTTTTTCGGGCGCAGCGAAGGCCCGTTCCTCCCTGCGCACCCCCACCGCCGCCGGAGGGCCATGGCCAACGCCGCCTCCGCTCTGCGCCCGCTCGGCCTGATCCCGGGCCGCCTCTCCTGCCCGCCTCGCTTACTGCATGGTCCCTTCCAACTCTGGCGGCGGTTGGGGTGCGCAGGGAGGAACGGGCCTGCTCTCCGCCTTCTCGCGCTCTAGCCTGGCCGGCCAAGGAGCGCTGTGCTGCGCTCGCCACTCGCGGGACTAGACTGGAAGCGAGTGCGAACGTCGGAGCGCGCCCTCCCAGATTTTGCGCCCGGTGCAGCGGCCCCTCACCCCGCGTCGTGACCTGGCCGCCTTCCTTTTTGGCGGGTCAGTGTTTTGGAATGGCGGCCGCCAGGCACGTGACAAGGCAGCAAATTGCCCTTCTCGTCGCCGCACGTCGCGGCACACCAGCCATAGTACATTATAATGATATTCAACATTAATGTATGCTAATTATATTAATGTCCTTATGTCAGACAGCTGCTTCTTTAAATAAAATGTGATACCTTGGCATGAATAGCAATGATTTATAGTCAATGCAGCAGTCCTATTCGCTTTAACTGCACTTATGCAAAACAAGTTTCTGGTAAGATTGCACCTGACTGGTGACACCAAACAATAAATTTTAAAAAGATGAGACGGTCTCACAACAAAATAACAAAGCACTCTGTTTCAGAAGACTCTCAATCTGTCTCCACACACCTGCCACAAAGTATATTCCATATTTCTTGGAAGGTATGCAGGTAGCTACATGCCCCCCCCCCAGTTGAAGTTCTGACATTTCTCTGTTCAGCAACTACGCTCTGAAAATCCCTAATGATGTGACAACTGATGTTGTGATTATGAAGTGCATTTTCCCCCTTAGCCTAATAAAAGGTTTTGCTTGACTGTGGATTAAGGCATTTTTTCTGGATCTATGCATCAACTGTACTTTTACTTTTAAAAATGTTTATATAAGCACTCAGGAAAGTTATGTTATGTCAGCGCCCTTAAAATTGATAAAACAGTTGGTACCTTCCACATTGTTTGCAGAAATGTACAATGACTTGCTTAGGAATTCCTTCAGTTATGTCCACTTGAGTCCGTAAACATGCTACACACATGTTGGCTGGATTGGGTGGAATTGCAATGCCACACTGGCAGCACAGGCTAGAAGGAAGAAAGAAAATGACCATTGAAACTGAAATGCACTGAAAGACAAAGTCAATATTATTCCCTGGATAGCGTTATAATTCAAACATATGAGACCAGAGTTCAAATACTGCTGAGGCAACTCAATGGATGGCCTTCAGTAAATAAGTTCTCAGTTGCATGTGCCTAGTTGGCTAGATCGGTGTAACAACAATTTTGTTATTTCACAATTCAATTATGAAGCACTTTGTAGATGCATCTGACAAAGTAGGTTCTGACCCATGAACAAGTAGGCAAAATGTTTCTTGCACTGATAAATTCTAATGCTTTGATATTCCAACATATCTGAGAGTATAAATAACAGGAGGACATGTATGGGGAGAACTGCTTCTTACAAAGTAGCCCTCCACGGCAAATTCTTGCATAGTGGAAAGCAAATACACCAGGTGGAAAAAACTTCCAGCTCTGCTCTGCCTTAGTCCTCCACATATAAGGAGATATCAACTGATTTCAAACAAGCAACTTATTCATTTATTTCATTTATATCCCACCTTACCTACCAGGTATCATACAGAGCTTTCCCCAATCTATTCTCACAATAGTGAGGTAGGTTAAGCTGAGAGTGTACGACTGGTCCAAGGTCACCTAGTTAGCTTTATTGCTGAGTAGGGATCTGAACCCTGGTTCCCAGGTCCTAGTCCAACACACTGGGCAATATCAGCTTTTCAACATCACTGTGTTTCGCCAGCCAAACATCACAGTTTGTCAATATACCATGATGCTGGAAAAAAAGCTGCATTGGCCTCCGCCCACGAGGCACCTGGTGAAACTGCCCCAGCTCTCACCTTGGGAACTGAGGCGGTTTCACCCAGGTGCTCACGGGCTGGGACAACGCAGCTTGTTTGCACAGCTCAGCTAGGGAGGAGGAAGGTTCCCTCTCCCCAGCTGAGACAGCCCCAGCACTTCCCCGCTGACACGCAAGAGGTTAAGAACGCATGGGCTGCTTTGCGCAGCTCAGCTGGGGATCAGGAAGGTTCCCGCTCCCCAGCATCACTGATTCAGCTTGTTTCTTCCTCTGCATCGTATGAGGGCAGAGTGCAATGGCAGTTTCATTCAGTGGTATATCGCTGGTGAAACTGCCACTGCTCCTGAGTCCCTCTGCTAGCAGTGCCGCTGGAGGAAGGAACAGCCAGGAGCAGCGAGGAATGCAGCGGATTATATTTGGGTATTCCCCTCCCCTCCAATTTTAAAGGTGCGACTTATATTCAGGCCAATGCAGTATCACCCAGGCCTACTAACCACTACACTATACTGACTCTCCCGCACATATATTCACATGGAGGACAACACTCCTTCTTGTATGGCTGTCAAAGACAGTATGTTACTCACATGTTCCCCTGGCTGACCGTTGCAGGCTCTTTCATGTATTCCATTGGTAGCTTCACACGTGTTTCCCAAGAATGAGAGAAGCATTAGCACCTAGTGAGGTGAGAGCACAGGTTAGAGTCCAACTACTACAGAGTGTGTCTAACATAAGAAGAACCCAACTGGATCAGATCAAAAAGACAAAATATTTAAACATCCTGTTTTCATCGTGGTCAACCAAATATCTATGTGGGTGGGATGTTCTTATGTTTTTGATACTGATGAAGCTCAAATACTGAGATGTAAGTACTAAAAAAAATGAGGTAGGGTGGTGACATATGTTAAGTCACACCTGTGCCATACATTTAAAGCAGCGTTATACCACTTTGTCATTGGCTCCTCCCAAAGAATCCAGAGAACTGTAGTTTATTAATGGTGCTGGAAACAGTAGAGTTCTGTGGTGGATAAACCACACTTCTCCGGATTCTTTGGAGGAAGCCATAGCTTTTAAAAATGGTACAAATGTGCTTTAAAAGTATGGTGTTGATGTGTGGGCTCCCAAAGCTGTTAAGGACATCCGTGCTGGCATGAGGGGACATTTAGCTGACTGCATACAGCAACCAATTGCCAGGCTAATACACTATTCATTATTATTGTTGATTAAATTGGCTAGTCACTTTGTCTCCTCCAACTGCAACCCAAAGCAACTTTTGGCAAAGCACACATTTGGCAAAGCTGACTGGCTGAAAGCATGGGCGTAGCTAGCATTTTTTTGTTTGGTGGGGGGAGGGCAAGCTTTTGTTATGGGGGGCAGAACCTCAGTTAGTAAAGTTGTTTTTTTTAATTTAGTGGGGCAGCTGCCCTCTTTGGCTAGCCCTTGGCTGTAAGGTCAAAGCCATGTACTGGTGTGTGTGTGTGTGTGTGTGTGTGTGTAAGGTACCACAGTACAGTGGTACCTTGGTTCTCAAATGCCTTAGTACTCAAACAACTTGGAACCTAAACACTGCAAACCTGGAAGTAAGTGTTCCGGTTTGTGAACATTTTTCAGAAGCTGAACGTGCTCCATTTTGACTGCCACCCTTCCATTTTGAGTATTACACTTCCGATTTGAGTGCCACCCTTCCATTTTGAGTGCTACGCTGAGGTCTGTCTGTTTCTGCTATTTATTTTGCTTTTTTGTTTTTGCGGCTTTTTGTTTTGTTTTTGTGACTGTGTGGAACCCAGTTCAGCTACTGACTGACTGATTGTGTGACTGCAGTTCTGTACATTGTTTATTGCTTTCATTTTATGGATCAATAGTCTCGTTAGATAGTAAAATTCATGTTAAATTGCTGTTTTAGGGCTTGTTTTTAAAAGTCTGGAACGGATTAATCCATTTTGCATACTCTCTATGGGAAAGCCCACCTTGGTTTTGGAACACTTTGGTTTTGGAACTGAACGGATTTTGGACTTCTGGAACTGTACTGAAAGAAACTTAAAACGAAAAATAGGTGCCTCTTTCGAGCCTACTTAAACGAGATTTATATCCTTAAAAAAAGCACATCCAAGTAGAAAACAAACCTGCAAATCAACCATTTAAGACAAGTGCTAAAGGAACGCCCTCCCATCAGATGTCAAAGATAAATAACTACCTGACATTAAGAAGACATCTGAAGGCAGCCCTGTTCAGGGAAGTTTTTAATGTGTGACATTTTAATGTATTCTAAATTTTTGCTGGGAGCCGCCCAGAGTGGCTGGGGAAACCCAGCCAGATGGGCGGGGTACAAATAATAAATTGTTATTGTTATCAGGCCACGCTCTAGGGCAGCCTTTAGTCGCTTTCCCGCTCTAGGTAGGGCAAAGGTCGCGGGGTCCCTTGGCAGCAGCAGCGATCTGCACCCGCTCAGAGGCACTCTTGCCCACATCGCAACGCGCGCGTTTCGAAAGCAGCGGGTGAGGACAGCGATCTCCAGCCACGGGTGGAGCGGTAATGTAGCGCTTCGGTCCGGCGGTTAAATTAAGAAGAGGAGGGAGGGAAAGAGCAGCCGAGGCGGCACGTGGCGGCTGGGCCCAGCGCTGCTGAGGGCGCCAACGGTCGCCTTGCGCGCGCCGAAACGACCTCCCCCCACCGCCGCGCTCGTCCCCCCCCCCCCAACAGAGGCCCCACAAAGCGACTCGCGTTCGATTTCCCCCTCGCCACTTACTTTCTGTCGCTTCACGGTCAGATTTCCGCCTCGCGTTCCAACGTCCTGGAAGTGGAAAGAGACAGAGATAGAGAGAGAAGGCACAGTTCTCGCGAGAACGTCTCGTCCCCACGCGCGAACGGTGGGAAAAGAACGCCGAGGGGGGGACGGGAAATCGCCATGTGAGTGGCGACGTAGAGGTAAGGAAAGCGTGTTTTCCCCTCCCCGCAGGTTCAGTTGAGAACCGGAGGCGTAGGGTTGCTCTCGTCGGGTGTGCTGAGCAAGCCCAGTTGTTCAGATGGAGGCGGGATGGGGGAGAGACGGAGGCAGGTGGCGGGAGAAGTGCACTCTGCAGATGCTCAGGGGTCCCTTTTTCTTTTTGTTTTTTTGTTTTTTTTTTAAACGCTGGCTTCATATGCTTGACTTGTTGTAACAGGGAGATTGCATCTCGGCTGAGCAGGCGTCGCTTTCCTTTCCTTTCTTCGCTTCCAATAAGTATTTTATTTTAAAAGAGCAACGAAAGTATCGCCATCATTCCTCATCAGTAGCATTTTAATATACCACTTAATGGGCAAAATCCCTAAGCGGGTTTGCATAAAACACAGCAAGATAATTAAATAAATAAAACCCGAAAATACAAAGAAAGGCAACAGTAGAAACAGAGGAGCAGTCCTTAACAAAGCTTTAACTTAAATATCAATAAATAAAACAGATATGTGCGTGGGATATCTATTTTGTAAATATGCAATGTAAGCAGTAAAATTGTTGGCATCTGTGATAATAATAATAATAATTAATTTTATTTATAACTTGCCCATCTGCTTGGGTTGTTGTGGAATTCCCATCTAAGTTTTTTACTCAGACTCATCAAAATTAATGGGCCTAATTTACTTGTGGCCACTGATTTCAATGAGTCTACCACAAGTAATTTAGGCCCATTAATTTCAAGTGGCCAGATTCGCTACCTGGTTCGGCAAGTGGAGGCTCCTGCCAGGGCAGTGATGCTTTCACCTCTCTTCCCCTGCCCCACGCCTTCCCCAAATCCACTCTGGAGGGTTAAACAGACCTTTCCAAACTTTTCATGTTGGTGACACACTTTTAAAGATTTGTTATATTTCTTGTTATATCAAACAAATCTCCAAGCAAGCAAGAGTCCAAAAATTCATCATGGTGTATTTGTCCTCTGGCTCATTTCTCCTCTGGTACCAACTGTCAGAGCATCTTTTAAGCGTGAATTTTACTATCCCTTTCTTATTATACATGAGTTTCAACCATGTCATCATTAACATTGCCAGCCTTCATGTTTGCAGGTACATCTGCTGGTCCACCAATGGGCCTGGTGCTTCGGCCACCGATTTGGAATTTTCACCCTTAAAACTGGTCTACAATATTGACTGCAGCCTTGGCAAAAAAAACACACCATAACCCACTGTTATACCCAGGCTATGGCTTAAAAGCAGGAATCGGCTTTGTCAGGCACAATTGCTTTGATGGCTTGAATGAAATTGTGGTTCTGAAGGTGCCCAGCAGATGGCAGAAATGCTGTGTCTAAACTAAAGCAGGTACCAACATCTTTGCTGTAACAATTTGGACTAAACAGAGTAGTCACTGGCTACTGACTGTGGATCCAGAATTGGCCTCTACAGTCACTTACGGACCCATTGTTAAAACCGTTTTTATGGAAGACAATCTTACTCAGATACGAGTGATCGCCAAAGAAAGAAGAAGACAATATTGCATGGAAAGCAGCAGAGAATCTTTTGGCACCTTGAAGACGAATGGTATGTCTCCACGAAATTATTCATTTTTTCATGAACTATGGAGTTGTAAACAAGTGTTGATTATGCTACCTCATCTGAAATGACTTCAGGCTACCAGCACTGGTGCTTTGTTTTGCCCTGTGGTAAGTACTGTACCCTCCTCATTTCCAACCCTTTGTGATTCTTTTGAAACGCGAAATACACCTTTGGAAATTACAGGCATTCACTTAGTGCTGGAAGAGATGGTACAAAGCCCATCCTTTGTGTGAAATAGGTCTATTGTGAAGTCAGAACTGTCTGACGTGATTCCACTTCCATTACAGGTTTATTTTTAACCACAGATATGCTGAAGCTGGAATTAAGATTGCCGGAAGAAATATCAACAACCTCAGATATGCAGATGACACAACCTTGATTGCAGAAAGTGAGGAGGAATTAAAGAACCTTTTAATGAGGTTGAAAGAGGAGAGAGCAAAATATGGTCTGAAGCTCAACATCAAAAAATCCAAGATCATGGCCACTGGTCCCATCACCTCCTGGCAAATAGAAGGGGAAGAAATGGAGACAGTGAGAGATTTTACTTTCTTGGGCTCCTTGATCACTGCAGATGGTGACAGCAGTCACGAAATTAAAAGACGCCTGCTTCTTGGGAGAAAAGCAATGACAAACCTAGACAGCATCTTAAAAAGCAGAGACATCACCTTGCCTACAAAGGTCCGTATAGTTAAAGCTATGGTTTTCCCAGTAGTGATGTATGGAAGTAAGAGCTGGACCATAAAGAAGGCTGATCGCCGAAGAATTGATGCTTTTGAATTATGGTGCTGGAGGAGACTCTTGAGAGTCCCATGGACTGCAAGAAGATCAAACCTATCCATTCTTAAGGAAATCAGCCCTGAGTGCTCACTGGAAGGACAGATCGTGAAGCTGAGGCTCCAATACTTTGGCCACCTCATGAGAAGAGAAGAATCCTTGGGAAAGACCCTGATGTTGGGAAAGATTGAGGGCACTAGGAGAAGGGGACGACAGAGGACGAGATGGTTGGACAGTGTTCTCGAAGCTACGAACATGAGTTTGACCAAACTGCGGGAGGCAGTGGAAGACAGGAGTGCCTGGCGTGCTATGGTCCATGGGGTCACGAAGAGTCGGACACGACTAAACGACTAAACAACAACAACAATGCTGAACCTCAGCTCTCTCTCCTCAAAATAAATATTCTGATCCCTTTGTAAGCTTGGGACATTGACAGTGCTTCCACTTGCCACATGAAGATGTGTTGTTTTTGCTTACAAACCATGCTAAGAAGCTTTTGTAGCTCCTAGGATGGAACCAGCAAAGCAGCCTAGACCATACCGGAGTACCATTTACCTTAGCAGTGACTGTTTTGAAGTTTGAAGCCTGCAACCAGATCATTTTAACTGGACCTCCTGCATAATTCAAAGCATTTTCTACACCAATGAATTATGGTCCATCCAGTTGAAAGGTAAGGCTTATCAGAGTGATGGGGGCTACAGTCAATCCCATTCTTCCCTAAAAAGCCATCAGTTTCTGCCATACCAAGGAAGTCTCCAAAATTTGTTGACAACTTGGGTAAGCCCCACCAGTGTGTGTCTCTTAAGGGATGGTGGAGGCAGTAGCTAAAGAATTTCTTCCTTGGAGCCTGGTGCAGAGTGAAAATTGGCTTGGTGGCTGGGAGTTATAGTCCTACAACACCTGGAGGGCACATTGACTACTCCTGATATTTCCATTGGGTGCTTTATAAGAAAAGTCTATAACCATACCGAGCAGTGGTTATCGCATTATCTGTGTGCAAACCTGTTGCAACTCTTTTAATCACAGACTTGACTTATCTCAGCATCTCTCTGTGTTCACTAGGTTGCCAGGGGGCAAGCCGGGGATCTACGAGAGGTAGGAAGGATTGGTATGTGCAGAAAAATGGAGGGAAGATGTTTAAACAGCAATACAAGTCAAACCTGAACTGCCAGCTTTATCAGGCTTGACCATCACTAGACCGAATACAATCCGGCAACACTTGACATACGCCAAGTATTTGGATACAGGCTGTTACTCAACTTGCAGGAAGACTATGGACATATGAAGAGGCTGCCAAGGTCCTCACAGTGACCGACAAGTTGCCTGTGGTTTCCATCAGCTAGGGGCAGAGGGTTTGCATCATGGCTAGTAGCCTTATGATACACAAACTTGTCCAGTCCTCACATTTCTCTGCCTTTGACTTGGCCCTTCCTCTAGTGCAGTGATGGTCAAACTTCGCCCTCCCATCACCCCTAGCTAACAGGACCAGTGGTCAGGGATGATGGGAATTGTAGTCCCAGAACAGCTGAAGGGCCAAGTTTGGCCACCACTGCTCTAGTGTCAAGAGAAAATAACAGCAGCATATCTGCAAAGGCATTGCATCTGCAAGGGGAGCTCAGCTCAGGAGTCTGCGATTCCCTACTGAGCCCCAAGTCTCCCAACAAAGGAAAACAGGGAAAGTGTCAATACCAAATTCACTGATAAATGTATCTACATAGTGGCTCAATGGGAATACCTTAGGAATTCATAAGAAATCATTCGTCGTATCAATCTTCTGAGTTCCAATGGCATTTAGGACCCAGGGAAGTGAGGTATAAGGGGAGGAGTGAGAGAGCCTACCATAATCCCCGAGATGTACAGTCATGTCTGCCTGGCCTTCCCAAGGAGTCATGACTGGTGATGTCCTGCCCCAAGAGTGCTAGACAGATAACCATCTCAATCACAATGCCTACCTACCCGGTCAAGACAAAGGGGTGTATTTGACTCGACTCAGGAACCTGGAAACTCTAAATGCTTTCCTTTGTACTGTTCCTTTGGTATCTGAAGAAGTGTGCATGCACACGAAAGCTCATACCAAAATAAAAACTTAGTTGGTCTTTAAGGTGCTACTGAATGAATTTTTTTTTTCCTTTGTACTGTTATGGAGTAAATGTGAAAGACTACATTTGAGTGACAGGGGCATGCCTGGATCTCAGGTTCTACCTGAGACCACACCTTTGCTGTGACATAACTATGTTTTGATGATGCATCCTGAGATGTATTATGGGAAACTTCGGAAAGCTTTGAAATACGGATGTAATCCATTGATCGGGGCTTCTTCTACGTTGTAGTTGGGAGCCTTGTTGCAACAATAAAGATCAGGCTTCCTGGCCGCTGGTTTGCTTCAATTTCTTGGCTGTAGTCTTGTTTGACCTTCCAGCCTAAGCCTGCGGAACTCACTGCTGCATTCTTTCAAAGTCATCCAAGTTGGTGGCCATCATCGTCTCTTATGGCAGCAAGTTCCATAGTTTAACCATGCACCAACATTCAGTTTTAGTGAATTCCCACAAGTCCTAATGTTATGAGAGAGTGGGGAAACTTTCTCCGCTTTCTCCATGCCGTCCATTATTTCATCTGCTATCATATCTGCTCCCACTCGCCTTTTCTCTAAACCAAATGCTGCAACTTTTCTTCACAGAGGAGACACTCCACCCCCTTGATCAACTGGGCTGCCCCTTTCTGTAACTTTCCCCACATCTACAATATCATTTCAGAGGTCAGGTCAGGTGAGCGAAACTGCACACAATATTCCAAACGCAGACACACCATAGATTTGTACAATGGCATTCTGATGTTGAAAGTTCAGTTTTTCCAAGCATGTGTGATTAGATACAGTCCCACTGAAATCAGCTGAGGTCCAGCCCACAGCAATGCAATGGAACAAGTGAGGCCCTGCAACAAAATGTTGCAGTGTAGAGCCTTTTGTTCAGGTTCCCAAATACTCTTGACAGGTCCACTAGTGCAAGGTACTTCTGGCTGTGCAGTGGAACTTCCTCCTCTCCTCTCCTCTCCCCATGTGCACACTGTGCCTCCGCCCCCCCCCCCCCCGATCTCTTCTGGGTGTCCACCCAAGCCTTCAAAGCAGATCTGGGAAAGGCACAGTCAGTGCATGGGGAGAGGAAGTTCCATTGCACAAACGAAAATCCTTATGCTAATGGCATTACTTCATCGAACTAATGCAAGGCAGGATTCTTTTGCCAGCATCAGGACAGCATTCCAGGCAGGAATGCCTCATTGCACAAGCGGCTTTCTGTTCCTAAAGGCTCCATTGCAGCCTCTTTCAAGGGCTATCATTGCCTCAAAGCACTTTAGCCCGATGTTTCTTAATGGCTGCAGTCAAATTGAAGAGGCACTCAGAAGCATTGCATGCATCCATTCAAAATGTGCAGAGGGGCACAAAGGGGCTAATGAGACAGGGGACTCAGAAGCAGCACCACAGCAGTTAAGGCAGGCATCCCCAAACTTCGGCCCTCCAGATGTTTTGGACTACAATTCCCATGTTCCCTGACCACTGGTCCTGTTAGCTAGGGATCATGGGAGTTGTAGGCCAAAACATCTGGAGGGCCACAGTTTGGGGATGCCTGAGTTAAGGTCAGAAAAGGGAAAACATCTGAGCAAGACAGGGGCTTTCACTGTCAGCCTGAGCCTGAAGCTCCTGCCTCCCTGGGATGTTGTTGCAACAAAACAACACAGAAAGCCTTCAGACAACAGGGCTTTGCACAGGCCATTAGCAAACAACTATTTCCCTGCAAAGTAGAAATGGCCATGTTCCTCCTTTTCAGAAGCAGAGATAATCAAGAAAGGAAATTGTGCTGTAGAAAGTTACCTAGAGAAGGCACAGAATGAATTTAAAACAGGCTGCATTGGTTGGTTCCAGACAGGGAGGTCTTGTACTCATAAATCACTCTGCTTCTGTAGCCTATAAGCAGAATCCCAATCAGCTTTCCACACTATGGAGAATACTGCATTTTTCTGCATGTTCATCTTGGTACGTACCATCTCTACACTGTTGAGTTGTAAGGAGAGGAAGGTCCAATTCACCTCAGTGGACATTTGGGGGGGGGAGTGTGATTCTGAGCAATCCTTAATAATAAGAACTAATTATTAATTTTACATTAGGCATTTTATTCATTTAAGTGTGGTAGCTTTTTGACATCTCATGGGTAATAATGGGCTAAGTATTCAATTATTGTTTTTGAATTAGAACTGTTTAGCGGAAAACATGTTACTAAAATGGTGACGAGCAGAAAACAGCTCTTTTTTAAAAAAGCATTTACTGCTACAGTGTTATAAAACTCTCCTAGAAAAGCATATTTAAACATACAGTATATATAGCTGGAAAAGTATTTTGCACTAATTAATGTACTGATTAAAACATTAACTGGCCTATAAAATAGTATTTCTGGAAAAGTTAATAGTGAAGATGTGCCAAAAGTTGTAATGGATTCATCCTTGCCCACATCGAAACCATAGCCTTTGAAAGAAAGAGAGGATGAATGGGAAGAGCATCTATTAACTGTTTATCTTGCACCAATCTTCTGTCCTCCTTAAAACACACACACACACACACACACACACAAAAATCAGGCAGAATTTTTGTGCCAAGGGAAAAAAAGATGGAAGCAGAACCTGCAAAATGTGAGTGAATGAGGCATGGCAATTCCACAATAAATGCATCATATAGAAACAGCCATTGAAGATATTAACACTCCTCTTCCAACTTGGGCTCCAATCCTGCACCTATGTGCACAGGAAGACAGGGTGAGGAGTGGCTCCCATAGGAGCTCCCCTCTGTCAAGATGCAACTGTATTGGGCACATGAATTGATGTGCTTGGAACATTGAACACAGATGATTAATTTCTGCAGAAGCATCCGACAACCCCTTCTTCCCCACAATTAGGAGGGGCTATGGGATGCATCTGAGCATCATTTCTTCCCCATTTTGTATATTGCTTCCAATCTGCTATTTCTTCCAGAGGAAAACCCAAAGTAGGAAAACAGTACTAAATATTAAAATGCGTATCACTTGAAGCAAAACAGAGATTTATCAAATGCTATAAGCAAAACGTAGCAATCTATCAGAATAAATGAGCAAGTCAAAACTCAAAAGTCATGGCATCTGTTAAATCCTTACGAATTCATTAAAGAATTCCCACCAACAGTAAAATAAGGCTATGTACACACCAGCAGCTTAAAACTCAGGAAGGTGATTTCCCCCTGCTCTCTACACACCTGGTGGAGAGAGAATGGGGATGTATTTACCTGATGCACATTACCTGATTTGTTTCCTGTATAATGGAGTTGTCATCTGCATGTGTGCAACAGGGGGGTTGAACCTGGGGCCTTCTGTATGCTCTACCACTGACCTATGGCCTTTCCCCTTCTGTCTGAGGTTCATCTCTAGGACATCTCTGGGCAGGGCTGGGATAGAACCCTGCCTGAAACTCTGGACAGCCTTCAGTGGAGACAATAATGAACTAGATGAACCAATGAGTCTGGCTCCATATAAGGCAGCTTCCTATGTTCAAATGAAAAGCATAACACTGCCATATGCACACAATACAATGATAATATTATCCACCTTTGGTCCCCACCCTGCAATCAACCATCACATGTGGCTCCTAGAAGCTGTCAGCATGCGACAGAGGCCACACCCCAGGAAAGGGTTTAGACTGGTTGGTTAAACCAGGTGAGGGTAGCCAATGGGTCTCAAACTCAGTGAATTAGGGACTTCCCCTGCATGTGAAGATAGGCTCTGGCAGATTGAGAAGATGAGGCCAGTAGTGGGTCCAATGGCCAAGAAGGTGGCTTCTGCACATGCTGTAGAGGGGGCAGATGGGGCTTGTCAACCTGGGAAGGTCTTCTTCTTCTTTGGTGATCACTCGTAGCCGAGTAAGATTGTCTTCCATAAACACGATTCCTAAAAAGGGCTGCTCAGTCACGGAAACAGCTGCCAAGCTGCTCAACTGCATCATTCCTTGAGTCAGAACGACCGAAAGCCCATATGCCGGTTCATGACTAGGGGCTTCCAGATTACACAATCCTGCCCCCATTACTATTTGCCAATCACCATGGGACTTTGGGGGTTTGGGTTCGGTTTTTGGAAGACGCCTGTGCATGAATTTGTTTTGTGTGTGTAGATCAGTGCACGCTGACCAACGCACAGTCTTTGCAGTAGGACTCTGTTCCGATGGCATGAAGTAGTCATGACAAACTGGTAGATTCCTATCTGCTGCAGCAGATGGCTGCATCCACTTTCACAGCCATTGTGACATACCGCTTGTTATCACCTGCCTGTTCTGCTGTTGGGGACTTCTTGGATCATTCTTTGTCTACCTCCTTCCCTTTGACCTTCCCGTCTTGGGTGACCCTGCTGGGAGTACGAGATTCCCGACGGCTTCGCTCACAAGGGTCATAGGAACATGTAAGCCCACTCACCACAACAAGGTGATGATCCAGCGAGTGGGCAACCTGGGAAGGTAGCCCTTCTAGGAAGAGAAAAACTCTGATCCTAAACTTCCATTGCCTTGAGGGATATCTTCAGGAAAAGAAAAGGCTAAGGAGAAAACCCTACACAAACTAGGAGTAGAGTCCCCAGGACAGTTGGATGGAGTCTTGTACACCTCCTTTTGGCAACTCCTGCAGCCAAGCTGGTAACAAACATATTGTTCTGCTTTCCTTTGAACCACATCAGCAAGGCTGGGCGGGGGGTCTTGTCATCTGGGCAGCCCAGGACCTCCATACACACTGCCCAGGCTTGCACCCCAGGGAGGTCACTTCAGTGCTGCTAACACAGCAGTTTGACTTCACCCATGGATGTACACTCCATTGTCTCTCAATGAACCTGTCTTAAGAGCTGCCTTGACCCTTTCTCTCACTATGCATGGAATGAGCAGAATTCCAGCCCTAACAAATAATACACAGGCACATCTTAAAATAAACTTAACTTTATTCTTGTTTCTGCAAAACAGCATACATGTTCAGATCTCTTAAATCTTCAAGACACGTCTTTGTGACAGAAACAATGCAACTTGCTTTTTTTTTTACATGCAGTGTCTCACACAGTCTGCATAAAAGAAGCAATTTCCTGATATTGCATTTAATTTTGCAAACACTGGGTGTTATTTACACTTAACACTTAAGATCGCCTCCAGCAGTTGTAGAGTTGCGCATTGCTTCAAGAAGCACATTTAGCAGATATGCAAGCTTTGCCCTGTGTGGCATTCATATTTCATTTAGATAAAAGTATAACATTGGCACATTTAAAAGGCAAAAAGAAAACTCGGCCCAAGGGCAGCTTGCTTTTTGCTTTCTAAAAAGGAAACCTCAGTGCTGAATCTTCCATATAAATGCTTTTAGAGCCTCTGCAGTTATTTGGATATTGCTTCCACTTCTATAATAGCATGAACACATGCTTTATTTACCTCGTGTGAAAAGTAACAGAATAGAAAGCAGTTCTGTATTCAGCAAGGTGAACTCCATACTGCGAGGCAAAACAACAACAAAACCTTCACCGTAAACAACAGGTACACAGCTTGGAGTCTGTTTCCTGCAAAATGTCAAGATTTTTTAAAAAACATATATATTGCAATGGCTCCTCCCCTCAAACCCAGATACACTTTCCTGCCCTGACAGAACTGTAACATATTTGAGATACAGGCTCATGTTTGGGATCCAGAAGGAGCTTTACTTGAGGGAAAAACACTTCTACTCCTGTAAGTCCGCCCCCACCCCATTTCTGACAAGTCCTGCTTCCAGTGGCAGCCACCTGCAATACATCCATCACCTTCGTGGAGGGTCGCTCACAGGACCAGCTTTTTTGGGAGGTGGGGAAGCAAAAGGGCTGCTGTGGGAGGAAGGGGAGAGAATACCCCTCTGCGTAGGCAGATTTCTGCTTAGCCTTCGCCGGATCCAAACCCAGGTGTGTGTTTCCCAATTTTGCCCCTTTCTACTCAGAATACATAAGCTGAAAGTCATCCCTTTAAATCTAGGTGTAAAGTCCTATATAAAGAGCTACTTTATATGTCACCAGGGAGGAACTGGGGTTGGGGAAGCATCACAAGAGAAAAAGTCATCGAACTTTTATAAAAGCATCGTTTTCAAAAGAAAAAGCCATAAGACGTCGTAATTGTAAGAGCTCTTCTCTCACCCCTAAACAAAAATATTCACAGATTTATCCATTCCTGCTAGATAGGGAAATGCTCAAGGTATGAGGTGTGCGAGACAGGTGAGTGAACCACATGCAAGCCTGACCCAACAGTGCTCCCCAAAAGGTGATAATGAATCAGGTTCGCTAGGCATTAAAGATGTGTCACATAGGAATGAAATTCATACAGAGGTTCTTAGCAAAGCAACACATTCCAAGGGGAAGTTGTCGCCAACATCCCAAACCTATGCATGTCTACTTGGAAGTAAGTCCTATTGTGTTTGATGGGACTTACTCCCAGGTAAGCTTGGATAGGATTGCAGCTTTAAACAGAATAGAAGTTGGTCCAATGAGAGAGAGCCAGCTGGTATTTAGGGGAATGACAGCCTGGCTTGGTTAAGAGAAGGTGGAATCTGCATGCATATCAACCCACATGTTCAAAATTGCTTCCAAAACAAATACAGTCAAAGAGAGAGGAAGACTGTGGTGTTTGTTTTTTCCACTGCATGCAAAGAACTGCTCGTTGGTGCTGGCAGGATCACTCCATAAGTGAAGCAGGCAGGATCACTCCATAAGTGAAGCAGTACTTTCTGGTTGACTTCCAAATATCTGCGAGAAGAACTCAAAAGCCAAGCGGATGTGGATGGGAATGAAGACATAAGCCGTGTAGACCACCATGGCAACCACCGTAATTGTGATGGTGTGAAACATGGATTGTTCCCAGGGCTCCAGGACGTAGCTGCAGGTGACCAGGAGATACTGGTAATACAGCCAGTAGATGTAATCCTTCATTCGTTTCAGATCCATCGCTGGCTCAGGCGGGCTTCAGGAAAGCAGATCTGGGAGAGAAAACAGGAGAGTATAGATGCAGAGAGGAGATGGGAAACCTTGCAGCAGGGAATCTGCAAGACTAGAATTACCAGTGCTCCTTGCAAGGTGAATGCGTTGCTACCCTTATTTGCAGAACGGCTTAAAAATAACCTGGGGTGCTGGGTTTTTATTTCACAGCTGTTAATCCCCTGTTAATCTGTTAATCCCCATCATCAGATGTGTGTTAATACACAGGAAGACCAGTGAAAGGCCAAGGACTGAATATATGTTTGGGTGCAGGAGGTTTTCTACAAGTGACTTTCCTAGGGGTAGTCAAGATTATGTCCTCTAGGTATTATGAAGAACAGCGCCCAGCATCCCTATTCCCTGCCTGCTGGTTTGAGGTTTATGAGAGTTGCTTTTGGTCCCACCCCCCCAGCCTTAGGTTTAAAAACAATACAAAATCAACACTTATCTTAAAAAGCATTTCTTTTTGCAGTTTTTATGATATGTTTCTACACTGCCTTGAGACATATATAAAAGGTGATTCATAAATATAGCTATCATTATCATCTGAGGGATTTAGCACTCTACATCCTAGAGAGTATTTGCAGATGCCCAGATTGTTGAGGAGCTCGCACATCCCAAGGTGTCACAGGAGTGTGTTTGTCAGTAATCATACAGTTCAAAATTCAGGTAGGTAGCCGTGTTGGTCTGACGCAGTCGAAATATATATTAAAAATTGTCCAGTAGCACCTTAGAGACCAACTAAGTTTGTTCTTGGTATAAGCTTTCGTGTCCATGCACACTTCTTCAAATACATAGACAATCTCAGGAACAACCCAGACATTATAATTAAAGAGGCAGGCAGGGGTGGAGCTGTCGTCATCATGAACAAAACTGATGACATCCAGGAGGCTCACAGACAACTCTCCAATAGGGCCTTTTACAAAAAACTGGACTCAGACCCCACACAGGAATACAAAAAAGAACTGAACAAGATTGTTAAAGACAATCACATCCCCCACACATCCAAGAACAGATCCTCTCAAACACACCAACAGAACCTCGACCAGGAATCTTCTATCTTCTACTCAAAATACACAAACCAGGAAATCCAGGATGCTCCATCATCCTAGGTATCGGCACTAGGTATCGAAGAAGTGTGCATGCACATGAAAGCTTATACCAACAACAAACTTAGTTGGTCTCTAAGGTGCTACTGGACGATTTTTTAATATTTTTTTTAAATATATTTCATACTGTTCAAAGTTGGAGTTAGCTCTTTATTAGCAAAAACACAGTCTCCACAGACTTGGTTGAGTGTCAGGCCTAATGAGCAGAGCAGCTCACTCCCAGTGATCTTACTCCATGAAATTAAGTTCCCACCCCCTCTCCAGCACTTTCCTACCTTAGCCATCTAAGTCCCTTCCTCTCCAGGGCTTTCCCCAAGCCTACATGCATCCTTCGCCCTTTTAATGCCTCTTCTGGTTCTGGGAGACAAGGGGGAAGGGAGCTTGTTGCAGCTGTTGAGGGAGACACCCGCGACTCTTCACCGCCCTGCCTCATCCCTGCCTCTTGGCTTTCCTCTTCCCACACTCCTGCTTCAGCTTTTGCCTGTGATTCTTGGCTTCTCTCCAGCGGAGGTTACTAATCCCTGTTGCATATTCAGCTTCTGCTACCTCCTCTTCCCAGAAGTCTCCCTCTTCTCCCTTTGACTACTCATTGTTGTCCCACCACCACTACCCGGGCTCTGAGCTATCTTCCAAGTGGTTCCCCAGCTGGTTCCTCCCACCATTCCTCTGCGTCCAACCAGTCCAGGACACAAGGCAACCCCCCGTTTCTCCCTGATGAGGTCCAATGCACAAAGAGGGATGGAGGTAGACTTGGTGCACTGCAAACACAGAACAGGGAGTAGGCGGGGTGATCAAATACATTGTGCAAATGAATTTATTAAGGCAGGGTTGGTATTCAGCTAAGTTTAACTCAGCATAAACCTATCAAAATTAACGGACCAATTTCCCCCCAATGGTAAAAATTCTATGAGTAAAAATTAGCCATCCTAAGTATTTATCCCTGAGTGCTCCAAGTCTCAACTCAAGCCATATTACCCAATAAGTGCAATGTCACAATCCCACAGCGTCACTCCAACAACACTGCAAGGATGCTCAAAACAACCTTATTAATTCTGCGATAATCCTTTGTTGTCAGCATCCAAATAGAAGCCAACAGAGCTGGTGCCAGCATCAAGGAAAGAAGGCTTGAGTGCCAGCATTATGATTGCAAAAGGCTTCCAAATTATCAGATTGTACCAGAAACGTCTTAAGCTACCGTACTTTGAATCCCTGTGAGAAATGGAGGGGTGGTGGTGGAGTCATCCAAATAAACTGTGTATTGTACCAAGTAACTGGAGATCAGAGCAATCTTCGTTGCATGGGTAACATCCGGCTCCTTGCTGTCTGGAACAGTTCACCAAGTTTGAGGGCATGACAATTGTGTATTATTGTAATAAGTCCAATTCCATTTAGTCTTGATCTTAATCCCTTATCTGCCGCTACAGAGTTTTTGACTTCCATTCGCATTGGCACATTTAATAAATTTTATTTCTGCAACAGGAGTTCTGTATCCCGTATATTTCCTGTGTGTGGTGTATATTTTATCCATTTTTCTTCATCCTTCCTATTCTCCATCATGTCCTGCACAGCATTGCTACTTTGGCTCTTCCACTCTTTGTTTTCCTTTGTTCCCAGAGAATGAGACTGTAATTTCATATGCCATCTTTTTTTGTGCTATTGTTTGAGTCTAGATAGAGTAACCTGGCATCCCACCAAAGCTCTAGCAAGACTCCAGTTTCTCCTTCTCGTCCAACTTTCTGATTTATGATCTGGCATCCTGCTAATAATATTAATAATAATAATAATAATAATAATAATAATAATTTATTTATACCCCGCCCATCTGGCCGGGTTCCCCCAGCCACTCTGGGCGGCTTCCAACAAAACACTAAAATACAGAAATCCATCAAACATTAAAAGCTTCCCTAAACAGGGCTGCCTTGAGATGCCTTCTAAAGGTCTGGTGATTGTTCTCTTTGACTAAAGCCTTGGCTGATCTTCAAAGCTCAAAATCCAGGTCCTCCCATAGCAATACAGTGAAAGTTCGATGCTTTAAATCCATTTCAATTTTCTCACACAGTTCTATTTTTTGTTGTAATCCATGACTATAATCCCATTGTCTTTTATCCCCTCTTGCCTTTTATCAATTAGTTAGCATTCAAGGGTGTGTGTGTTGCTGATTTATGTAGCAAACATTATACATATATATATATATATATATATATAGAGAGAGAGAGAGAGAGAGAGAGAGAGAGAGAGAGAGAGAGAAAGCCCCCCCCCACCATATTTTACATCGAAGAAAGCCTTCCTTCCAGTTCAAATCGTTATGACTTTGTAGCTGTTTCAATTTAGCAGTTTATGATCTTGTCCCATCTGTTCCAGCACGTGTCTGTATATTAGTCCTAATTTCACACTAATAAACAGAAGTACCTCTGCTTCATTAAAGGCTGCATAGGAGGGTTAATGTTAGGCAAAGTGCTTTTGCACTCAGCGCCTCCCTGCCTCTCAGATTCCATGCCAGAGCGAGAACCAGGTACCAAGACAATCTGTGAGTGAAGCTCACTCCCCTGGGCCCTGGGAGAAGCTTGCAAGGAAAATTACCCTCAAATCATCCTTGTTTATACTTTGCTAGCGGTCTCCGCTATCATGGGAGTGGCAGACCGGAACCAGAAGCGTGAGTAAGCTTTTGAGCCCACCAAAACTCTTAATCAGGCTGAATTTTAACAAAACAGAAGCGTGGATGGGATGGGGAGAAAAAGCTGTCTTGGTACTGAGGCCATAATGTCTGCATTGGCCAAAAGTTTATCTCTGTTGCACAGGAAGGGCATGGCTACAGGGGCATAACTACGGCGGTTGTCGTAAAAGAGCACCTGCACTTCAGAATTTGCCACTGCATCACAGTCTTGGAGCAAAACATTATGAGGAGAATCTGAAAAAATGGCTTTGGCTCCTTGCACCCCAAACCAGATTTTCCAGCTTATCTGTTGCATACCACTGCTCAGATCAGTTGGATCTACTATGTGAAAGATCAAGGGCTTCTTCCTGACAGGGAGGCTCACATCTTGCTTACTGCCTGTCTCCTTTAGAGAAATATTTCCATTCCTGGACAATGCTCATTTAATTATTGGGGCCTGAGCGGCAAGCTACACATAATGCTAACTAAAAATATGGATAACTAAAAGGATAACTAAAAATATCAAATCAGCGAAGCTCTGTGGGGGATGGAGAAAAGGAACAGGTTGCATGAGGATGGTGCTGCAAGAGGAGTTAATGTTTTCCTGATGGCAACACCCACCCAAACTGTTTATGGTCCTGCTTATGGTATCTGGATTGTGCCTGATTCCCCTAGCCAAAAAGGCAGGCTTTGGTGGGTCAGCACTTCTGATCCCGTGTTGATAGGATTAAATCTAGTGGCACAATGCCCTAATCTAATTTATCCTGCCCTTCCTTTATAACAAAACAGCTAGAGAGTGGATCACTGGTCTCTGTACTGTGCAGAGTTTTGGCTCGTTGTGTTGTGACAAAGCAACTTGAGGCAGGAGACACACTTGCGCTTGTTCTCTTATTTGATTTTAGCTCTCTTCACCACATCTTGACAGCAGTTTTGGAAAATTCCAGGTACCAGCCAAGTATCCCACCTTAGGCACAAGAAGTGGAAAGGAGCGCCCCGCTCCCGGGGTTATCACACCAACAATCCATTGCTCTTCTACCGTTCCTTGTTAAGTTTTGCCAGATTACAGCAACCTAGAACCAGAGAATTGTAGAGCTGGAAATGAGCCCGAGGGTCATCTAGTCCAACCCCCTGCAATGCAGGAATCTCAGCTAAAGCATTTATGGCAGATGACCATTCAACTTCTTCTTAAAAGCCTCCAAGGAAGGAGAGTCCACCACCTCTCATGGGAGTCTATTCCAAAGTCATACAGCTCTTACTGTCGGAAAGTTCTTCCTGGTGTTTAGTAGGAATCAGATGAAGTCATTGGTTTGAGTCCTTCCCTCCAGAGAAGGAGAAAACAAGCTTGCTCCATCCTCTACACCTGCAACTGCTCATTTTCAATTTTTTGAACTGATATTTGGAAGAATTTTAGCACCACTGGAAGTAATAATCACGAGGCATCAATCTGAGCTGTGAAAGCACGCTCAATACATTGTCAATGGACATAAGAAAATACCGTGGTCCCTGCAGAGGACTGAGTTCACAGGCAACCAGACCAGCAAAGGTTGCAGCAGTAACCAATTGTATAAAACAAAGGTTGGCTATCTGGAGTAACATCATGAACCCACTCTCCAGTTGCAGCTTTCCAGCTCTTTGTTGTTGTTTTTGAAACCTTTAAAGCAATGAATTTACATGAACATGTGCTTTTTAAAAAGGTAGGGGTGGAAGGAGAAAATGACACTGAGACCCGCATCTTAAATCACTGCCACATCTATCTGTCCAATGCAAAGCATGGGGGAGCCGATATCCGCAGAATCATAGTTGGAAGGAACCCCAAGGGTCATCTAGTCTAACCCCCCCTAATGCAGGAATCCTGCCCAGAGTTGTCCCTGCATGGGCTCGAACCACCAACTTTCTGGTTAACAGCTGGACACACTGACTCATTGCTCTCAACACTTTTTTTTTTAAGGGAACACAACCTTATTTGCAAGACTTGTTTAGCTATTATTTTAGGATATACCATAGAGAAACCCAATTGTACCAGGTTTATTAACAACATACACACACTGAATATCATACGAAATGGTCAGGGATAATGGGAGTTGTAGTCCAACAACATCTGGAGAGTTCCATGTTGGTCATCCCTGTTCTGTTAACTTCTCTTGCCACAAGATAAGCATATTTGCAGAAGCTTTCCATTTTAGATTTTCCACACACAACAACAAAACAAAGGAAATCAGGGTTTAAAACAAACCAGGTTCACAGGTTGCAGGCTGTATTTCATCTGCATGCCTTTAATACTGGAGAGGTCACATGTGTGATGCCTCAGAATGGTCCACAGTCAAGAAAAAAAAAAGCATCTGAGCATCTTTGGACTCATAGCAGCCAACTCCCAATAAAATATTTCAGGGGGCTGCCCCCCTCCAAGTTGATGGGCATTGCCATTCAGATGGTGTGTGAGAGAGCCACATCCTGTGACTGATTGTGCAGGATGGGGCTTACCTGTCCCCCCCCCCAATATTTTATTCAAGTTAGCACCCATTTGGAATGTTTCCCCATGCGTCTTCTTTGCAATCTCATCCTCTCTGTATCTGCCCTCAATGTGGTTCCTGGGCTGCCATTGGCTCAGGACGACTCAATCCATCATTCATTACATGGGCAGAGACTCATTCAAACAAAACAGACAAAGAATAAAAACATGATAATTAAAACATCCATTCACGGTGTTCATATCGACAAGGCTGCAGATCGGAACCCCATATGGGGACAGCTGCATATTCCTGCAATGCAGGGGGTTGGACTAGATGATCCTCAGGGTCCCTTCCAACTCTACAATTCTGTAATGTAATGCAGAGGATAAAGACATAAGGTGCAAGTTGCAGTCAAAATGATAGTGGCTCAGGAGAATTCAAGTCAGAGGCTAAGGTCCCCACCACGAAGGCAACCAGAAATAGTTTCTCACTTCTTGTTGAGATCAAGGTGTGAGATTTTTTTTTCGGTGGGAGGGGAGAGAATCTGTGCAAATCAGCTTGATATCAAGGTTTCAGAATATTCCATCCCTAAACAAAACAGGACTTCTAAAAATCAAAAGCAAAAATTGAACACACGTCAAGTTTGAAGAAGTGTTCTGCAAAACTCAAAATTTAGCTTTCTGCTTTATGGGTTTTAAGGCATTCCGATAAAGGCACTATGATACTGTTTCCTGTTTACTCAGGCAAAGCAAACTTTACAATTGTGGTGTCATGCCCGTGCTATTTCATGGGGACACTCCGGTGCATCTTGGTTTAGAAACAGTAGTAGGTGGTGCACATTGCAACTAGGAGGGCAGAGGGGCAAGCAGTAGGTGGAGACAGAGACAGAGAAAGCCTGGCTGGCTGTAAGTAAAGATGGCAGGTAGCTGGGGGAGTCTGAGGGCAGACTGAGGTTGGTGGGGCAGTGCCCCTTTTCCCCAACACTGGCAAGTTGGGGAAGTGGTCTAATGATACCAGTCCTCTACACATAAGGAGGTTTTTACAGCCACATTAAAACACACACACACACACACACACACACACACACACACACACACACAGCTCCTCTTGCATCAAGAATTGGCACAGTTCAAGAATTCTGTCTCTTTATCACATTTTGCAATCAAACCTTTCTTCCAGTACAGGACTCTGTGTACTATATATTACACAGGGTTCCTAGATAGTCCTAGATACTACATGGGAACCAACCAGACCTTCTTAGCTTCAGCAAGACTATTGCATTATATGGACTCAGGGGTTGGACAGCTAGAGGCAATGGCAAGTTTTAACAAAGCTGTGGGGCGGAAAGTGGAGCAGACAGATCACTGGGCCAACCTGAAGCAAGCAAGCCCCACCCCCCTCCCATGGGATCGCAGCCTTACTTAGAGGCCTCTACCATTTCTTTGGGAAGAGATGTTTCAACTACCTTATTCCTGGGTACTGTGAAACTCATAAGGCTGGGTAGTTTATAAGCAATTAACAACTCACGTGAAGCTTTTTGTTATTCTATAACATCAAGGCATCAGTGGCAGCCCACGAGATGCAACAACAATTTTAAAAAATGGTCCCCCCCCTCTAAAGAGCAACACATCGCCTTTATCCCCGAAGAACAGTTTTGTAGCTGTCAAAAGCCTATGCCCAGAGCAGTGTTTTGCAGCTTGACCAAGCAAGAGAGTGCTTGCCTCACTGATAACACCTTTTTAAAAGGATGCAGTCCATACATAAATAGTGCTTTACCGGTACAATCCTGTGCCTAACTTGGAAGTCAGTCCACAAGAAAAATTCCTAAATCCAGAGTCAGGCAATACCTTTATGAAGACCAATGGTAATGTCACAAAATATTTATTGATTGCATTTATATCTCACCCTTTCCCCAAGGATCTCACGGCGGCATACTTGGTTCCCTCCCTCTCCATTTTATCCTCGCAACAACCCTGTAAAGTAGGTTAGGCTGAGAGACTGTGAGTGACCCAAGGTCGCCCAGTGAGTTTCATATGTGAGCAGGGATCTGAACCACTCTGATCACCACACTACTCTTCCTCTAGCATGGTGGGGAAGTTTTCTACTTCTCCAGAATGCTTCACCAGACGGGCTGGCAAAGCTGGCTTGATGTCGCTGCCACAACCCCCTGCACTGGGTCACAGGCTTAAGATGGAGTAAAAGAAGAGATAAGCAGACCTGTAGCATAATCCCATGGACCTCAAGAAGGCCAAACCTATCCATTCTGAAGGAAATCAGCCCTGAGTGCTCAATGGAAGGACAGATCCTGAAGCTGAGGCTCCAATACTTTGGCCACCTCATGAGAAGAGAAGAATCCTTGGAAAAGACCCTGATGTTGGGAAAGATTGAGGGCACTAGGAGGAGGGGACGACAGAGGACGAGATGGTTCTCGATGGTTCTGTCGAGAGAGGACAGTGTTCTCGAAGCTACGAACATGAGTTTGACCAAACTGCGGGAGGCAGTGCAAGACAGGAGTGCCTGGCGTGCTCTGGTCCATGGGGTCACGAAGAGTCTGGTCCATGGGGTCACGAACAAGTGGTACAGTGACAATAAAGTATTTCTCTTTCTATGTATGTTGCTTAATAGTAATAATAATAGAAATAGAAAAAGAGAGAAAGAACTCACCACAGTGCTTCAAAAGTTAGATGAAGGATGCTTCGAACTTCTTTACTGACTTGACTCTTCACTGCGCAGAGAGATTAGAGAACCGAGTAAGAAATTTCTCCACCTACTCTCTGGGCTGCTACCCACCCACTTTGACTGCCAGCCCAGCTCCAGGAACAAATAACTGACAGCGCCGAACAAACACACATGACTTGGTCCTTGGGACTTCATAGGGAGCAGCTTCTCTGTATGCGAATTCTCCTTTGCCACTACTGGCCGAGAGCCAAGCAGCACCCTCCCCAGCAGCCAATGGAAGCAACAAAAATGCACCACCTATACCGTTGGGTGGGTGGGTGTTATCCTGAGCACATGGAGCCGCTGTTGAAGCTTCCACCGTACTGCAGCTTCAGTTCATATGCTGGGGAAAGGCTGTTTCCTCCTCTATGGACGGGGATATTTAAAGGAGGGCATCACGTTGGCAGGGCAGGGGTAAGGTGGGAGGGAGAGAGACGTGTGTCTACGAAATCAGGAGAAGGAAAAACTCCAGGAAGGTTGCGGGCATTTAGAGAGAGAGAGAGAGAGAGAGAGAGAGAGAGAGAGAGAGAGAGAGAGAGAGAGAGAGAGAGAGAGAGAGAGAGAGAGAGAGAGAGAGAGAGAAGCATTTTCATTTTGCTTTCATCAGGTTCTTTCCCCCCACTATTTTTGCGGGAGGGGGAGGCTGTTGGATGCGCCAAACCACAACACCCAAAGGCAGCAGTAAAAGCTGCCAAGATTGCTTCCTCCGTCCCGCAGCCTTTATTATAATAAAACACTTAAGCACCTTAAACGGCTTAACGCCCTTCTTATGGGATGAGCTGTTTATTTGGGCTCCACTGCAACTAAGGGGATGATAATAAACGTTGTTTAAGTTGTTGTTGCTGTTCTTAAAAAAAAAAAGGTGCCCTAGTAGTATTTGCTGGTATTGCTACGACAGATAATATTCACAATCATCATATTAAGATCATCCCCAGCGCTCCAGCCGGGACTTGCAAGCGCCTTGCTTGGGAAGAGAAGCCACATCCCCGCCGCAGCCCGGAGGAAAGGAAGGGAAAAGGGAAGGGCCACCTCTCTACTTCGTCCCCCAGGTCGTCCTTGTTGCGTTTTGCATAGCGAGGAGGAAAAAGAGAGGCGGCAGCATGGCAATAGCTCCGAGCAGGGAGAGCAGAAGCGCAAAGGCTCGCTCGGGGGAGGAGGCCGTTACCGCAGTGGTGCATCGCGACGGAGGCGAGGCGAGGAGGGCTTCCCTCTACTCAGGATTCCCTCAGGATTCCCGCTGCGCCCGGGAACACTAGAGCATCCCTCCCTCGACCCGCCACCACCTACCTCTCTAAGGTCGCTTCTGCTCCATGCCGAAGGATGGCTACCCGAGCGCTCGCCTCCGGCCGCAGCGTCTTCGCCTCGATTCGAAGGAGCGCGGCGTCTGGGCGGCGTCTGGCGGCACCGGCGCGGTGGCGGCGCTTTCCAGCGGAGGGAAAGGTGAAGCGAGGGGGCTTCCTTCGGCAGGAGAAAGCCGCCCAAGGAGGACTCTTATGGAATAACAAGCAGCCATCCTTAAAAAAAGGGGGGGCACCTGTGGCCCTCCAGGAGTTCTCGGACTCCTCAATCCATGCCAGCCTGGCTGGTGCTGGGGGATGATGGGAGATGTAGTCCAGCAATAGGTAAAGGTAAAGGACCCCTGGAAGGTTAAGTCCAGTCAAAGACGACTATGGGGCACAGCTGTCAAGTTTTTCCTTTTCTCGGGAGGAAGCCTATTCAGCATAAGGGAATTTCCCCTTAAAAAAAGGGAGAACTTGACAGCTATGCTATGGGGTTGCGGCGCTCATCTCGCTTTCAGGCCGAGGGAGCCGGTCTTTGTTCACAGACAGCTTTCCGGGTCATGTGGCCAGCAGGACTAAACCTCTTCTGGTGCAACAGAACACTGGAAATGCCATTTACCTTCCCGCCACAGCAGTACCTATTTATCTACTCACACTGGTGTGTTTTCGAACTGCTGTTGGCAGGAGCTGGGACAGCAACAGAAGCTCACCCCGTTGTGGGGATTCAAACCGCCAACCTTCGGCAAGCCCAAGAGGCTCAGTGCTTTAGACCACAGTGCCACCCGCGTCCCAGTCCAGCAATGGCTGGTAGGCCGAAGGCTGCCCCCACCCCTCACCTTTGAAAAAAGGCCCGCTCCCACAAACCACCTTGGAGACACCTGTATGAAAGAGAATGGCAAACTCCTTCACACCACACACTGTGCCTTCAAAGCACCTTTGAAACTCTTTCTCTCAAAGAATTCTGGGCATTGAAGTTTACCCCTCGCAGAGTTAGAATTCCCACCCCTGTCAACAAACTGCAGTGCCCAGAATTCTTTGAGGGAAGGAACATGCTCCCAATGCGGTTGGAAAGGGCCCCATTCACCCCGTACGCAAAAGTACATCGTGCCACTTTGAACGGTTGTGGCTTTCCCACCAAAGAACATTGGGAAACGTTGGTTAAGTGTGCTGAGGAAGTTGGGTCATGCTCTGGGGAAAGGAAAGTTGTGTCAGACCTGAGTGTGGGGGAAGTTTTAGATAGTCATGTGCATTAGTTCAGCTGAGAAGTACACCATCCACGTTTTCTCGCCTTGCCTTGCCGTCTCACGCTTTGCAACTGCACGTACATTCCTGGTACGTTAGGACAGTGTTTCTCAACCTTTTTTGGGCCATGGCACACTTGTTCCGTCAAACAAATCACGCGGCACACCACCATTAAAAGACGGGGCAAATCCTGGGGGTTGGGAATGGGTGGGGGACTGAGGAATAGGGAGGATGAGGTTGGTGTACTTGCTGAGAGAGCCCTCGAGCACCGCCTCCGTCGTCCTGCCTGCCGCCAGCCCCCCGCTCCCTCCTGGGCTGGCCGCGGCTGAGCTGGGGCTGCTGCTGCTGCCGCCACCGCCGCCTCCCTCCGGCCTCCCCGCTGGTGCAGCCGCCGCCGCTGCTGCTCCTTGGCGGCCCGAGAGCCCTCCCCGGCTGGCGGAGGAGGACGGCGAGGAGCCCGCCGAGGTGGGGCGGCTGCTGCTGCGGCTGCTGCTGTTACTGCCGCCGCTGGACGGGGCTGCTGCTGCTCCAGAGTCCCCGCCGCCCTGCGCCGCTGCCTTCTCCATTGAGCGCGCGGGGAGAGCGCGAGGAGGCGGCCTCGGCCATGAAGCGCTGCCTCGCTCAGGGAGCGAGCGCGAGGAGATGACGGAGGAACACCCTTCGCGCCCTCGCGCCCTCCAGACTGACCCGGCCGGCTTCCTTTCCGGCGGGTCAGCGCTGCCTATTGGCGGCCGCAAATCGCCCTTCTCGTTGCCTCACGTTGCGGCACAGCAGCCACCGTCTCGCGGCACAGTAGTGTGCTGCGGAACAGTGGTTGAGAAACGCTGCGTTAGGACAATTAGATGCTAACCCTGATATTTCTTCCCCCCAAAAAAGAATATATGCTCTGAGCCCGTGCAATTTCTCTTTTGAAACTTACTCATCATTGCCCCATCTGGACTACAGGACTAAGCAAATGTGCTTGAGAAGAAGCCCAGTGCCGTTGTAGAAAAGGTAGGGTCATATATATATCTCAAGTACAAAAAAATAAATACAGTGAGCTGTAACCTGTAACCATGTAGATTCCTGGCTGCCGCCAACTATAAAAAGTTTGAAAAGGGAAGGAAGGGAGGGAGGATGCAGCCAGCATCTGCTCTGATGGCACCAGCATCCATATGTTAAGAAATGTACTAACATGGGCCTGCTTGTTACTCCAACATGTACTGCTCTCTAGGCACTCATTGGGAGGGGGGCTGGCTAGGTGCCCTGTTCCAGGGTCAAAGTCCTGTTGTTATTTCTGCAGCAGGATCCCTGCAAGGTTCCTAGCCAGTAGCATCCAGGGCACGGAGATGGTTGCCCTGGATGCAAAAATTTTAGGGGTGCAAAAATTCAAAGGAAAAATTAATAGCACTCCCTCCCCCTTGGTATGTTTCTCTCTCAAGAGGCAGGGAGTGCCTCAAATCCCACCTCCCCTCAAGTCTCTCGCTTGTGCTCCCGCACATTTTTTGATTCCTAGAGCTTTTGCTTATTCCATTAAGTGAAAGAAACATATTTTGTTGGGCTGTTCATATTATTATTATTTTATTATTTTTGGGCTGGCGGCTGTGACCTGCATTGAACTGAAGGTAGAAAGGGAGAAATGGGTGGCGGGGACTGATCAAGGAGGTGAGTGGACTGCCATTGCCACACCAGTGCTGTCACAGTTATGGGGCACAATACATGTCTTGCCTTGGGCACTGGCAACCTACGCTACGCCACTGTTCCAAGAGACATTGTCTTGGCATGAAAGGGGAGCTTCTTAGCAGCTGTATGCTCCAAAGTCAAGCATTTAAGTACACAGAGTGAGGACACCATGTGCTTCAATTTCATAAGAATGGTCTGCATGTTCTGTCATGAACAATGGAACTTCATAGAAAGCACAAGTCAAGAACATGCTGGCGTACTTGCAATAATTTGTCCACTCATGCACAGAGAAAATAGTAGATCTGGCAGAAAGGCAACCCATGGAGAATAGCAACAGTTGTTGCAATGCAATGCATCCGTAATTTTTATTGTATAATTGTATAAATATAAGATTATTGCATGATCTTAGAAGTGGCTCAGCTGTGAGCAGGCACGGCTGTGACTATCACGAAGAGACCCCACACTTCTGAATTTGCCACCATACCACTGTGTTTGACATAACTTGTGTAAGAGGGAACATGCAAATGTTTCTTCATAGGTTCAGGGGAGTCTTTAGCATATGCACCATTTTGAATGACAAGCACTGCCGCTGGCATGGCAGGTCTTTGGTAAATGAGCACACAAAGTTGATACATTTTGGTAATACCTAGGTATATATGTATTTCGTTTTTCTAGCTTGATCAAAATTATTTATTATTTCATAACAGGTAGATAGTTAAGAGCTTAGGCAGCTTCAGTGACAGGTGCCTGCCCCCCCCAGAATTCATCACCCGGGTGCCCCACACCCCTTGCACCCCTGGGTAAAGACGGCCCTGCATAGGTTACCTCAAAAGTGCACAGCTGGAGGCTGTTAGATGTCTCAGCAGTTACAGTTTCTGCTTTTTGCTCTCCAGTATACATAGTAAGCAACCCTCTTAGTGTCCTCAAAGTCAATCAGGTGTGTACTACCCCATTTGCACTTGCCGGCCTGTGGTGACAAACCTCCCATCCCTTTCTTTGTTAACTGAAGAACCAGAGGGCACCTATTTAAGGAACTTGGAGGTGAACCAGGGACACTCACCAGCGACTCCTCTTTATGTTAGATCACTGTGCTGCAAACTTGATAATGCTGGACATCTCTTTGAGGATTTAACTGAGGCTGCTTTTGCACTTTTAAACTTGTTTCATGGCGATCTTTTATGTTGCAGATGATGGGACAGCGCAGCAGGTTGATGTACTGTGGATCACAAAAGGTTAGAACTTGACAGTTGGAGGCTGTTAGATGTCTCAACAGTTACAGCTCCTGATTCTTGCTGTTAACTGTCCTTTCCTGTACAGTGGTGCCTCGCAAGACGAATTTAATTCGGTCCGCGAGTCAATTTGATTTGCGAAAAAATTGTCTTGCGAATCGCGGTTTCCCATAGGAATGCATTGAAATTTCTTTTTTTTTGCCAATAGGAACGCATTAATTAAATTTCAATGCGTTCCTATGGGAAACCGTGATTCACAAGACGAATTCGTCTTGCGAGTCACCATCAGATCGCAAGACGCATTCGTCTTGTGAAAAATTCGTCTTGCAGGGCATTCGTCTTGTGAGGTACCACTGTATACGTAAAAATCAACCCCCCTAGTGTCCTCAGAGCCAATCAGGTGTGTTATGTGAACAACCTCAGACTTTTAGGAAAGGTGGGATATAAGGCTGCAGTACTACATATGCTTACTTGGGAGCCAGTCCTACGGTGGAGCTTGCTTCTGAGTAGACATGTACTAATTCACACTGAAAGCTGGTTAAAAAACAATGCGGTCTAGGTCTGCCATCATCCCACACATTGATTTTGTTCACATGCAATGCTAAGATGAACCATAATAACCTAACAAGAGCTTGCTGGATCAGGCCAGTGTCCCATCTAGTCCAGCATTCTCTTCTTACTGTGGCCAACAAGATGCCTGTGGGAAGTCTGCCAGCCCGACCTGAGTCAAGAGCATTGTCCCCTCCTGTGGTTTTTAGTAACTGATATTCCAAAGCATACTGGGCTGCATCAATAGGAGTATAACATCTAGATCAAGGGACATAATAGTACCACTGTATTCTGCTCTGGTCAGACCTCACCTGGAGTTACTGTGTCCAGTTCTGGGCACCACAGTTCAAGAAGGATACTGACAAGCTGGAACGTGTCCAGAAGAGGGCAATGAAAATGGTCAAAGGCCTGGAAACGATGCCTTATGAGGAACGGCTTAGGGAGCTGGGTATGTTTAGCCTGGAGAAGAGAAGGTTAAGGGGTGATATGATAGCCATGTTCAAGTATATAAAAGGATGTCATATAGAGGAGGGAGAAAGGTTGTTTTCTGCTGCTCCAGAGAAGCGGACACGGAGCAATGGATTCAAACTACAAGAAAGAAGATTCCACCTAAACATTAGGAAGAACTTCCTGACAGTAAGAGCTGTTCGGCAGTGGAATTTGCTACCAAGGAGTGTGGTGGAGTCTCCTTCTTTGGAGGTCTTTAAGCAGAGGCTTTACAGGCATATGTCAAGAATGCTTTGATGGTGTTTCCTGCTTGGCAGGGGGTTGACGACTGGATGGCCCTTGTGGTCTCTTCCAACTCTACGATTCTATGATTCTACTGCCTCCGACCTTGGGGGCAGGCATAGCCATTGCAGGTAGCAGCCATTGGTAGCCTTATCTTCTCTGAATTTGCCTGGTTCTCCATTGAAGTTGGTGGCCATCACTGCCTTCTGTGGGGCCAAGTTCCATAGTTTAACTATGTGCTGTGTGAAGACCATGGCTTACTTAGTGTGAATGTGCTGGCTTACAGGGAGGAGATTGCAGCTGCTTTGCTCATTCCCAGTACTTTTAGCTCAGTGTGGCATGGAAGTTGGGGATGGCCCATCCTGGTTTGCCACCTGAGGCAAATTGTGAATGTACTGCTCCCTGTCCTCCCCCCCCAATGCCCCCGTCTTGCCAAACCGGGCCGGAGAAGATGAGCGGTGGGGTGCTGTTCCCAGGAACACCACCTCTCGCCAAACTCGGCAAGAGCTGTGGTGTTCCACAAGGTGTTGCTGCTTGTTGGAATGTCTCCCTTTTGCTGGTGAGACGGGCATTGCAGCAGTGGCGGGGAGTGCGGGGCACCACCTCTTATACTTCTGCTTCACCATGCCTCATCGGTGAGCCGGCTCTGATGGCAGTTAAACCAAGGTTTGGTTTAGCATGCCACTCAAACCTGGGGTGGTGGTTATGCACTGTTTCCCTTAACTGAACAAGGTTTGTTCTTGGTTACTAATAATGGCTAAGGAATAGGATTTAACCACGATCCTAGGTTCGGATGACACACTCAGGCCCACCTCAGCATTGCCCTGAACTCAAAGGACAGTGGCAGAGCAAAATAGGTGTGAGCTCCTCTCTGAGAATCTCTTTACACATTCCCTCTTTACACATTGAGTAACTCTCCTTTCCTCATTATGTGTAAAGCAGTTCCAAGTAGACTCTTGGAAGTCACAAATAAAAACACCTTGTCCTTTGCTAATCTTCAGTAGATTGAATCGTGCTTTAAAAGCAATTAAATGGGGAACGTGAGTGTCAGCACAATTCCTTAACAAATAAGATCAGGGGTTTTTTTTTGTCAGAAGACTGACAACCTGGAACTAGTTCAAATGAGTCAGAATTGTAACCCTTTGCTAGGGTTGTAAAAAGAAGAGTCATATTTGCAATAATGATACCTTCAAAGGACAAAGATTAATGGGTCTTATATAAAGCCTAGCGACTGCTGAATAAAAGTTGCTCTAATGCTATTAAATGGCAAAGGTCCCAATGATGCAGAGGGATGTAATTTTTCTACAACTCCATCACAAGGAAGTGTAATTAATAGATGCCATGTTCTGACATTAACTTAATCCTTAGTTTAGTGCTATGTGGGTGAGCCTCATATTGTTTTATTGTGTTACAAAAGCCAGGTATTATATTGTTTTGGCTTGCAAAGCTTACTACTTCTCTGACAATTTACAGAAGGAAATGGTGATATTAAACTCTTCTTGTATATTTAAATAAGTAAGGGTCCAATCCAAACCCTGTTTACACTGTATTGTATGTGTGTTTGAATTGAGCGCAGGTATTGGATGCTCAGATCCATCACTATTGCCCAGAATAAAGTATAGTCCCATCTTTAAACTGATTTATGCAATGTTAGCTGGGTTGACCTGCAGTTGAAGGAGATTGCCTGCTCGTTGTTCTAGGAGCTGATCAAGACACATCTTTTTTTGGTTTGAACAAGTAAAACATGTTTCCACATTAATCCAGAAATACAACTGTGACCTGGCCATCAGGAATTTGTATAATTTTGCCCTAGCTCTGTTATGTTTTCTGAATTCTGTTCTGTTCCATTTGAACTACTCTTAGAAAGGTTAGGTAGGGACATGTCAGGCACTGGGCAGAGGAGGAATGGTGGAGACCACCTCCCCAGCTTGACCCTTCCAGAGAAGAAAAAGACAGTTCAGAATTACAACAGGGGTTTGAGGGAGGTCACAGCTCAGAGGAAGATGAGGGAAAAAGTTGGGAAATAACGGGAGAGGAGGAGGCAGAGCCAGAGCAGCTAGCTGACATGTTATAACTAGAAAGCATTCCAGACCCACCATCTCCCAGAACCTGGCGAGCCTTAAAATTAGGAGATCAAAGGGTTCAGAAGCAAAGGACCCTCAGCACCACCCATAGAAGAGATGACGAATGAGGAAGTAGGAGAGAAGGCGAGGGTGATATTTATTTGGGACAACGCCATTATACCAAGAAGCTGCATTCCCAAGATTCTCTCCGTAAATATTGAATAAAAAGCAGATGTTAAGGACTTTTCCTTTTGTTATCCATTCACTGGCAACCTGCCGTGGGGGTTGGCTCATCTGCCACAACTGTTGAAACCTAAGATCAAAACCACTTCAAGAGAAAGATTAATACTTGTAGAGAGTCACTCGTGTTCCAACAAGCTAATCGATGAATGAACAGAGCCAATGGACCATGCCTGTGAAGCACATGAGCTAACAAAATACAGTGGTACCTCAACTTACGAAGACGATCCGTTCCGCGGCCGTCTTCATAAGTCGAGGTTTTCGGTTCTTGAAGCACCGCTACGCACTGCCCTGTGCAGGTGCAGAATGCGCGCACCGGGCATGCACGGCGAAAGGACTTTCGGGGGTTATCGACTTTGGAAGTCGAAACCTTCGGAAGTCAAAGCGTTCGGATGTCGAGGTATGACTGTACCAAATCCTACTGTGTAGAACCGGTGCAGTGAGAGAAAGGCTGAAAGACCTCGCCAGCTGGGAATTTAAACTCCCCTTGGGTACAGCGCCAAGGGCCACAATTAGTCAGTTGGTCCTGTGCCCGGGGGAAAGCCCACTAATTCCTGCCGCCATTGGCCCAATTATACAATGAAGGAAATCCCCTTTGTTGCAAAACAGAAAACTCTGAACAACCAAAAGCATCATGCAGCTAATAATGTACTCACAAAATGTTTATTACGTTATACTGTTTCACAATTTATAAGCAGAAGACATGTCATCACAAATAATAGGAGTCAAATAAATGTTTCATAAACAGAAATGTATTTTCAATCTAAGGGCGTGGTGATGGGCTCACCCTTAGCTCCCTCAGTGGCGAATATCTTTATGAGTTTTTTTGGAAAATCCCACATCTTGAACAATAATCTATAATCGGCATCTCTACTACTCTATTATAGGTACATTGACAATTTATTTTTTCTCTTTAGTAATGAATATGATTTTCTACAGTTCTCTACTTGAATTAATTCAATACACCCAACTCTATCTTTTTCAGGACATCACATTACCATTTCCTGTACATTTCTAGACATTGAGGTTGTAAAATCTTTCCGAAAACCCACTGATTGTAATTCTTTATTGCATTATTCCTCCTTCCATTCCAGGGAGCTTAAGGATAACTTACCATATGGCCAACTATTGAGAATTAAGAGGAATTCCTCATTACAGAATGTTTTTTTTTAAGTAGAGCTGATGCCCTGTCCAATTCTTTACTTTCCAGAGGATATCCTAACCAAGTGATTGATTTGGCAAAAAAAATATCCTTGGCTAAGGCTTGCTCATCACTCCCCCCCCCCAATGCCTCAAACATCATCTAATACACGGATCACGGGATCCTTAGAATTTACCACACATTCAGATAGGATCATTAGGATCATAAGAAAACACTGCCATATCTTGTGGAATGTCCAAGGCTGTTCTGATTTTCCACTTATTGGGCCTTAGAAAAACTCGGTCAATTAAAGACATATTGGTCCATTCTGACCTTACATTGACACGTTCTCCCACTAGTTCCAGTTGGGTCATCATAAATGGGGTAGATGTGCATCTTGTCCTTTTGTTTTACAGACAAAAGAGATCTATGATGCTCATTCTAACTTTAGATTTACCACCTGTCATTTCAGTATGTGTCAGACCAAAGATGGTAATAGGTATACCTAATAAGATGCCTGAGTGCTCACTGGAAGGACAGATCCTGAAGCTGAGGCTCCAATACTTGTATATAATGGATTTCATTTCATATTATTGCCAGCTGATGAAGAATTATCATTGAAACAGTTCATTATCCCGGAAGAATTGTTCTGTCTGCTGCTGTGCTCGGATTACATTATTGCTACATTCAGAGCACTTATCACCGCACATTTGCAAGATATGGAAAGATGTGCAATGCATGTGTTGCTTAAATATGACCTAGAAGTTTGTACCCACTACTTCCATAAAGCCTCACTTTCCTTCATTGGTTGGGAGAAACACTGAAAGTGAGGACAACCCCGGGATGGTGGACACAATTTCCCCCCTGAAAGTTTCTAGTCCTCTATGTTAATCTAGTGAGCCAATCAACACATAGTGCACATCATGCCCAAAACTGGCCAGCGCACCAATATTCATCGGATTGCAGTTGAGGTTTGATTTTGCTCAGTAGCAACTCAGTAGAATGGAGTATAAAACTTACACAGTAAAAAACCAAAAAAACCTGGTTGTATTTTTTTTACGTTTTTATGTTGCGAACTGCTTTGCCTATATTTGAGGCTTCCACCATGCTTCCGGCTGTAAAATTCACCAGTTGCTTGAGAGTTTGTTCTGTTTTTAAATTGGCCTGGGTTTGAACCTTTTAGTGCATAGTTTTGTTTTTCAGGAACTGTTCTCTTGGCTATAACCCGAAGCATTATCTCAGGGCCACCCACAGTTTGCTACTATCTATGTATGCTGAAGGTTTAACACAGATAAACGTAAGATAGCATATAGGTGTATATGTGTACCTGAGAAGAGACCACACCCTTTCCCAGACTGCAAACTGCACTTCCAGTACACCTGAGGGAGTAAATGCATCAGGCATACATTTACTACCATGGTAATGGATTCACAGGATTAGCAGATTGTCCTCTAGTAACATAAATGAGGAACAGAAGCACAAGAACTGTACCAGAATATTGTGTGTGTTTGTGTGTTGAAAGAGGAAAATAATATTTCCATAATCCCTGAGTATGTTAAAAATCAGGGCCGTCTTAAGCATATATGGCGCCCTGGCGCCGTGGTGCGAAGATCCCTCCAGCGCCCCCCCCGTTTCCCAGCACAGCTGTCTGGCAGGCGCCCTGCGGCACCCAGCCTTGCCGTAGGGCCGGCCCTGTTAAAAATCCCCCTTTCCTTCAAACTGCCAATCTTCTTCTTTTACTTGTAAACGAGAATCTTGCAGTTTTATTCAGAAACAGGCACTCCCACTTGCTGTCTTGGTCAGTGTGGCAGCAGTGGCCACACTGGGAAGGATTCTGCTCCAAGGTTATTTAGGCAGAACTGTTATTTACCCAAAGGTATGGAGTTCCTTTGTTACCTTAGAGGGGGGTGGGAAGGAAAAATACACATGCATGTCAGAAAAGTGAAAACCAGAAAGAAAGTATTTGGTCCAGAAAACACAGTAATAATGGCCATGAAAAACAACATTGGCTGGAGCGGAATATTCCTTTGGCCAGATGTGGCCGAGTTCTGTGTTTGTGGTTGCTGCTGCAGGCTGAATGCTAGAAATATATTTTCCTGTATCCACAAACCCCTTTAGTAGGCTGCATAGTAAAGCTAGTGCCAAAAGGCAGTGATTGCCCCTTGCAGCACGGACCAAGAATCTCTAGTTCTTCATTCCATCTTAGTGTATTCCCCTTGAATACACAAAGTACAGATGGAAGATGGAGAAATCCAATGGTAATTAACCCCATTACACTGACAGCTCAGCTGTTTCCTGGGGTGTGGCCACTGTTGCACGCTGACAGCTTCTAGGAGCCACAGTTGAGAGCTGAGTGCTTTTAAGCTGTCTGCCTTCTGTGCATTCGGCTTGTGCAATTTCAACCGGCTGGCCTTCAGCAGTTGAGATCACGCATGTGAAATGCACATAAGTTGCAAGTTAACTGCACAATGAAAAAGCCAAAGTCGAGCAAAATAAAATAAAATGTTTGTGTTGTGAGAGCAGTGTCCTCTCCCGTCTTAACCCCACCCCCTGGGAGATGGTGTGCCACTTCAATTCTTGCCTTCAGGGTTTCCTCAAGATGTTTACGTGCGAAAGTATTTGAAGCAAAACAAAAATCAGGGGAACAGCTGTAGCCAACAAACAAGAATGAGGAAAGGTGCCGAGAACGACAATCAACAAACAGTACAAGTTTTTCTTTCACCGGTGCCTGAGGGTATTGCCCACAGCACTAGGGAAGGCTCATATATTCCTTACAGCTGTGGGTCTATTCATCTGTAATGGCCAGGTCTGGCGATGTCCGTAGCACTGTTGGCTCCCTTCAACTTGCCTCAAGGACTGTTTCATCTCTCATTGGGGCCTTGGGTTTATTTACAGCTGCTTAACAGTTTTGGTCACCCTTCTCCACAACTGCTCATGGAGGCATACTTTGCACAATGCCTTGAGGCCCAAATTGACGTGATCTTTTTCACGTAGCTAGCCTTTATGTAGTTATCTTTAACAAATATTCTGCAACAGCCTTGGGATGGGCAATACTGAGATAGGCTTAGAGAAAAACTGGGCGTGTTTGTCCTTTGGCCCTGTTGTGGTATCAATCAGACTTGCTATTTACACTTCCCCATGTACAGGTCCATTACAGCAGGGGATGCAAACCTTTTTTTTAGGCTCGCGGGCACCTCTGGATTTGAGTGACTACTGTGGGTGCCACTGGCTTTGTTCACTTTTCTCCTGACTCCTCCAGATTAGCTGCCCAGAGCGAGAGACAGAAAGCAAACAAGTGCACACACACTTCACTTTCTCCTTGTCCCCGTTACCCATCACTTTCTTGTTCCTTAAATCACAGTCAGCCTCTGCTTACTGTATGATTGCAGTAGATCCAGGTTTAAGCACACTAACTAGAAGCCACTGTCACATCTGGTTTGGCCCTTCCTTATCCTGCCAGTAAATCTGCCTCCACCATCGGTTACTGCCACATTTTGTTGTTGTTGGTAACTTTGGATGGTCTGTTCTGTTTCAGGGGCATTATTTTACAAAGTGTTTTTAGTTTTTGTGGAAAATAATTTGCAGGCACGTGTTCAGCCCGTGTTGATCAGCCTTGCAATGTAATGGAGCAGGACAAAAGCAATGTACAAATCAGTGGAGCCTGTGGCTCACAAGACAAGCCGGTCTTTATAGTACCAGGCAGAATGGATTGCGTGGTATTAAAATAGATCCATATTATGCATACTGAATAAGCATGGCATAAAGGTAGTTGGCTTTGAAGTACTGTATTGCTGCCTTCTTCATGGAAAAATGCTTCTCATTGGGTAAGGTTGCCATCTGCTGGATGTATCTTGTTGGGTCGGATATCATCACAATATGCCTTCATTTAGCACATGCAGTGGTTTCCTAATAAAAAAAGCTCAACAACTTTCTGGGTGTCCTGGTTTTTACTTTTTGAAATATGGCAACCCTAGTAGAGACAAACAACTAAGATGATCTGTTTATTCAGCATTCATCCTGAGGATGGCGAAAGGCTGCTTTTATTCATATTTCGTTTGTTTGTTTGGCTCCATTTACTGCAGCACTTCTCATATAAACCTTCAATTGTTTTCAGTTGGCATCACTTTGCTATCTCTTCTCCTTCTAATCAGTTGGAGAACAGGGCTTTTCTTAAGGTCCTTCTGGTGCAATGCAAATCATAAAATATTTTCCAAATGCTTTGTAGGAAAATTCACAATACACAAACATATCATAAAAACCTTTGTGATCTTTGATGCAGTACTGAAGACTCTGAGCGGTGAAGTCCCAAGTGCAAATCTCACCTAGACCGTGAACCACTAAAAACAGATCCAAAACAGACCCCAAAGAGGCCAAACACTCGATTTCCTTAATAGTGCAAAAGGCCATTCTGAGGTCCCTTCCAGATGACCTGTTTTTATTTGGTTTTGGTGAGATTATATGATCTTGTGTCAAAGATGTTACTTCACACTCTCCATCGCATTTTCCTGTCATTTTCCTTTTTGCAAAAAAAGTGATTTTCAGGGGAAGTGGTTTTTGATGTCCAATAATATAAAAATCAACTGTAATTGTACACTTTGAATTTGCTGTTAGGAAAGTGAATCCCACTTGAAATCGTAACAGTCTGGGAGTGCCCTGAATGTATCTGAGTAAATAACAGCAAAAATGCTTTGCATGTCTACTCAGAAATAAGCCCTTTTTGAGAGATCAGTGGGATTTATTCCTTGGAAAGAGTGTTTAGGATTGCAGCCTAAAGAACAGATAATCTTTTAATCCAATTTCTATTACTTTGAGGGTTTTTTGTTTTTTTTTGGTGGGAGGTAATGATTCATGGCAACTTTCCAGTTTGTTCAGGGATATTCAAGGTAGAGGCTCAGAACGCCCAAGAGGAAATGAGCTTAATTTTCAGTCTGTAAAGTATAGTTTCTTCCATGTGATAATCACAGGGTCTGTTGTGGGAGTGCTGCATTTTTGGGCAAAGATTATTACTGTGATTTGCTTCTGCTCCAGGGAAGTAATGAATGCAGGAAGGGAGAAAACAATTTCACTCCAGTTTTCTGAAGACCTTTCTTGTCTGGATCCTCCCTGGTTGTTTATATCTAAGCTTTTCTATACATTCAGAAGAGCATGTATGGTTATAGAGGAGGAGTGGGTACATGCAGGTAAAGGTAAAAAGGTAAAGGACCCCTGGAAGGTTAAGTCCCGTCAAAGGCGACTATGGGGTTGTGGCGCTCATCTCGCTTCAGGCCGAGGGAGCCAGCGTTTGTCCCCAGACAGCTTTGCAGGTCATGTGGCCAGCATGACTAAACCGCTTCTGGTGCAATGGAACACGGTGACAGAAACCAGAGCTCACGGAAACACGATTTACCTTCCCACCGCAGCGGTACCTATTTATCTACTCACACTGGTGTGTTTTTGTACCAGGTTGGCAGGAGCTGGGACAGAGCAACAGGAGCTCACCCCATTGTGGGGATTCAAACTGCCAACCTTCTGATTGGCAAGTCTAAGAGGTTCAGTGGTTTAGACCACAGCGCCACCCGTGTACATGTACACCAGCTGTAAGGATAGGCAAACATGGTCAATTTTAGTTGGGGGTGGGGACATAGCTGTCAACTTTAGGATTGAAAAATAAGGGATCACTTGCCAAGTGCTGCCGGAAATTGCCTCTGCACAGAAGCGATTTCCGGTGCCGGCTCTGCCCATGTCCAGGGCACCAGAAATCACTTCTGCGCATGTCCAGACATGCATGTCCAGACATGCACAGAAGCGAATTCCGGTGCCAGGCTGCCTGTGTCCGCATGTCTGTTTAGGGAAGCTTTTAATGTTTGATGGATTTCTGTATTTTAATATTTTGTTAGAAGCCGCCCAGAGTGGCTGGGGGAACCCGGCCAGATGGGTAGGGTATAAATTATAAATTATAATTATATTATTATTATGTCTGGGCACCGGAAATAACTTCTGTGCATGTGCAGACATGCCCGTGTCCAGACATGCCCGTGTCCGCATGTCTGGGTACCGGAAATCACTTCTGCGCATGCCTGGACATGCATTTCCGGTGCCCACACATGGGCAGAGTGGCACCGAAAATCGGTTCTGCGCATGTCCGAGGCCATTCTCGACAGCACTCAGCAAGTGAGCGAGCAGCCAGCTGCTTAGCGAGGCGTTTACTGGGCGGTGGAGCCTCCCTGGCCGGCAGGGAGGGAGAGGAGCTGCTTCCTTTAAAATCCAGGAGATTTACAGGATATTTTATAATCCAGGCTGCCAGCGGGAAACGGATTGAAATAAGGGGGTTTCCTGCAAAAAACGGGAGGATTGACAGCTATGGGTGGGGATGGGGGCAGGCCCTGGCATTCACATGAGATATTTAGTGCAAGTGCCTGACTACTTTTGACATTTCATGCTTTCACTGAACTCGGCACCGAAATTGCAGTATACCTTGCACCAATACTCTGTGTTGTCTTTTAAAGGTCTCACATGAAAAATCGTAAGGCATGGGGAACTGGCGACATATAAATTAACTGCGGTGATATAGACAAACCTGCCAATTTCAGTTTCTCCTTTTCCCCATACCCTATATTTCGACATCATGTTTTTTTAAAAAAAAAGCCCCCGTGAAAATTCACCATGGCTTTAGTGCGATTTTCTCCACTTTGATGAGTGAGTGAATGAATGAATGAATAAATAAATGAGATAAGAAAATGTGAATCTGAAGAGATGCCTTTTCAAAAATGTGAAGCAAACAAGGGAATAAAAAGATGGTCTACTGTTGCTCTCTAGTGGACTAGAAGGTACCTGCAATGTGCTAAACCTGCAATCACAATAGAAGTTGCTGCTGGGAAAGATAAATAAGGAATTCATTCAATTGGATGTTGGCAGTTGTTCCTTTTTTTGTGGGTGCTGCCAGGTAATTCATAGTACTCCTTTTGCTTATCACTGCAATTATAGAAGTTTAGGACATACTGTTGTTGTCTCTGAATGATGTAAACATCAGGGGTCTTGTGGCAAATACTGAGGCCTCCCCTCTATACATTTGGGGAGAAACCCTGTTGTGTATGTGGGGAGAAGACTGAGACACACAATACAGGTCCCACATCATACCCATTCTGCATCTGTAAGAAATTGATCTTTTCATGTGTTGGCGTCTACACTGTGGAACTCCTTGCCGATTGATATCAGACAGGTGCCTTCGCTGAACTCCTTTTGGCACCTGCCAGAAATGTTTTTTGTTTAGACATGCTTACCCAGATATCTAGAATCCCGGTGTGTTTTTAGTTTAGTGCTGGTTTTAATTTTCTGAATGTTTTTTTTTTTTGCTAACATTTTTTATTGTTTATCATTATTTTGCACAACACCTTTGTTTGTTTATTTATTTATTTATTTTTACAATCAAGCAGTATATAAATTCTATGAAATAAATAAATAAGTAAATAATAAAACAAACTGGGGATCACTTGTTCTTCTCATAATTAGGCCATGATTTCTGGACTATATTTTCAACTTTTCCTTTTTTGCAATACTTTTGGCTGAAACCATTATCAACTAGTGTGCCCAGAAAAAAAATTAGCCAAGGGAACCTCTGATACAGAGTGCAACTGTAAGGGATGTGGAAAGGTTTATTATTATTATTATTGTGCTGTTTTTCTTCCAAAACCTGTCCACCCACCTGTCATTTGTCTCTGAATAGGAGCATTGAGGAGAAGTAGCAGCCTTGGTAGAGGCTTTGATAGCAAGGGGAATTTCAGCAATGAAATGGCATGGGACCAGAAAGGGTTAAAATCCCTCCTCCTCCTCCCCCACCATGCTAGGGCACTTCTTTGGATTGGGTCCCCTGTATCTGTTGTCCTCCTCTCCCCAAACAAAGGAATGCAACCAGTTCTAAGCACAGTTAATTAAAAATGATTCTTAATGTAACGCTTTAGTTTGGGCCTTTAATACATCTGGAAATGTTGTATCTAATCCTTAAAAAGTTAATTTCTTTCTAGAAAGAAATGAAAAAGAGGGCAGTTCTGCGGAAACAGTTGCTCCTTATTCCCCCTTAATGACAGGTATTGAGAAGCAATCACCGGTTTGGAAAACTAACCTATCCTTTCAGACAACAGAAGTCATTAAGAACAAGTTTTATTTATTAAAATACAACAAAACAGTGCATTTTGCGGGCTTTTCTAGGAAGCAATTATTTATACCCAAGAGTAGCTTAGCCCCTCCCTCCTGCATGCTTTTCTTTATTGTACAAAATACGTGGTCTATGTTTGAGGTTTTAGTATTTAAGTCAGCTCAGTTTGCCATTTCAGCATCTCGGATGCGGTGGGGAAAACATCTGAGTATCTGGAGACGCCTTCCAGGTAAACCATCCATCTTGAATTTACTACTTGTGCTTACTAACCATTCCCCCCCCCCCACAGGAATTCAGAATGATTTTGCTTCCATGTTGTACAATCAAACCGTTGGCGGGCTGTCAGATGGACTGGCATTTAAATGAAACGTCCATTGAGTTTAGCTAGTTCTTGTTTCCGACAGCGGAAGGCCAGATGCCTCTGTGAACATGGCTTCCTGGCCCAGATGTTGATGGACTACAACTCCCATCATCCTTGACCATTGGGCCCATGATTGTCAGGTAGGGCCTTTTTGGTGGCGTTTCCCAGTTTGTGGAAAGCCCTCCCTAGTGAGGTGCATCTGTCTCCCTCATTGTTGACTTTCAGGAGAAATGTAAAAAAAATTCCAGGTTACCCAGGCATTTGATGGCTGAAAAGCACTGTTCCTGGCAACCCTGAGATCACTGATTGAGAACATTATAAAGTTTTTCTTATGCTGGATCTACACACAGGAAACACCCCCCCCCACTATAAATAAGTTATAAATTGAATCATTATAACAAAAGAAGAAGAAAAAAACTCTGTGTAAAATGCATAGACAAAGTTTTGTGCTCTTAAGCGCCATCTAGTGTTGCCTATTTATAATGCAGTTACAGAGCTGTAACATTGCTAATGTAGTCTTTTAGAATGTTTTAGATTGTTTCTAGCATAAGAGCCAACTCCTAGTGGCCAAGGTCCCTTTGCCCCCCCAAAAAACATTAGAGCCCCCCCCCCCCGGGATAGGCATTGCCATTCAAATGGTGTGCATGTCCTGTATCACGTGATTGATTATGCCCCCCAATATTTTATTCAAGTTGGCACCCCTTGTTTCTAGACTGTTTTAAATTGCTTTAAATTGTTTTAGAGTGTTCTAAACTGTTTTAACAAAATAAAAAAAATCCTTCCAGTAGTACCTTAGAGACCAACTATGTTTGTCATTGGTATGAGCTTTCGTGTGCATGCACACTTCTTCAGATACCATGCACACGAAAGCTCATGCCAATGACAAACTTCGTTGGTCTCTAAGGCGCTACTGGAAGGAATTCTTTTTTAATTTTGTTTCGACTACGCCAGACCAACATGGCTACCTACCTGTAACTTAAACTGTTTTAGTTGCTGCTGTGTTGTTGTTTTGTTGCTGTTGTATTTTTAAATATTTTATCATTGCTGGGTCTCTCATGCTGGACTCCTTCTGGAAGGAGGGTGGGATATAAATAAAATGAATGAATGAATGAATGAAATAAGCAGCTTAGAAATTGGATTCTAGGGTCCCGCACACTTCCAGAAAAGGAACACAAAGAAGGAACTGGTCTGCTCAAGCCCCTAGCAATTTATAATAATTATCCTGGAAGAGGAAGGGTATTGGAGTGGTGTGGGAATTTGTGTGTGTTTAAAAATCCCCCCTTGCACTTTATATATGGAATGGCTCAGTATGTAAAAGTGTATGACCCCCCTGCCCCATAACTATAAAATGCTCAGATTTGGAGCACGGGTTGCGCTGTGGTCTAAACCACTGAGCCTGTTGGGCTGGCCGATCAGAAGGTCAGCGGTTCAAATCCCCGTGACGGGGTGAGCTCCCGTTGCTCGGTCCCAGCTCCTGCCAAGCTAGCAGTTCAAAAGCACGCCAAAAAGTGCAAGTGGATAAATAGCGGGAAGGTAAATGGCATTTCCGTGGGCTGCTCTGGTTTTGGTGTTTCATTGTGCCAGAAGCGGCTTAGTCGTGCTGGCCACATGACCCGGAAAAACTGTTGCGGACAAACGCCGGCTCCCCCGGGTTGTAAAGCGAGATGAGCGCCGCAACCCCAGAGTCGCCTGCTGTGGGGAGCACGCGATAAAGAACACAGCGGGAGACAGAATGTATATCCGGAAGGTCGCCCAGAATGAAAGCAGGCGCCCCCTTTTATTGTAAAGTTTCAGAACTGTCAATGATTAACTAGAGGTACATTCTTCATCCAATGACAACTGGTCAACTCCAAAAGAGGTGGTGTTCCTGGGTATGTCACATCCTGCCAACACCCTAAAACTCCACCATAGAGGAAGTGCCTGGTCCTCACATACTCCTCAGACCTCTCCCTGTCACATGCCTACTCCTTAAACATCCCCCTCCTCTCAATCTTGTGACTCTTGGTGTTTTTCCACCTTTCCATTGTTCTCCCTCTGACTTGGGCATGACCCCTCTGGTTCTGTCCTGCTTCCCTTGCTCAGACCTGTTTCTTCCAGATCTGACAACTCCCACTCAGCTACCCCTGGATCTGTCATGACCTCCTGCCCTGCTATGTCCCTTCAACCTCTTTCCATAAACCTGTACTTTTATATTAATGTATTGCATGGCCTGCCAGTGCAATACTATTAATTATGCTTTTGTGTGGTTTGCCAACACAATTCTAAAATCGTTCCTACAGTCTGCGACTGGACTTTACTGTCGGCGGTCCCTTTACCTTTTTTTATATATATATATAAAAAGCCCCTTTATATAGCACAGAAGGGGAATGCCTCAGTAAAGGAAGGCTGGGGGAAGAGTCCTTTATCCCTTCTAAGATGTCTCGGAGGGCTGTTCTGTATTTCTAGGACTGCTCAGCCAAAGTCCATCTTAAATTTGCTCAAGAGGGAGGCATAGAATTTCCCTCCTTCACAACCGCCCTGCGAGGCAGACTAGACTGAGAAGGGTGGCCCAGTGACCTTCCATGGCTGAGCAGGCGTTACCCTGGAACATAGAAAGGCGCCTTACACCAAGTCAGGCCATTGGTCCATCAAGTTCAGCACTGTCTGCTCTGACTGGCAGTCGCCCTCGATGGTTTGAGAGAGGAAACACCCTTATCCCTACATAGAGATGCAAGGGATTGAACTTGGGACCGTCCACATGCAAGGCAGATACTCTGGTCCTTCTTCCCCTGTTAGAACCATGAAATCTCTGGTCCAAGTTTGGCATCCTGAGCATCATGCTACCCTTGGTTCTTGATGGCTGTTAATATTTAACACAACATGAAACCTGGGAATTGGCATAATCAACACAATCCCGGCAAAACAACATTACTGCCCTCCTCCCAACTGTGGTTTATAATATTCATTTATTTTCATGTTCATTTCAGTGTTTATATTCTTTTTTTGCACCTTTTCAGACATGATTCCCGTACTCCTGATCCAAGCTCTGCTCTCCAGCGCCCTCTGGAGTCCCGCGAGGACAACAGCCATCGTCAGCTTTTCTCCCTACCCTCTCTTCACAATGGAGTCACTCAGCGGTGCCACTGAAACTGAAGACCCTAAACAAGCCTCCACTGTTCCCCCTGATCAGGACCCAGAGACCAATGTAATTGATCCGATCACAGATGGTGGGAGTCGAGCGAGTTCCCAGATCGCCGTGACATCTGCGGCAACCTCTTACTTTAATGGGGTGGGTGGAGCGGGAAGCAAGAAGAACCTTCTGGAACCAGGGGCCACCACCACCACCACCAGTGCCATTGGATCCAGACAACAGGTGGCACTGGAATTGTTCAGTGCTCCAAACACAGGGCATACCTCCCCGGCTATGGGTGTTTCCAGGGAGGAAAACCGTACTACCCATCTGGTTCCATTTTCTGCAACTAACAAAGGCCTTGCAATTGGCGACCGCTTAGATCCTGCCTTCTCAAATGCACCAAAGGGAAACAGCACCGATACTGAGCGACGCTGCTTCTGTAAAATTCCAGGAGCCGAAGGACAAAAGAGAGACCAAGGTGAAAAAGAGAATGCGGGTAATTGTATCGCTTAATGCCTCCAGGTTGCCAAAATCTTTTTCTTTCTTTCTTTCTTTCCTTTTTTTTAATAAAAAAAACTGAACGCCATTCATTTATTTTCTAATTAAAAACAACCGGATCAGTATCATACTGAAAATCCCCCCCAAATCCAAATGCTCTGTGCAATGAAGTAAAGAGATACTCGGCAGCGGGTAAATGGACAAATTGTGTCCCTCGCGGCTCGCAAACAAACTTGCCGGTGTGCAGAGCACCAAACGCCAGCAGAGCTGCCTGACCCACAACACCCCAAGTGCTCCTTCTCATAATCCGGTAGTATTTGGTAGCAGACCATCTGCAATTTTATAATAAGCCCCAAGACTCTGCTGAACCCATGATGCACCTGCAATGAAGCAGCGTGACTTGGGCAGATGCAACTACAGCGTGAGGTGACTGAGATAAATGAGTGGTTTTCAAATAGTGTTCTGGGAAATCCCAGGGCTCCTTGTAATCTTAGCAAGGCTTCCTCAATAGGGACCTCAGTAACAACTGCCAAGATCCTGTGCAAGAAAGCTTGCCCTCCACTACTGATGGTACTACAAAATGTTCAGCTGCAGCAGTTTGGGGCAGTGCTATTTTTTTCTAGACAAAGAGGTGCCGGAACTCACCATGAACACCTCCCTTGTTCGCTTAGAATGGCAATGGCGCCCACCCGAGAGGTGCCAGAACTGAGTTCCAGAGAGTTCCGGCTGCAAAAAAGCCCTGGGTATATGCAGAGCAATAATGACCAGGAGTGGCCGATGTTCTTCATGCACTTTGTATCTATGTTATGTGTAGCCTACAACATTTCCCAGACTCCTCTGCAACCCACAGGGTCTCCGCGGCAAACATGCAAGCGATTCTTGACTAATGTTGATGTGGGAAGAGTTCCTGGGAAGTAGAAAGTTGGAAAACTATTGGGATAAACAACAGACTAACAGACTAAAAATGACTGGTTCTGAAGACATCATGGCTTCTCATCAGAAAAGCATTCTGGATCTGCAGACGAAGGCCCCATTTGTGCTTTTCATTTAAAACAGTATCTTACCACTTTAAACAGTCATGACGTTTCCCCCCTCCCAAAGAATCCTGGGAGCTGTAGTTTATTAAGGGTGCTAAGAGTTGTTAAGAAGCCCCAATTCCCTTCACAGAGCTCCAATTCCCAGACGTCCCTGGGAAGGATCATTGCTTGTTATACCACTCTGAGAATCGGAGCTCTGTGAGTGGAAGAGAATAGGGGTCTCCCAAGAACTCTCAACATCCTTAACAAACTACACTCCCCAGGATTCAGGGAGTTCTTTAAAGGGACAGGATACTATTTTAAATGTATTGTGCAGATGGGACCTGAGTCAGACCATTGGTCTATCCAGCTCAGTAGGCTCTGCAGGGTTTTGAACCAAGAGTGTTTCCTAGCCCTACTTGGAGACGCTGGGGATTGAAACTGGGACCTTGTGCATGCAATGCCTGAGTTCTTCCACTGAGCTACAGCCCAGCTACCGTAGTAAAGCATGGTGGGGGTTTAAGCTTCCCACATGTAGCTTAAAGCAGCTCTTTGATCTACACTGGGCAGAATGTTCATGAGGCTTGCAAATGCTTTTTTTTTGCTTCTCCATGAATGCTATTAACTGTGGCTGTGGTGGTTAATTGATTAATCCACCAGACTAATTGCTTAAAAAACTCTTAATATATTATCAAACCAGTACACCTTTTTGGAAATGCTTATAAAACTGCAGACTGCAAGCTTCATTTAAGCAAATCCCCTTCCCTTACCCAGGAGAGATTGCATCTTTTAAGATGATACAAAATCAGAACTATTGGTTAGACCTATAGTGTAGGCAACTTAACCTAATGATTAATCAATTAAAATGTTCTTAATTGTATTGCATCCCTACCATTAACACAAGCAGCACAAGATATATTCAAAGATGGTTTCAGCCTCATGCAAAAATGTCAGGGGATTCATGTCCTGGCATTAACAATTGTGTTTCAGAAGTGTTGGTGGTGCTCAGTTCAGTGTGGAATATGAATGTGTTCGGCACCTCCTGTGCAGTAATTGAGAAAAGCACAATCCTTTCTAGAGGGGTGCATAATTCACCACACGGAGCTGTAATGGCTCATTTGAAGACACACCAGAGTATCATATAAATGAGTACATTTTAATGATTCTTTAAATATGATCTCAGGGACTCCTATGGTTACAGTCATTGACCCAAAGTATGATGATACAGTAGTTGCCATGATGCTCATACCATCTTTTCATGCATACATTTAACTGTAAAATTCGAAACTGTATCTTGGACCTTTTGGGTGTTAGATTTAAGCACCCATCACAAAGCAATATGTAAGGGTTACTCATAGGCTGGTGAAGGCAGAACACATTGGGCAGAAATTGTTCAGTTAAGGGCTGGATTATGACATTTTAGTTATATAGCAATGTAGCAGTACTATTTGTTGTTGCTTCTCCTCGAATAGTGCCAGTGTAATCAAAGAGCTTCACTTTGCTGCATTAGGCTGCAAGTGCAGGACCAACCCAACTGGGAAGTCTATAGTACAGTTAATAGATCTGTACAGTGGAACCTCAGTTTATGAACACCTCGGTTTATGAATTTTCGGTTTATGAACGCCGTGGACCCATCTGGAACGGATTAATTCACTTTCCATTACTTTTAATGGGAAAGTTCGCTTCAGTTTATGAACGCTTCAGTTTATGAACAGACTTCCGGAACCAATTACACCCATGTTTCAGTTTATGAACGCTTCAGTTTAAGTACTTCGCGGACCCGTCTGGAACGGATTAATCCACTTTCCATTACTTTCAATGGGAAAGTTCGCTTCAGTTTATGAACGGTTACTCCGCGGACCGTCTGGAATGGATTAATCCACTTTCCATTACTTTCAATGGGAAAGTTCGCTTCAGTTTATGAACGCTTCAGTTTATGAACAGACTTCCGGAACCAATTGTGTTCATAAACCGAGGTACCACTGTAGTCTGTTTCTTGCCCCCATGTAACACAGACAGTTGCCTTGCACCATGCAATACCATTTGTCCATCAAGTCCAGATCTGTCTACTCTGAAGTGGCAATAGCTTCACAGGTTCTGATGCAGTGACATTCCCCAGAATTTTTAAAGGAAGGATGCAAGGATTGAGTCTGAGACCTTCTGCATACAAAGCACTTCCACTTCCACTTCCACTTCCTCTATAGCTGCATGTTTTACAGAGGTGAAACTGGAACATGAATGAGGACCTGCAGTGATGCTAGTCAAGATTAGTTTGGTCCTGTGTGTGAAAGCATGTTACTGTTTATACTTGAGCTTAGTACAATTTTGCTGTATGTTTCGATTGGGAATTTTTCTCAGTTTATATGACAATGGATAAAGATCTGCTCCTGTTTCCTTCCAGATGTGCTGAGACTTGCCAGGAGAAGAGGAGAACTGCGGTCTTTGGTCGACGTCAGACAAGACAGAACAGCGGAAAGGGGGGATTCCAGATCCAGGGCCGCTGTAGGTAGACCAGTGTCCCCTCATCAGGCAGAACAATATGGTGGCTCTACAGATTTTTCTTTTCCAAGAGGTGACAAAGGCGAGGTTGGGAGCCCTGGCCCCATAGGAATTCCGGGGCCAAAGGGAGACACAGGGGAACATGGAGAACCAGGTCCAAAAGGGGACACTGGACAGAAAGGTGATCCTGGGGAGAAAGGAGAAAGAGGCATAGCAGGTGAGAAGGGGGAGACAGGACCAGGAGGGCCACCGGGAATTCAAGGCGCTCCTGGTTTAAAAGGAGATGCAGGGATGCAGGGAACAGTCGGTGCCCCTGGGAGAGAAGGGCTAACTGGACTTCCAGGCCGAAGAGGCGAAAAGGGCCAGAAGGGGGACTGCAGATCGGTTGAACCTGTAGCCTTTTCAGCTGGCCTTCAGAAGAGGAGAAGCTTCCCATTGCCAGGATCCCCAGTGAGATTTGAAAAGGTTTTCCTGAATGAAAATGAAGCATATCATGCGGAATCAGGCATATTTACTGCCAACACTGGAGGGGTCTATTCTTTCAGTTATCACCTGAGTGTTTCTGGCAAGGCGCTGAGGGCGGCGCTCTTCCACAACGGTGAACGAGTTATGCAGGTGTCGAGCGTAAGGCAGCCTCCGCAGAGCGTTTGCCAGGTCTCTGGATCGATGCTGGTTCAGCTCTCTGAAGATGATGAGATTTGGCTTCAGATTCTGATTGGCTCTCAAAACGGGCTGGTGGCTGATGAAACCACTGATTCTGTATTTTCAGGGTTTCTGTTATACCCTGACTGATGAAATTAAGCAGGATTACATATAGGGTTGGGAATAAGCACCCAACACCTGACAGCTTTGTGTCTTGGATCACACTCTAATTTATAGCATGCCTATTATTTTCACATTTTTCTCAATTTCACAGTTTCAGATTTATTGCTAGCGTACTAAGCTATAGAACAGCGGTGGCCAGTTCTTCCAGCTTTATCATTAGATTAGCACATGCAGAACTTTCTAGAGGCCTAAAACCAGAAGCTCTAATAGACTTGTGAGATTTTGCACTAGGTTTCTAGCTCTCATGCTATTTGATTAAACTGTTCCTAAAGGGTAATTTTAAGGTTAAACTTCTTCACTCTTGCTCTGACAGTGGCGTATTGTTAGTTCTAAAATTACTGTGTTTTAATTTTGTTATTTTTATTATTGTTCTGAAGCAGCATTTCATCAATGAGAGTCAGTGTGGTATCCTTGTTAATTGCTTGGATTAGAGCTGGGGACAGCCACTCTTAATTACTGGCTGAGACTAGCCTTCCTTCTGAGTGGCCTTGCTTCCTTGACCATTAAATTTCTAATTAGTGAAAATAGAAGATACTTGACTTCTATTTTCCAGGCCCTCCCTTCAGCAATTCAGGAAGGCCGTTATAGGAAGATACCTTATGAGGAGAGGAAATGCCCATGTGGCTCTGGGCAGCAGGAAACAATGGAGCATGCCCTTCTTCATTGCCAGTATCATGGGCGTACCCAGCGAGGGGCAGGGGGGGGCAGCTCAGCTGCCCCCCCCAGAAAAAATTACCATATTTTATGGACCATAACCTGCACTTTTTCCCTCCGAAAACTGAAAGGGGAAAGTCGCTGTGGGTTATGGAAATCGGGCTGTTTTCGCCCCCTTCCATCCTTCCTTCCCCCCTCTTTCTTTCTTCCTTTTCCTCTCTCTCTCTCTCTCTCCCTCCCTCCCTCCCTCCCTTCTCTCTCTTTCCCTCCCTCCCTTCTCTCTCTCTCTCTCTCTCTCTCTCTCATCCCTTCCTTCCTTCCTTCCTTCCTTCCTTCCTTCCTTCCTTCCTTCCTTCTCTCTCTTCCCTCCCTCCCTCCCTCCCTCCCTCCCTCCTTCCCTCTCACTTCCCCTCTCTTGCCCACCCCCCCCTAGTTTTGATCCTGGGTACGCCCCTGGCCAGTATTATATAGACATTTGGGTCAGGTTTATCCAGCCCATCCTATACAAATTCCCAGGGCATTCAGAACAACACAAAAACTCCCTATTACTACAGGATGGAAGCCCAGAAGTCACATATTCAGTCGCCAGATTCTGCGCTGCCATGATAAATACTCGTTGAAGGATGGTCTATGCTACAAATCTGTCCTAAAATGAAAGCCCATATTGTTAGATCTGTATCATTGAAGCCCCACCCCATATAGCTGTTTTAACTGGTCTTTTTCATTCTTCTTATAAGTTTTAATTCACCCATTATTTATGCTTAATCAAATATTCTATGTATATGTTTTAATCTACGGTTGGTTCTTGCTCCCATTTATTTAATAATTATTTGTTTAGATTCATGCTGTTATGCTGTTTATTTAGATGTTTTGCTTATGCTGGTCTGTGACCGAATAAAGTAAATTCATTTATAGAGCTGGGGAGACCCAGGTTCAAATCCTCACTCAAGGATGAAGTCCACTAGAAGATTTTAGATCTGTCACCATCTCAGAATTCACCAATGTGGTGCTCACGGGTGCCTCGGTGAGCAAGTGCTGTGGTCGCTGATGTAGTTGCCATTTTCCCTTTGATGGGTATGGCTGATGGGGGAGCATGCCTGCACTTTTTTGTGGCCCTGTCTCCTTTCCAGCTCTTTAATATTTGGCAGCCATTTTGTGTCATGCTGTGGCAGCCATTTTGTGACTGGTGCTCAGGGCACTTTCTCAAAATTCTAAATGTCCCCACTGGCCTCAAAACTGTTGCCACCCTGTCTTGCACACACTTGCCTGGGAGCAAACCACACTGAATGCAATGTGGCTTAAGTCTGAGTAGATATGCATAGGATTGCATTGCAATGTTGTGCACCCTGTCCTGAATTACTGAACATTCACCCCCTTCCACTTATATCTTCTTATGAAGCTGCCTTATAGAGAGCCAGATCATTGGTCCACATAGCTCAGGATTGTCCACAGTGACTTTCAAGTGGTTCTCAGAGGAGTTTTCCCCAGCCCTACCTGGAGGTATTTATCTGTCATCGATCATTTGTGATGGTCGTGGAGGGTGAAAAGTCTCAAGCATTAACTCTCCCTTTTTGGTAATTGATTCCTTTCTTTAGGAAATAAAATTTTAGTGAAGCGTCATGACTTTGCCCCTTTTTATCAGAACTGCGGTGTCTTTGTCGTACCTTTGTGCAAAATGATTTACTTATTTTGTGTTATGTGGATGGTTTGATCTATATAAGTTGATGGCTTAAAAATAATAAACTGGAATTCGGAGCATGAGCTGTTTCAGCCTTTGACTCCTGAGTTTACTTTGCTCGAGTCTAGACTCATTGAGTACGTGCTTCAGTTCTTTGTCATGCAGTGATATTCCCCAGAGCTGCCATCTTCTTCATGGACCCCACATTACACAGCTCCTCTAACTAGTCAAAAACGGCTGATCTTCTAACAGAGACACCTGGAACGATGACTCCAAAAGTTTCTGCTGGGATCCTTGTGTTTCTTGCACTGCTCCTACAGACCAATTAATTCCTTACCTGGCCTGGAAAGCATAACTTGACCTACTGAAAGATGACCATAGTTTGTGGCCGAGTGGGAGGGTGAGGCCATTCCTAGCTTGCCTTTCCTGTACTCAGCTGACTTTCCCGGAGCACTTTCTTGGGTCCCTGCTTTCTCAAGTCCCAACTCTCTTATCCCCATTTTCTTAGCCTGCTGTCCCTGTCTTCATTCCCTTGCTGACTCCACACTCTCTGCTCTCATCTCCAGCTTCAGGTAGCTAATGCGATGCCCTCCAGATCATAGCATCATAAAATCATAGAGTTGGAAGATACCCTGAGCATCATCTAGTCCAACCCCCTGCAATGCAGGAACATGGATCCCTTACGTGGATCACGCCTGCAACCTCGGCGTTATCTGCACCATGCTCTAACCAACTGAGCTATCCAGCTGTTTTGGACTACAGTTTCCATCATCTCTGACCACGGGCCATGTTGCCTGGGGCTGATGGTGACATGAATTCTACTCATATTGATCCAGAGCAGATTCCAATGTATAGTCAGCAGAGTAAAAAAATTAAACACATTCCAGGATTCCCCAAAAATAGACCAGAGGCAATTAATATTTCATCCAGCAGAGCTTTACTGCTACTGAAGGCAAATGAGCATAATGGTCACAAATCCAATACATTCAGGGTTGGCATTGTCCATAAGAAATCCAGCTGCAACAGACTTAATTTAAATTTACAATTACTTATAATAAGACTGCTTATTTTTTTTTTAAAAGCCAGATTCAGTGATTCCTTCAGCAGTCTTTTCAGGCAGCTTTCATTAAGATCAAGGGAGCAAAGCATTTTGACTATTGCAGGCAAAAGTTAGTCGTTTGAAAAAGGGGAGTTGAATGTGATACTGTCCTGAACTTTCTTACTTTAAATGAAAAAAAGGGTGGAGGAAAAAGAAGCATATCAGCAGCTTGATCTACTATTTAAAATAGATTGCACTTCATAGTTTTCCAGGGCTGGACATAATTATAGACATCCCCTTCTTTTAGATATTCACACCATAAAGTAATTCGGATAAACGATATTTTTTAGAAAAATGATGCCAGCCAAGGAATGGATGAGGAATGAAATCGAGATGTTGTTCTTCAAAGCAGTGGGTAACTTTGGTGATGCACAAGTAAAATTTAAACTTTTAGATTCAAAGTGTGTGCATCATAATTAAGATGCAATCGATTGAACCCAAGCAAGCAATTTCCTTCCAAATTGCAAGCGCAAATTGCCCTTTTGTAACAACATTGCAATTTTTGCATCTGCTATTATATTTCATTTTCTTTCCAATTTTTGGATGCAAAGCTATTAGCAAAAAAAGAAAAAAGAAAAAAGATTCACCCCTCTCGTAATGCAGTAGATTTATCACCCTGAACAATAAATGAAAGGCAATATGCACTTTATTGGTTTCATACTGTTTATTGCTACTTACAATAGAGTGTAATTAGAAACACTTTAAATTCTATAGACATTAAAGGGAGATTCTTGCCCATGCATCAACAGCAGTTCATTGTGGCAGGAGCTTAGACTTCGTCCTAAAAGCTGGTTGTTCAGGCTGTGCAAATATTACCCACCAGCTAGGTCCTTCTTTTTTCTGAATTCAGATTGAAGCTAGTTTGGGGGGAAATGAAACAAAAATGCAGTATTACACAAGAAGTGACAGGATAGATATGGATGCAGAGGAGATGGGCATACACTGCCTCATAATATTTAGCCATGCTTTGCTTCTGGAAGTCCTAAATGGGAAGTTTTAAAAACAAACAGACACATGATTTAACAGTTAACATATAGAACCCTGAACCGCTCAGGGCCACCTGCCTCTATATAGACCTATAAGATCACTTAATCACCTGGGGAAATTCCACTTGTGGTAGCTACAGAATATCACAAGGCAACAGCCCCCAAATGGGTATTTCCTGCTATTGACCCTGTACTAGGGAATGTTCTTCCCTCTCCTATGCATGAAGCAGCAGCAGCCACCAGTTGCTTCAGGTGTCTTGTAGACACCTTTTTTGCCTAGTCTTTCCTTGAGAGCCAGTGTGGTATTGTGGTTAGGGCATCAGTGGACTAGAACCTGGAAGATGGGGGTTCAAACCTCCCTTGGCCATGAAGGTCACTGGGTGATGTTGGGCCAGTCACTGCCTCTCAGCCTAACCTACCGTACCTCATAGGGTTGTTGTGGGCATTAAATGAGGAGGGGGGCAACTATATATGCCATATCGAGCTCCTTGGACAAAAAGGTGGCCCTGTGGTTAAACCACAGAGCCTAGGGCTTGCCGATCAGAAGGTCGGCGGTTCGAATCCCTGCGACGGGGTGAGCTCCCGTTGCTCACTCCCAGCTCCTGCCAACCTAGCAGTTCAAAAGCACGTCAAAGTGCAAGTAGATAAATAGGGACCGCTACAGCGGGAAGGTAAACAGCATTTCCGTGTGCTGCTCTCGTTCGCCAGAAGCGGCTTTGTCATGCTGGCCACATGACCTGGAAGCTGTATGCCGGCTCCCTCGAGATGAGCACGCAACCCCAGAGTTGGTCACGACTGGACCTAATGGTCAGGGGTCCCTTTACCTTTACCTTTACAAATACAATAAATAAATCCTGTGACCCATAATATTGAGCCCTGTTTTTTTAAAAAATAAAAAAAATCCATATTAATTCATTGAATCCTTGCTTTTATATTGCTGTTTTACTGATCTTATGTAATACGCCACTTGAAAAAAAAAGTGGTTTATAAATGTTTTAAATACGGTAAATACATTTATATTTTGGCTTGTGTGCTGCATCTTTCCCTTTCTCCGTTGAGCATGTCACTCTCATGATGCCCAGCGTTCTTGTGCACAGGTGAAGATTTGTTTAACCATCAGTTAAGCAGCCTAGCAGACACTCTCGCTGACAAAGACAAGACAGGAGTGAGGCATTTTGCTCTGAAGAGGCCTGGAATCTGATCGGCTTTCCACTTCCCCCCATAAATCTTGACCTCAGGAGCTCTGGGTCAGGAGTTTCTAAGTGGGTGCCAATGGAAGGCCACCAATCCCACATATTTCTGACAAGCCACGCAGGGTATGAGGCTATGATGATTAATAGCCTAGTCCTAAAACTTACTGCGCCAGCAAATGTGTGTTTAGCTCGGAGTGTAGCAACAATGATGTTATTGCATGTCTACACCCCCTGCAGACACTGGAGTTGACAACCTGTTTTGCTCCCAAATCAGCTGATGAGAGAAAATCGACAAGACTATATTTCTACCATTACCCTTATTTGGAAGCTGAAATGGAACAAAAGCAAATAGAATGCAAGTGCCTTAAGCAGGTTAATGCTATCAGTGAGGATGATAAACGTGGGCTGGTCTCAGACCCCTTAAGTGTCCCAATTTACCTGGGACATCACGGGTTGGCAGAAGCCGCCTGGGCTTCTGTTCCCCATCCCGAATCTCCTGATTTTGCTCCCATGCTGATTGCGCCAGAGTGAAGGCCCCAAAGACGGTGTCAGGGAGGGGGGGCGAGGAATGGGGGTCAGTGGGATGGTAGGGATTCCCCGAAATGCCCTCCCAAAATGTTGGGGGGGGTATGCAAGATGACTATAACGGAAGTGACTTTACAGCATTTTGCAGTGAAGGTGGACTCATTCCACAGCACAAAGGACTTGACAAGTTGCTGTCTTGGGTGCCTCAGCTGTCTATCTGTGAGAGGTTTATAACAGAGGCTACTTTTTAGCATTGTTATGAAGGTAGACACATCATATGCTGTAAATAACTTTATAAATTGACACACACACACACCATCTAGTTACTAGCAACTGCTTTCAAGGTAGCAATTAGAGGAAAACTCCATTGTCTCTAAAGGTAAGTAGCAAGTGCCCAAAGAACAAAGAACCAGCTGAAAAACTGACTCCTGACCTGCAGTTGGCATCGAATTTGCATTTACTCCAGTTTCAGTGTCATGCTGTTGACTTTCTAGAGAAGTCGCCAATCATCGTTCTTCCCTGTCTACCGCATCCTCTCATTGGCTATGATTAAAGCAATTAAAGAAATAAAATAGATCGCAACCTACCAGAGAATAAGATTGGCTCCTTCGATGGACTATGCAGGGTGAGAAGTCCCGATTAGAGGAATATTCATAAGGTAGGAGATAAATAACAAAATGTTTCATTCTTTCGAAGGAGGGCTTTTTACAACAAATGTTTTGGGCTTCAACTGTCGCTGTCAGTAGAGTTTGATTCATGAAACCAATTACGTATGAAACAAGGACGAATATTTTTTCCTGGAGCAAAGTTCAAGATGGAGGTTCTGAGAGCGAAGGAGAAAGAACTAGAGCAAGCAAACATTTTCTTAAGGTTTTGCTTTATTGGAGAGTAATCAGGTGGCGCTGTGGGTTAAACCCCTGAGCCTAGCCTAGGGCTTGCTGATCAGAAGGTTGGCTGTTCGAATCCCTGTGACGGGGTGAGCTCCCGTTGCTCGGTCCCAGCTCCTGCCAACCTAGCAGTTCGAAAGCACGTCAAAATGCAAGTAGATGAATAGGAACCGCTACAGCGGGAAGGTAAACGGCGTTTCCGTGTGCTGCTCTGGTTCGCCAGAAGTGGCTTTGTCATGCTGGCCACATGACCTGGAAGCTATACGCCGGCTCCTTCGGCCAATAATGCGAGATGAGCGTGCAACCCCAGAGTCGGTCACGACTGGACCTAATGGTCAGGGGTCCCTTTACCTTTACCTTTACTACTACTACTACTACTACTACTACTACTACATATTAAAGCTGAGTGGGGGAGGGGAAGAATAATACTGAACTTAAATTAAGTGTAACTAAATATATTTGGATATTTTGGCAAAAAGAAATGTTTATATGGAAGGACCTTCTATGAAATACAGGGTCTTCAAGGCAGCTGATTAGTTTCTTACATCAAATGGTACCCAGATAAATATACAATGAAAAAATAAGTAGAATAGATTCTACCCAGGTATCAATGGACTAGGAACATAGGAAGATGCTTAATGCCATGTCAGAGCATTGGTTCACCTAGGCCAGTGTTGTCTACACTGACTGGCAGCAGCTCTCCAGGGCCTGCTGAAGTATTGCTGTATGAAGAAAATATTACAAAGACACTGTAAGGAAACTGCCTTATATTGAGGCATTGACTGGCAGCAGCTCCGCAGGAATCTTCAAACAGGAATCTTCCCTGGTCCCACTTGGATATACCAAGGTGAAGGAAGCGAAGGGGAAAAAAGAAAAAAAAAAAGGGTTTTTTTTAGTAAGTCAGCCAGGGCAACTTTGCTCAGTAGGACTTCCAAGTAAGTCTTATGGTGCAATCCTAACCATAGCTACTCAGGATTTAATGGGTTTTACTCCTGCGTAAGTGGGGTTAGGATTGCAGTCTTAGTGTTAAAAATAAACTGCAAGTACCTTAAGCTACATTATTAAATTGGACTTACATGCGATGATGAAGTCTACAGTCCTGCCACACCTCCAATTTTTACATGCAGCTTTATTCGCATATACAGATGTTTTGTAAAAACTTGCATTCTGATATATTTTAGGTTAACTTCTTTTTTATGGTTGATCTTATTAGTATTCTTTTTTAATGAAAAAGTTTATATTCTAGGTAAACCTCAGAGGGTTTGGATGAGTGTGTGTGTGTGTGTGTGTGTGTAAATATAAAATTCCATAGGATATTTGACTATACACGGCTACTCCGGGTGGATGAATTAGTCAGCCCGATTTAATAAAGAACTGATTCACGTAAATTCCTTTTCTGGACTGGGAGATGTGGATGCAGACTGGATATGGATGAGCCCTACCAGATCAGATCAAACCCCCATATAATTCATCATTCTGTTCCCAGAATGTGGGTGTCCATGGGAAGTTGACGAGATGATTAGATGTGCCACTCATATTTATACAATGGGGCCTTGTTGATACCACAAGGACTAATGAATAATTGGGGGGGGGGTCAATGTCCTATTATAAGGGGAAGAAGACATTAGGTTTGATCTTGATTTTGTCATATTTAGTGACTAAATTCCCTCACCACCACCCCAGCCCTCCAGATGTTATTGAACTACAACTCCCATCCTACCCAACAACTGGACCCCCTGGCTAAGGATCATGGGAGTCGGAGTTCTGACTGGGGCTTCTAAGTGTGTTTGGCTGAGCACACTTAAAAATCTCTCCAGGATCAGAAACATTGGCAACACAGAGTTCCCAGTCATTGGGAGGCTTCAAAATATGTTCAGCAGAACACACTTAGAAGCCCCCAAGAGATGTTCCTGCACAATCAATGAAAGTAAGAGGTAGGTTAGGGATGGAGACTCTGGGAATAATTCAGATTTATCTATAAGGCAACCAAATACGGGTTGTAGCCAAACAGAAACATATGAACATAAATCGCACAACAGAACCATACATAAACATTTGACCTATACAAGAAAACATAGATAAAGACAGAATCTTAGATTAGAGACTGCTCATGCAACCCTGGGGCAGGGGTGGAGGATGGGGGGCCGTGGGGGCGGGCCACCCTGGGTGTCACGACTGAGGGGGGGACACAAAATGCCGGGCTCACTCACTGGGAGAGACGCAGGCTCCGCACTGCCCAAATGGTCCGCCCACCGCCTGCCTCCCAGCTATAGGGCAGCTTCCTCCACCGCTGCCCTGGGGCTCTGACACATGTTGGCATTTCCTGTCCAGACATAACACAGAACTTCTGTCATGAGGCAGCTATCTCCAGTGGCAAATTTTGGGAGATGTTTTAAAAGTGCACAACGCTCTTTAAAAAAGAACCCCCAAACAATGGCTGCCTTAATAAAAAGTCTGAAAATTTCGTCTTATGCTGTATTTGAAATACCCTTTGGTAGTGTGTGAGCAAGGGGGAGGGGGAGCAGAAGGTCCTAAAACATTTAGGTTAAAATGCCTAAAAGGGAAGGTTCTCCTTGGCACTTGGGTCAGGCCTGACTTTGCAGATATTCTATATGTTTCTCGGCTGCATTTCTGTGCCGTCTCCATGAAAGAAGCAGCTATTCAGGGGCTTCCAAGCTTCCTCTCTTTTCTTTGATAATCTCGGCATTGCCACTGTTACCACCCTTTTCTTCTGTTTGCGGGGTGTAGCATTTGATAGCCACGGGCCTTTCCAAACTTTCCTCCCTGAGCGTTTAAAGTGATGTTCTGCTTCAGCAAACCTCACAGGCCATTACCTTGCTAATTGTTCGAGTTACAGGGGTTCATACAATGGGGCGGATTGTCCTCAGCTGCTCAGAGCAGAACATACCAGGGCTTCTCCTGAAAAGGGAAGTGACCACATAACCTTCTTCCCTCAACCTGTTGCCAACATCGTGAAAAACAGCCTTTTTGTTGTTTGGCTCTTGGCTGACTCTGAAGCTGGGGCTTTGCAGATGTGTGCCTTATTATCAGCTTGTTGGCACAAAAGCCCTCTCGCCGCATTGGAGACAAAGGGCTCCATGAAGTAAGCAGGCCGGACTTCTGCTCGCACATGATGACAGCAAATCCCATTTGCTGTAAGGTCTGACAGAAACTTCAGGAGAAATAGTCTGGATAATCTTCTGATTTTGTTCTTTTAAACCCCCCTGAATTTGGTTACTTGTACCATTGAGTTAATAATAAAAAAGTACATTTCTACAGCTTCGTATTCACATACGGTCACATACACTGATTCTGGTAGGAAGGTCCACATGAGGCTAGGCTTGGGAGGAAGTACTCAACCTCAGGATAGTTTATAATCCCATTTTTCCAATTCTGAATACTACTACTACTACTTACATGGAGAGAGGGAGTTAACTTACATGACGGGCCATGTAAGGGTCAAGTTCACAGAAATTTAGTATGAACACCAGGAATTAAATGACCCATTTTTTTTGCTTCATAAGAAAAAAGGATGCTTATGATACAGGTGACCCAGGGGGTACCAGAAGGTGTAATGCGAGCAAAATAATTTATGCTACGATCAACAATTTAAAAACTAGTGTGGAGCTTCTTTCTCAAAAATTCAAATGAATTTTGTATCATGGCAACATCAATACAAAAAAAGTCCCCCTGTCACGTTTCTTGGGCTTGTGAGACCTTATCTACAGGTTCTAGAATCTCAATGACTTTCTTCGTGAACACGGAAGGAAAACAAAATTCAAGATTTTTCACAACAGCAAGTAGCCCTGAATTTTTCAGAGGATCCCATTATTAATTTTCTCCTGTCATTGTTTAAATAGTGGTTGTCATTTTCTGTTATGGCACAAAATTTCAACTCCCCCCCATCCTTGGGTGTGTGTGAATTACAGCTCGTGGGGGAGGGAATACACACAACACTGCACACATTCCCCCCCAATAGCTATTGGGGCTGCCTCCTCATAATGTTATATTTGAATGGACTTTATGAAACCACATATTGTGCATTGCATGTTTTTGAACTGAGGGGAACCGCACTCCCTGAAAAAAGTATATTTTTTTTATAGATAGGGAAACTGTGAAACAATGTGCTGGGTTCTTTTTTAGGCTTCTCAACACCCGTCCTGAACCAAAGATGTCCATAATAAGTAATTTATGTGAAATTTTTATGAAAATGGAGAATCCGATATGGTCCAAAGATGACTGCACCTTCCTAATGCACTGAGTAAAAAGTGCCTAATTTTGCTTCCATTTATTCCTTCCTATTAAAACCTTTCAACGTGTGTAATTATGCTTGACTTGATCATCATTATGGAATTATCTCTGATAGGGATTCATCTGTGCTGTCCTCTGAATGAGCTACTCTGAATGTTCTTCGGCTTCTTGCTCACTCAACCTTATGCACCAGATGTTTTTTTTCAAGTTTTATTAAAGTTGGTATTAGTAATGTCGCAGTGGAGAAAAGTTAATTGAGCTGGATACTTGGTCGTGTTCTTTCTGTCCTCTTCTAAAAAGTCTCCTGGAATTCTGAACTGACAGACTTCTAACAAAGGCGACTGTCTTCCTGAAATATTAAAAGAGCGTTGGAGTAGTCAATATCAAGGAAATAAACAACTACTGTATCTAACTTTTAGAAGACATCTGAAGGGAACCCTGTTTAGGGAAGCTTTTAATCTTTAAGAAATTAGTGTATTTTAATATTTCTGTTGGAAGCCGCCCAGAGTGGCTGGGTAAACCCAGCCAGATGGGCGGGGTATAAATAATAAATAAGTAAATAAATAAATAAATAAATAAATAAATAAATAAATAAATAATATTGTATCGGCGGGTGTGCTGCAAGGATGGGATCTCATGCTCGGTCTTCTTCATAAAATCCATGGGTTTCTTGATACATTTCCGATTTGAAATTTCCACAGCTGCAGACTGGATGTAAAACAGCACAACAAGGTGGTCTGTTGTTGCAAGAGATCCAGAGATCCAAGGAATTCTCAGGTGACAGATACTGGAGTTCCATGGAGAATGTTGCAGCCTGTGTGGAATGTGCGGACTGTGGTGGGATCACACCTCTAGGCTCCACCCACCCACCCAGTGGAGGCGGGTTCACTAGGGATACTGCGGCATAACACAAATTTATCTCTCACTTCCATGTTATTTGCCAACTCCAACCCTCCCCACCCCTGGAAATGAGTGCTAAACACGTTCTATATTTTGCTGTATTTCTGGAAGTGGCTTTTTGTCATGTGAAAGCGCAAACCTAATGCAGAAATTAAACAGTTAGGGAAATGTCAGGAAAATGCAGCCCAAGGCAATAATCTCCTCGCATAGTGAGTTTGTAGTCTCATGTTTTTAAGGGTTTCTCTGAAATTATACCCATTTCCTCACCGGAAAGATGAGTGCTTTTTCTCCAAACACAACTCCCCTCTCCTCCTCCATGTGATACTTCTCCCTCAGAATAATAATAATAATAATAATAATAATAATAATAATAATAATACCCCCCCCCCCCAATCTGGCTGGGTTTCCCCAGCCACTCTGGGCGGCTCCCAACAGAATATTAAGAACACGATAAAACATAAAACATTAAAAACTTCCCTAAACAGGGTTGCCTTCAGATGACTTCTAAAAGTTAGATACCATGGTTGTTTATTTCCTTGATGTCTGATGGGGCGGGTGCCACTACCGAGAAGGCCCTCTTCCTTAAACATATGAATGGAATTCTCTGGTTCTTGGTATAAATGAATCAGCCATACAATATGCAATAGATAGCAGGTATTAAAGGCTTTTTCACACAGTTTTTTTTAAAAAGGAGAATAGCTAAAAATGTAGCTATTTGTATAGGACAAAGAGGTACTTATACCAAACAAGTATAATCAGTGCTTTTTCTTTTTTCTAGAGAAAAAGGTGTCAGAACACAGCTTCCTCAGAAGACCCACCCCAAAGAGAGTCTGTGAGGCTTGTTGAGGCTGCTCTGCTGAGGCATGGAGAGAGGTTTCTGTGCCTCAGTTGAGCAGCTTAAGAAGTACCCCCGTCTCTCTAGCTCCTGTGAGCCGGAGCAGCAAGGGGAATTGATCAGCTGAGGCACGTTTTCCCCAGGGCCGGCCCTAAGGCAAGGCTGGGTGGCGCAATTTGCCAGGGCGCCGGGCTGCCAGGGGGGGCACCGGAGGGATCTTCGCGCCACGGCGCCAGGGCTCCATATATGCTTAAGACGGCCCTGGGTGTGTGGGTTTCCCCACACACCAGCTATAAGCTGGGAGGTTGACAAGCTTCCGCAAAGCCGAGCTGCACATCTAGCTTGTGAAGAGACCTTCTCTGGAGACTGTAGAGGATGTCCCCTTTGGGCTCTGGAGAGGGTTTCCTCATGAGCCAGAGGCGCAACAGGGCTTTGCTGAGGCTGTTCAAGTCTCTCCCCACGTGTCAAGTCTCTCCCCCCTTAGACTGACTCTGAAGAAAATTTCTAACTAAACACTAGAGATGGAAGGATCTGTCATTTTCAGTTCCCTCTATTTCTCATTTTCCCAATCTCAAATTAAGTTCACCACATTTCTGCATCAACTTTTGTAAACACTGGCTGGAGAACTGCATTGCATTTCAGTTCAGCTTGATCAAATTGTCTTTAACTGGGACCTGGATTTCTCCCCCTCCCTATGGAAGGCTTCCTGTGTAATTACAGTGGAACCTCAGTTTATGAACACCTCGGTTTACGAATTTTCGGTTTACGAACACCGCGGACCCATCTGGAACGGATCAATTCACTTTCCATTACTTTCAATGGGAAAGTTCGCTTCAGTTTATGAACGCTTCAGTTTATGAACAGACTTCCGGAACCAATTACACCCATGCTTCGGGTCAAGTACGCTTCAGGTTGAGTACTCCGCGGACCCGTTTGGAACGGATTAATCCACTTTCCATTACTTTCAATGGGAAAGTTCGCTTCAGTTTATGAACGCTTCAGTTTATGAACAGACTTCCAGAACCAATTGTGTTCATAAACCGAGGTACCACTGTATGAACTTCCTGTGACTTCTGAATATATGGGGAGCCTATGCGCCTACCAGTATATGCACACAAATCATCCTTTTCCGTGATCGGACCCAATGGTGCCTTGCAAGAGCAGTCAGACCAACTCAGGATCCAACAGATGCAAGCCTGGTTCAGTCCTTCCCCCTCTCTCCCTCAGTAATACATCATTTCAGGGCCCTCTGACTGTCACAAGTGGGGATCTCACCATGACACACCTACCTCTCCATCCACCCTTACATTTGGAGGGTGGAAGGGGAAGCTCCTCACAAGGAAAGTAATAATTGCTTCATTCCATTGGCCATGGCCAGGGGAAGGAGGACTCAGACAGAAGAGGTGGGCAGAGGGACACTTGTACGCAATCCAGTACCCTCCAGTCCAGCAGAAGCTGGAGTTTGGGATTGTTCTGGCCATCTTGTTTATAGGTCAAAGGAAAAAAATATATGGACAGCTGGCCAAGCCCTGACCTAAGAGATACAACTGATCACAGAGATCGGGCTGTTCTGATAAAAAGGACGTAGTTATTATGGAGAACATAATTGGGGCTCTGTAATGAAAATAATGCTGAAACAGGCCCGACTCCTGAAGCCAACAGTCCTGCGTATTTGATAGTTTGTACTCATGCGATTAATTAGTTATTGGAAGAGTTTTCTTATCTTGGGTAGGAAAGAGCAGAGCCTGGGTAACTGAGTGGAGTGTGCTTTGGTGTGGGCCAATGTTATTAGAGATAAAGAAAGGCTGTGCATAAGGAAGCATATAGGGTAAAGAAATGTTTAATTAGTTGAGATAGACCTACAGTGCTTTAAGAGTCAGGCCTTGCTATCTTTTGGTGCAAGGTGGCGAACCTGGAGGCAACGTTAACTGTGCACTAGCTTGCTATTTCAGCAATATACAAGGTAGAAGCCCTTGCTATTTCAGCAAAATACATTAGCGTTTGAAGATCTAAATGACTTAGTCCCCAAATATTTGACAGTCTGTCACCCAAATCCCTATGGACCCCCCTAGATGTTAAGATCAGCAGAACTTTCCTCTTCTTGGTGCTTCTATCTTCCTCAGAAATGGGGATGGCGGTGGCCAAGGAGAGGGCATTATCTGTGATAGCCCCTAAATTGTGGAATTGCCTTCTTGGAAAGATGGTTCTGGCTTCTTTGCTATGCAGCTTTCAGCAGATGCTGAAAACCCAAGCCTTTGGCACCTGAGACATGTCTTTCCAGGACTCATCCTACTCCTACTGCGACTGTAATGTGTTGTAACTGCATTTAATTCTGAATTGTTGTAACCCTCCCTGGGACCTGCTGGTGAAGGGTAGGTAATATATATATATTTACTAGTAGTGGTAGAAATAGTAGGAATACTCTGAAGGTGTGACTGTTGCATCAATCTTTTCCAGCAGCTGCAGGCATGTGGAACATGCACTGGTGGTGTGCTGTCTTGGCAGTGGTAACCACTGTTGCTAAACTGAGCACAGAGGGCAAAAGTACCCCATCGCCCAAGTTCACGAAGATAAAAGTGGCTGGCATGGAAGACGCTGACGGCCTTGGTGCTTCCGATGCTTCACCCACTGAAGACAACCATTTCACTGAACCAGCAGAGACAAGCGACTCCACCATGGAGCTGTCCACTCCAAACTACGCCTTCCGAACAGCCACCACTCTCTTCCCTTTTGAAAACTTCACCCTCGACTCATCCGACTTCTTCTTTAACTGCTGTGATTGCTGTGCTGCCACCCCAGGGGAGAAGGGCGAACCCGGAGAGCGAGGATTGCCAGGTATGGGAAGGCAAATGCATGACTGAGTGATTTACGATGGCCTTTTGCCATTCACATTTCCAGGCTGAAATAAGCAAGGTGTGTGTGTGTGTGTGTGTGTGTGTGTGTGAGAGAGAGAGAGAGAGAGAGAGAGAGAAATAGATGCAAACATTTTATTTAACCACAAGTCAAGCACTTGTGGAAAGAGAGATAATAATTAATAATAATAATAATAATAATAATAATAATAATAATAATAATAATAATAATTTATTATATATACCCCGCTCATCTGGCCGGGTTTCCCCAGCCACTCTGGGCGGCTTCCAACCGAATATTAAAACAGTACAGCATTAAACATTAAAAACTACCCTAAACAAGGCCGCCTTCAGTTGTCTTCTAAAGGTAAAATAGTTACTTATTGCCTTGACATCTGCTGGGAGGGCGTTCCACAGGATGGGTGCCACTACCGAGAAGGCCCTCTGTCTGGTTCCCTGTAACCTCACTTCTCGCAATGAGGGAACCGCCAGAAGGCCCTCGGTACTAGATCTCAGTGTCCGGGCTGAATGGTGGGGGTGGAGACGCTCCTCCAGGTATACAGGACCGAGGCCATTTAGGGCTTTAAAGGTCAGCACCAACACTTTGAATTGTGCTCGGAAACGTACTGGGAGCCAATGTAGATCTCTCAGGACCGGTGTTATGTGGTCCCGGCAGCCACTCCCAGTCACCAGTCTAGCTGCCGCATTCTGGATTGATTGCAGTTTCCGGGTCACCTTCAAAGGTAGCCCCACGTAGAGTGCATTGCAGTAGTCCAAGCGGGAGATAACCAGAGCATGCGGTGCCATGATCAAGGTAAAGCTAGAATATATGAAAATATAGATTTTAAAAAGGCAACACAGGATCTGTTTGTCTCACGCATCTGGTGGAAAAGTATACTGCTGCTGAAACAGTTCTTAAATTATTTGGGAGCTGGTGAGTAAAAAAAAAGAGCAGCTTGGTGAAATCCTTAAGCCCTGCTCTTCAATTTTAACCAAATCACCCCTGAAACTTTCTGGGAGAGCATTCGAAACTCGCTTTGGGGTGCCAGTGTCACTGGAGCAGTGTGTCAGCAGTAAATCACATGGAATAAGTGAAGTTAACTCTTTATTAGAAGAAGCAAGGTTCGCTCAGGAGTACCAGGTCTAATGGGCACAGCAACTCTTCTCGGTTGATCTTGCCCCTATGAGGCAGTTGTGGAGACTGAAAGTCCCCGCCTTCCCACAGCTGCCCAAGTCTCCTCCTTTCCCAGGTTTTCCCAAGCAATCTGAGGGGGGGGGGTGAGGGGAGGAGAGCTTGTCGCAGCAGGAGGAGGAGATACCATGGCTTCTTCACCAACCTGACACATCTTTGCCTCTTGGCCTCCTTCCTCTCCTGCTTCTGCTTCTGGACTTCTCTCTGCCAGAGGCTCTTCCTGCTCATTTTACCCTGTTAGCTCTGCAGCTTCCAACACCTCCTCCTCCTCCCAGTCCTCTCCCTTGTCTCCCTCTGAACACCACCATTCCCTGGGCTCCGAGCCTTTCCCCCCTTGGGGTTCCCTAGCTGGTGCCTTCCACCATTCCTCTGCATCTGGCCAGTCCATGACACAGAGCTACTCCTTTTGCCCACTGCATGTGGGCATTCTGGGGTATGGAGGTGGGTATTGAGCCAACTTGGAATCTATTGGATCCTGAACCAATCTGGCTGCCATCACATGATGGCAGGAGGCCTGATCACTGCACCAGCTCCATGCCAGTGCAGTGATCTGCTTGCCCACCCTTTCATCCTGGCTGCTGTGTGTGGCAGGGCTAAAGATGCAGCAGAGTTAAGTTGTCTCCCTAAAACAGTACCTAAGTAACTAAGGTGACTAGCACAAAACTCCCCTTCTTCAGGCCCCTCTGTAACCTTTGAGCATTCCAGCATTCCTGGAATACTGTGTCCAGTTCTGGGCACCACAGTTCAAGAAGGATACTGACAAGCTGGAACGTGTCCAGACGAGGGCAACCAAAATGGTCAAAGGCCTGGAAATGATGCCTTATGAGGAACGGCTTAGGGAGCTGGACATGTTTAGGTGAAGGGGTGATATGATAGCCATGTTCAAATATATAAAAGGATGTCATATAGAAGAGGGTGAAAGGTTGTTTTCTGCTGCTCCAGAGAAGCGGACACAGAGCAATGGATTCAAGCTACTGTACAAGAAAAAAGATTCCACCTAAACATTAGGAAGAACTTCCTGACAGTAAGAGCTGTTTGACAGTGGAATTTGCTGCCCAGGAGTGTGGTGGAGTCTTCTTCTTTGGAGGTCTTTAAGTGGAGGCTTGACAGCCATCTGTCAGGAATGCTTTGATGGTGTTTCCTGCTTGGCAGGGGGTTGGACTGGATGGCCCTTGTGGTCTCTTCCAACTCTATGATTCTATGATTTAGCTTCCATGGCTAATGACCTATGCATCTCTCTTAGGATTTCAAAAGTCTGCTAGTTTGATAACAACAACATCAATGAGTAATCTTCATTCTTATTTAGTGTCTGTGAAACTAGATGCAGTGTAAAGGAGACTATATCAATGCCTTGTTGGAAAACTTTTGTGGTCATGCAACTTGCTTCCAGGGCCTGTTGCTTTGTTACAGCAAAAGCAAAAGCAACACAACATCTTGTGGAACTTTCGAGACCAACAAACTGTGTCACGGCATAAGTCTCACGAGATATTGAAGTGGTTAGCCCTCAAGATGCTACAAGACTTTTTGTTTTGCCTGCAGCAGATTTTTCAAATGTCCTCTCTGTAAATAGGTCTGAAAGGAGAGGCGGGAGAAAAAGGACTTCAGGGTCTACCAGGAAGTCCTGGACTACAAGGTGCGAGAGGATTCAAAGGAGACAAAGGTATGGACACTGATGAAGTGAACTGTTTGAAAAATGAATGGGGATTACAGTAGTTTTGCACAGGAATGTCTTCGGAGCGCAAAATGAAGGAAACACAACATCTTTCACATTTTCAGGCTTGAACCTCTTTTTTCAGCTTCTGACCTCCAATAGGGTTAGCATCATCAGCATCATCTTGCCCTTCACCCTCAGGTTCCAGACTGGGCTACAACCCACAGTGTTAAAAAAAGGGTCTAAAACAACTTACAATCATAGACAGTGGCATAGCATGGGTCCCCCCCACCCCAAAGGGCTGGATGCTTTGGGTGCAAAACTATTAGGGGTGCAAAATTTCAAAAGAAGAAAAAATAGCACATCCTCCCCCTCAGCTTGCGCCTTTCTCAGGAGGCAGGGAATGCTCTTCGTTGCGCACTCTGAGGAGGAGGTGGCGGGTGTGATTGAGCGAGACGAGGCCAGCCAGTCAAGCAATTAACCAACCAACCAACCAACCAACCAAGGTTGGATGGCCAACTGTCAGGGATTAGAGTAGCTGCAATTCCTGCATTGCAGGGGGTTGGACCAGATGACCCTTGGATCAAACTCTACAATTCTATGATTCCAGCAGAATTTATTCTATTTGTTTGACCATCTTTGTATCAGGAAACCTTCTTTCACAGGTCATAATTACCCGACGAACAATTGAATTCATGGAATGCAACCTAAAATGTTTATTTGCACTTACTATGTTTATTTGGAACGAGACGTGCCCTCATTGTAAGTCAAAGGCAAGAGATGAAATGTGGTGTATATAAGTCATTTGACATGTAGGGGCATTGCAAAGAACACCAATAACAGAACATACTATTGTAAAAATGTCACAGGAGATAAAGGAGAACATGGAGCCCAAGGAGCAAATGGAATCCCGGGATTTCCAGGCAAGACAGGAGAACAAGGTATGCCACATTAAATTTGATGAGAGTTGGAGAGATAGAGCTGTTCATAAAGCATAAAACTTTTACACTCTCTTTGAACCCAGTCTCTTCCAATGGCCACAAGTTGTCACCATATGCCCAGCTGTCCCATGTTAATGCTCAGCACAGATTGTATACTGCTTATAGCGGATCAGTGCTGAGTACTGGGGTGGGAGGTGGATGAATGGGTGACTGACTGGGGCTGGGGCATGTCATGTGACACCACCACCCCATATATGTGTGTGTGTGTGTGTGGGGGGCAAGTCAGTGCCCCTGCTTCACATGTACAGTTCTACGCCTAATGGACCTTTGCAAAGAACAGTATCCTCTTTTGTGATAGGAGGGGCCAGGGAAACCAGGTAATCACACACCTGTGAAGCCCTGCATCATGTTCTGGGAGATGTGTGAGGTATTTGGAGGGGGTGCTGCGAGCCGACTTCTCCTTGGAACAGCTAAGAACTATAGTGGTCCTCAGCTGCTCCCAGTCCCAATCTCACCACGCGTTCCTCTCCCTCACCAACCTGCTGATAAATGTTGGATAGCTGCCATATACCGAGTCAGACGATTGGTCCATCTAGCTCACTATTGTCCACAGTGAGTGACAGTGGCTCTCCAGGGTGGTAGTAGATAGAGGACATTCCCAGGCCTACCTAGAGATGCCAGGGATTGAATCTGGAACCTCCTGCATGCAAATAAGATGCTCTGCCACTGAGCTATAGGCCCTTGCTATTCACAGAGCGTTCCCATTGGGATTGCTCCTCAGCATTTATTTAGGCCAACCAGCCATGCTGAGCAGGGAGGAGGCCTGCAGGAAATTAGCCTGTGGGTTAATTCATGAACTAGGCCACAATGTCTAATAATAATAATAATAATAATAATAATAATAATAATAATAATAATATTTTAATAATATTTTATTTATACCCCACCCTCTGCAGCCAAAATTGGGCTCAGGGCAGCTAACACTAGATATAAAACACTAGCTTAAGATGGAACTTACCCTGTTTCTCCAAAAATAAGACGTAGCCATAAAATAAGCCGTAGCAGGATTTTTAAGCATTCAAGGAATATAAGCCATACCCCGAAAATAAGACATAGTGATAGGTGCAGCAGCAATGCCGGCCACGGCAGGAGGAGGAGGAGGAGGGAAAAAATAAGACATCCCCTGAAAATAAGCCATAGTGGTTTTTTTTTGAGGAAAAATAAATATAAGACAGTGTCTTATTTTCAGAGAAACACGGTAAAAACAAGATTAAATGCAACATTTAAAATTAAAATTGAAATGCAAATTAAACCTTGTGGTTTACTTGACCCCGTGACCCTATATTTGTGTCTTTACTATTTCTAGGTGAAATGGGATTCAAAGGAGACAAAGGAAACTATGGCCTGCCCGGCGCCAAGGGGCAAAAGGGCAATAAGGGCGAACTGTGTGAGAACGGCACCAAAGGAGAGAAGGGAGATAAAGGGGAGCTGGGATTGCCAGGGATCGATGGGGAAAATGGGGAGAAGGGAGAAAAGGGGGAGCTTGGGGAAAAGGGCTACTGTGGAGATCCTGGAGATAAGGGCGATAGGGGAGAACGGGGGGAGATTGGGCCCAAAGGGGACAAAGGTGTCAAAGGAGACATGGGGGTCGAGGGTATCCATGGGATGGATGGGCAGAAGGGAGAAAAAGGCGACCAAGGTTTTAGGGGGGACAAAGGTGACCCAGGGCCAATTGGGATAATGGGACCCCCAGGGGTGAAAGGAGCGGCCGGCTTCAAAGGAATCAGGGGACCACCTGGGAAGAAAGGCGCCAAAGGTCCGAAGGGGTCAAAGGGCGAGGTCTCAAGCCCCCCCAGATCAGCTTTCAGTGTTGGCCTGTCCAAGCCTTTCCCACCTCCTAACACACCTATTAAGTTTGACAAGATTCTGTACAATGACCAGGAAGATTACAATCCCTCAACGGGGAAATTTAATTGCACCATCGCTGGGGCTTATATCTTCTCCTACCACATGACCATCCGAGGGCGGCCTGCCCGCATCAGCATTGTGTGCCAAAACAGGAAGATGGTCAGGTCTCGGGAGACCTTGTATGGGCAAGAGATAGACCAGGCTTCCTTCCTAACCATTCTGAAATTAAACATAGGGGATCAAGTTTGGCTTGAGGTCACGCGAGACTGGAACGGGGTTTATGTTAGTGCTGAAGATGACAGCATATTTTCTGGTTTCCTCTTATATCCTGATGAAATGCTTGACACCTTACTATAAGTATGGCATCTGGATTTGAATGCATCACCAAGAATCCCCCCTTTCTCTCTTGTTTATTTTAAAAAAGCATATTTTATAATCCATATCATAGTCCGCAATCCACATATTTATATTTCTTTTAAAAAGGCATGTTTATTAATTGTATTGCACTAAAGAACTTAGAATCTATTTCAGAGTAAAATTTTATTGTTGCATAATAAATTGTAATAAAAGTTTTATTTTTGGCAGTGGTCTGGTTCAGCTAGTTCCCCTGATGTTCTCCAGATGTTTTGGCCTGCGGTTCCCTTAATCCAGGCAAGTCCAAAGTCTGTTTTGGGGGGCCTAATCCGGCCTGCCGGTTAATTCAATCCGGCCCCCATGGCAGTATATGTCCTGGGGTAAAATCCTAAAAAAAGCTCAACAACTTCAATCCTAAAGAAAGGTCAACAACTTTGGTCGGCCCTCGCACATGTTCACTTGATCAAATCTGGCCCTCTTTGAAAAAAGTTTGGGCACAGCCAACAGTCAGGGACAACAGGAGTTGTGGTCCAACAACATCCAGAAAACACCAGGTTGTGGGAGGTTGTGCTGGAAAAAACCTCCAAAAGGAGTTCATGTTTTAATTTTTAGCTAATTTTTAGCTAATGACAACTAACTTTGTCATTGGTTTGAGCTTTTGTGTACATGCACACTTCTTCAGATACCAATGCACATGGAAGTTCATACCAATGACAAACTTATTTGGTCTCTAAGGTGCTCCTGGAAGGAATTTTTAAATTTTGTTTTGACTACGGCAGACCAACACGGCTACCTACCTGTAACTAAAATTATTCTGTGATCTCAACTTAGTTTTAGATTAAGGTCAAGCTCTGCATTCCTTCTGCAGTCGTGACCTTCCTTGGAGTGGGCATTGCTATTGTAGAATCTGAAAATGCTTGCAGGATGTTACCTAAAGGTATCCGCATCCAATAGCTAAAAATATATTGTGCTCATTTCTTCCAGTCACATTAATCGTTTTAAGAAAGTTTGTTGATCAATCCAATATCATCAAGTGCATTGAAATTTGATGTAGAAATTGTATCGTATAATCAATGTATTAAAATAAGTCTATTCGCTCATCAAATTGCTTTTGTACTTAAGTAAATTGCATTCCTTGGAGTGTTCTATAATAAAGTAATATGACTGTTTGATTGCAAGTGTTTCTTCTGCATAATATATAGATGTGAAACAAAATGGGACACAAATTGTGGTAATCAAGTGGTGAGGAAGCACATGAAGAATGCAAATGTGCGAACCAATTCTCCGTATGGTTTGGGAGGCATGAACAGTCATTTTCCTCACAGAAGATGCATTATGGCAACGTTTGGCAATGGCTAACCAGTGGCATTGGCCCTGTTTATATATAAGGCTAAGTGGTGGCTTGTCTAGCATAAGTGCCTCTTGCTTGAGTGTCCAAACTTGCAGGGCGATTTTAAGCCATGGTTTGTTGTTGGTCTATAAATCATGGCTTAACTGTGGTTTCTCATTACATCAGAACCCAGCTTCCTGGCTTAACTTTGGCTTGTTTTAGTGTGCCTCCGTAATTGCTTGCCAAGCTACAGAGGTGTGAGGCAAGAGCAGCTCTCCAGATGGTAGTCCTCTCTCTTCCTTCTGCCTGCCACCAGCCAACTCCCCCTGCATCAAATCCTCCACAATAAGCAAAGTATGAAAGCAATGCTTCTGCTGTTTTGCTAACATTTATGCAGCAATGCATGCTGAAAACAGAAGGTAAAGATTACCTCAAGTTGATCATCTGCTCAGTGTAAAACAAGCAGCTCTTGTTTTACACTGGGAACAAAAAGGTACTTTTTCCTGCCAAGCCTAGATCCTCTGCTATTGGACTACCAAACAACATTTCTTGAGCCCTTGTCTGAAAACCTCCTCCTGCCTCTCTTTAGCTTCATAACGTCTCCTTAACCCACACTTGTGTCTTTTACTCTGTTATTTACCCTCACCCTGGCACTGGGAAGCAGACTACTGTGCCTGCCTCACAAGGTCTTTCCAAACCGCCTCCCAAAATATATCAGATGGAGGCAGCGCTGTTCTTTCTGTTCACAGCGGGGGCTGCAATGACACAGAGGACTGAACGAAAAGGCTCCACCCGTGTTATTAGCCCTCTCTCCAGGAGCATCACGTTCAGGGGCTAATATAGTTTGTTTTCAGACAAGTGTTCCTGGTAGCTTGAAACTACGCTGGAAACATGGCGATTTACCCAGATGGAGATTGCAACTGCCACAGTCGCCTTAATAAGCTGCTTGATGTAATCATCTAACAGCAGTGTGCGCTCCTTGTAGGATGTGCCATTTGTCACTGTCATTAACCTGTGGGAAGCAGGGGGTGAAAGTGGTTGTACACTGATAGCAAAAGAAGGAAAGTTAATGATTTTGCCTAGCTGGGTTGCAGGAAAGATTTCTCTGTGTGAGATCTCTCTATCATATCTATCTATCTATCTATCTATCATCTATCTATCTATCTATCTATCTATCTATCTATCTATCTATCTATCTATCTATCTATCTACCTATCTACTGTATCTATCTACTGTATCTATCTATCTATCTATCTATCTATCTATCTATCTATCTATCTATCTATCTATCTATCTATCTATCTATCATCATCTATCTATCTATCTATCTATCTATCTATCATCTATCTATCTATTATCTATCTATCTATCTATCTATCTATCTATCTATCTATCTATCTACTATCATCTATATGATAGATATACAGGATGTGAAAATGCCGGGATGTGTGTGTGTGCATTTGTGTGTACAGCAGGTGTGGGAACATTTGCCCCCCCAGATACTGCTGAACTGCAACTCCCATCATCCCTGAACATTGGTCAGGCTTCCTAGGGCTGATGGGAGTTGTAGTTCAGCAACTTCTTGAAGGCCAAACGTCCCTCACCCTCACTGGTATGTTTGTGTGTTGCATGTATTTGCTCATGGGTGAGAAACTGTGGAGCGACAGTGTCCATTGACAGCTTTGGCCTGGCCCACATTTTGACCCTGCTCACCCCTCAAGAAGCTGGCAACAATGACCGTTCCCCACACAAAGGGGAGGCGCATTTTGCGCAGTCGCGCGCAGCCCCCTGGGATCCTTGAGGCAGCCCTGGAGGTTTGGAAGCCGGCACTGCCTACCTGGGGCTGGATATTGGTATTCTCCGCCCACGCAGTTAGCCATCCAATCCAGCTCAGGGAGGCGGGCCGGGGGGATTGGCCAGGTAGGAACAGGCAGCCTTACCTTGCACACAGTGAAGTGGAGCCATTCTTGGGAAGCAGCCGACGGATTCAGAGCTTTGCGGGGGTGGTATCGGCCACGTATCCAGATAGAGCCTGGCACCTCTATAATTACCTGCTTATTATTTTGAATGCGGAAGCCATGGCAGGCGAAAAGGTGGCGCTCGCCTACGATCACTCCTTCAGGGAACGTGCAGCCCAAGACCCCACGTTTAGATGGGATGTCCAGGATGGCAAAGCATGGTCTGAGCTCGTTGCACCATACTTTGAAAAACCATCTGATTACGTGAAACAGCAAAAACCGGCTGCCAAGACTCCGAGGAGGTCATGCTGGGAGTATAATAATGGGGAAAAGTGTTGTTTTGCACATGAGTGCGAGCGTGGCAGTGGTGCCCACCCCACCACCAAATGCTTTTGGGGAAGGAAGCCTTTTCGTGGCCCCCGTGGCACAGGTACAGGCGCGTCCTAGAATGGATACGGGGGCGGAGCATCCTCGGGTGCATCCAGCTCCCAGCCGGCAAAAGGCAACTCTCGGAAATAACCAACTTCTTTCCCTAGCCCCCTCACCTATCTCTCTTCCAGCCATGTTGCCGTTTCTACACGAATACCCCAACAGAGAGGCGGCAAAATACATCGAGGAGGGTTTTAGAGAGGGCTTTAGGATACCCGTGTTAGGCACATAGACGCACCCAACCAGAAGTCAGTACGCAAGATGCCACACATTGCGGAAAATAAAATCGCCAAGGAATGCCGACTTGGGCGCGTGGCGGGTCCTTTTGCAGAGCCTCCATTTCCTAACCTCGTGGTATTGCCTTTGGGCATCGTCCCTAAGAAGGAGCCAGGCGAGTTTCGAATGATACATAACCTGTCTTACCCAAAGGGAGGCTCGGTGAAGGATGCCATTCCACGCGAACAATGCTCAGTAAAATACACATCCCTTGACCAGGCAATCAAGCTGGTAAGAGAATGCGGCCCTGGTGCCCTCATGGCAAAATGCGACATAGAATCTGCCTTTCGCCTGCTTCCCGTGCACCCACAGGATTTCAGGTTACTAGGTTTCAAATTTCAGGACAATTGGTATTTTGACAAAGCCATGCCCATGGGCTGCTCCATAGTGTGTGCCGCTTTTGAGACTTTCAGCACAATCCCATCAAACGTGGTCTTGTGTCATTATTCTGCTCGGGGGCTGCCCAGGGTTTTGGGGGCCGCCGCCTGACTGCGCAATGGAATGTGGCCTATGGGCCCGAAAGGGTCTCTACCTCTGCAGCAGCTGAGTAAGGCTCCTTGGATCAGTGGATTTTTCTTTCATCTCCTCTCTCAGGAGCATCAAAGGGAACACTTGCAAGCGCCAAATGCAGAGTTAAGATGCCAGGGAAGCAGGTGTATTGTGCACCATAGAGCTGTTGGGGTGAAAAATGAAGGTGCTTCATTGTAAGCAGGGTGGCTTCATGAAGATGAATTCAAAATGTAGCAACCTTGAAACAAGGAGTTCCTCTGAAAGAGGCATCATATTATTTGTTCCAGAGAGAGAGTGCCACAAGGATTGTTCATACCAGGCCGAACCAGATTAATGTGGCTGTCAGTTTTATGCTCCAGAAGGGGTGCTTTGAAATGGAACTTCTCATCAAATATGCTGTCCCCCTTGGTGGAGAACTTTAAAAATTGAAACATACTTGTGGCCTTTTTATTGTCGCATTCCCTATAATTCACCAGGCTTTCTACCTGTTTCACCGATATTACATCTTCCCAGTATTACAAATCTTTTTTTAAAAAATCCTCCTCCCATTGATTTGTGGGTTCATTCCCATTAATGGAGCCATGTGGGTCTATGCAAGGCAATACATGACATTGGCTAAAACACCCAATAGCATTGTGTGTTGAAGCTGGTGTGCCGTTGCATCATTACCTTATTATCTGATGATCTGATGAATGTACAGGGACATATGACTGAACATTTCAAAATATTGCGGAATAAATGTTGCACAGGTGTTTGCGTGGGGAGAGTTTAAAGCCAACTCTTGTATGGGGAACTGTTTTGAGCCTGATGGATGCATTTGCTTTGGGGCGAGCGGCAAGGGAGGGCTCCATCTGGGCCGCTTTCCCTCCCCCTGCGGCACAGTGAGCCGGGGAGAAGGGAGATGCGGCCGCCCGCCCCTGCGAGAGGTGGTAACAGGATCAGCACCCCGAAAGCGCTCCTTTCAGGGCACTCATCGCGCCGCCGCCTCTCGCAAGAGCGGGCTTCCTTCTCCCCCCCGGCAGGCTGGCCAGCGCCCCCTCAATTTTGGCGCCCTAGGCAACTGCCTAGTTTGCCTAAATGGACGTGCCGGCCCTGGCTGTATCACACTGTTGACTCATATCAAGCCAGGTGTCACCCATCTTGTATTTGTGCCTTTCATTTTTTTTGCCCAAGTGTAGTACTTTACATTTCTCCCTGTTAAAATTCATCTTGTTTGCTTTGGCCCAGTTGTCTGTACAGTATATGCCACCATAAATGAGATTCAGGAAAAACTGCCAAAAGATGACTGTCACTTTCCCTGGGATGAAAGGAAAAGTCCTTGTGGATGGCTCAGTCCTCAGTGTGTCTTAGAATCCTTGTCCCCATGGATGGTTAAGGGCAGGAACAGTCTATGGGCTGTGTAATTTCAAAAGTACCCCGAAAACATCGCTGACAGAAATGTATTGCGTGCGTATTTGTGTGTTTAAATGCAAGCTGATGTCCGCATTGCATGCCAGATACCAAACTCTTTGTGAAATCTCCTGGGGCTGGAATCTCGGAAGATTAATGCTTCTGACTTCCTTGATATTTGAACTTATATAGTATCAGGACAAGGCGGGAGGATGGATAAATTAATTGCTCGCTAGCATTTTTATTATTCTGTACAAATGGGAGATGGTGCTTCGGAGGCAGAAACAACTACAGAATCCTTGCCTCCAGCAGTCACTTGTGGAGATAAGGCTGTCAAATGGAACAAGGAGAGCTATAAAATATAACCCTTAAGATTAAGATAATGCTTTTCGCGCTTTGATGGGTAACCCTCCTAATATATGGTGTCTGGTCAAGGTGCCTCAGGCTCCGAAGAATACACTCCAATTGCATTCATCTGAGCTTGTAAACTTTCATTTTTGTGTGGATTAGTTTCAGAATAAATTGTAGCAACATGCTTCCTGTTTGTTTAATTATTTAAAAACTTATTTGCATGTAGCAGCCGTGAATTCCTAGATGCAAGGAAAAATACCCTAAGATTTCTGTTCGTTTTAAAGGGGCCTCTTCTTATTCTCCTGTTAAGTGGAGTTAAAATAGTGACCCTCCTTGATTTATTATACTATTAAATAGGCAAAGCAGTGGAACGTTCCGACCCTACTGGGAAATCCCAGTTTGAGGGGCTATGCTTCAAATATCACATTAACGATGTGTTTTCTATTTCCCTCTCCTGTTTTTTTTTTTGAAAGGAGGCTTGTGGGGGATCAAGCTGATATTAGAACTTCAAATGGATAATTGTGTCTGAAGAACACAGAGAGCCAATTCTATTGAACAACCTGAGGGCGAAGAGAAGCAATATGTTACTGAGGAACAGGGGCTACCAAATCATGTAAAGGTTTCACGTAGCTCAGTTAGTAAAATTTCTGTAGTTGCAATGGGTTTGGGTGTATCAGTTTGCACTACTGCAGCTAAGAAAGGATCCAGAATGTATCCAGGATGCTTCCTGCCAGAGAAAATCCATTGTAATGTATATCCTTGAGGAAACCATGTGTAGACGTCATCTAGGTTATGCTTGCTTATCCTAATGGCTCCACAGATGTACAGTATTATAAAGAAGCTGTTGACTACCATTGCCATGTCATAGCAGCTTAATTCTGCAGCAAGCACCTGGCTGGAAGATGCCCTTCAACTGCCCTTGAAGACTACAGTCAAATATAACTAGCAAGCTTAGGGCTAGTTAATGCATGAAGGGGTTAAGACCACAGAGCTGTATTCCTAGACTCAGTTAGGTCACACACCCTCACCTCCAGTGAAGAAGGAAGGGAAGCTTCTTTCTTTATTCTCTTCTTCCAATAAAAGGAGGGAAGAGATAAAAGACAGTAGAGCTGAATTGTCACATCTCTATCCATCTGGGCTTGACTTTAAGCCAAGTCTCTCGTTAAGTCAGGGCTCAATTCAAAGTACTGGTTTCGACATATAAAATCTCACAGCTCAGGAACCATCTCTCCACATATGAACCTACTGACACCCTGAATCAAACATCTGACGCCATTCCTTGTGTGCCTTCACTCCAAGAGAGGTTGGCAACTTAAGTATATGTCTTTTCAGTGGTGGCCCCCTGACTGTGGGATGCCTGGTGCCTTCAAGACCAATGTTTAGGTGTTCCCGTTCACCCAAGCATTTGAGTCTTAATTGGGTCATAGAGTATGATCATAGTAACTGGTGTTCATATTGAGTAGGGTGGGGTAGGACACTTGTCCTTTCTATGTTATTGGAAGCGGATCACTTTTAGTTATTTCACTTTTATTTTCAATTTTATAATTGCAAGTTGCTTTGAGACTTTTGTAGTAAGCAGCAAATAAAAATATCAAAGCACCACGATTAATACTACTGTTACCAATACTATCCTTCTAGCTGTCCTCAAATCTCTGGAGAAGCTTTCAGAATCTGGTTGCTTCTGTGTGGTGAGCAAAACACATAGCTAGACCCTCAGCACCCATCAAAGAGCCAAAACACCCACACATGCCATCCTGTTTTTCTTTCTTTAAGAGTTTTGCTTCCTTCAGCTCCAACTTACAGCTCTCCACTGAGAAATCATTTCCTATTAAGTGAAATTTAAGTCTTGAATTTATGTCTACATTGTTAGCCTTAACGGCCCTCCATTCTGGCCTCCAGTTATTAGAACCACTACATAGGAAAATTGGATTTTGTTTCAATGAGGACAAACTAATAAACCAACCACTGGTTTTTATTTTAGTTGGGATGTGATTTAAGCAAGTAATACTCCATTTTATGGGACCCTTGGAGTACTAGGCTGACATTTCTAGAGGCCTACATAAACTTTCATGGTCCTATAACACTATATTAAGCTACAGGGTCTTCATAAATATGCAAAATAGCTTTAATAAGATCATCGGCCATGATTGTTCATCAATTTGGTATTGAAAGAGTACCAATTTAGTCAATAAAAATGTCTTGCCTATGGAGCTCGTGCGCTCGAAGTTTATTTTATTTCATCTAAACAAGTTAATAAAATGTTAGAATAACAGGGTCACACCACTTGTTTAAGTGACTTTGCTCATATGGGCATTCTGGGACTTCATCCTACTGGGTACATAGATATGTGCTATTGCTGAGCGATGGGCAACCAATTCATCAGCATGTTCACTCAGAACCAAGTCTCACCGAGTTCAACAGAACTTAATGCCTAGTAGGTGTGTTTAGGATTGCTGCTTTAGCTGGAGGGGAAGTGGTGGTTATAGAAAATTTACAAACTCAAATGTAATGATTATGACTGGAGAGAGCAATGGTTGGCACATAAAGTGCCTGTGTTTTATATTGTCAGGTTAAAAATTCATACCAGGAAATGAAGAATTGGGTTGGATCGTTATTATAAATAGAGCCATAGCAATTTTATACTCCATCACCGCCACATTAACTTGGAAATAAATGCCCAGGGTTTCCATGGGATATACCGCCAGGCATGTGTGCTTTTGTTGGGATTTAACCTTTCATATCCTGACAGCGGACCAATATAGTATCGTGCTGAGCAGCATGCAGTGGGTGTTTCCAGATCAAGATGAATGTGGTCCCATGAAGGAAGGTGAACTGGGCAAGAGAAGACAAAGAAAGTGATCTGGCTGGGGAGCAGACCTGTCAGGCTGGAAGGTCCTATCCCAGGCATCCCCAAACCTCGGCCCTCCAGATGTTTTGGTCTATAATTCCCATAATCCCTGACCACTGGTCCTGTTAGCTAGGGATCATGGGACTTGTAGGCCAAAACATCTGGAGGGCCGCAGTTTGGGGATGCCTGTCCTATCTGGATCTCTGATTATGAGTTCCTGCAGTTTATTTACAGGGCTATTGGGAGGATAACAGCCGGAGGGAGGGGACCCAAGGATGTCTGCTCTGAACTCCATGGAAGAAAGGTGAAGGTATGACAGGCAGCAACACTTTGGTATTGGGGGGGGGGGGCTTGAGCAAGACACCCTTAATGTGTCCTCTTTCTCCTCGAGTCTACCCTCCCTCATCACTGCTACCAGGACAGAACCAGTGAGCAAGTAGACAGGGACAGCTCCTCCTACACACCAGTGCTCTTGTTTGTTGCTGATCCCCACATTGAACAGAGGGAGAGGTGTAGGTTGCAACTGTGAGGAAGAAGAGCTGGTCCAGGGGGGTCTCTGGTCACAGTAGATGTCTCTGGGAAGCCCCCAAAAGGGCGTGAGTGCAATAGGGCTCTTCCTACTTGTCCCGAAGCCCCCCAAGATAAAATATGCATTCCCCATTGCCTTGATATGCAGCACCTGTCTTTCAAGGGAACCCTACTATCTATCTATCTATCTATCTATCTATCTATCTATCTATCTATCTGGCATTACAGTTTTGTGACTGGGTTCACTAAAGGTGCAGGCAGGTCAAGGAATCTGGCTATATATGTGTGTATGTTTCATCCATCGCCATAAGCTCTTAGGACCCTTCTGGTACCCAATTATCTGCTCAAAACACACACACACACACAAAACGGTTCTTGCAGACCAGCTGCCAGCCACTTAGTGACATGCAAGGCTGTCACCCACCTCTGTAAAAAAGTGTAACAAACAGAGTTGCCAGCTAACGCGTCCCAGCAATTCCCCCTGCTGTTCCGTAAAAAGTGGTGGGGTGCATTTATCAGTTCAAGTGGCATTGACCCTCTGGTTCTGTGGGTCCCTGGCCCTTCACATCAACAAGTTCTGCATTCTTCCATTAACATGTAAATGGGTGGAGGAAATGTCTGCAGGCTGGCGGCTTCTCACTTAATCCCCCACCCCCAAGGGCTTCCCCGGAACATTCATAGCTGTTGGAGACTGAGCTTCTCTTGGATGTTGGAAGAATTTACTCTGAACTCCAGTTTAATACACAACCTCTCAGTCCATATGAAAATAAAGATGGCCTCTCTTGGGCCACTGAATTTTATTAATTAATGGGAATCGGCGGGAAAATAATGAAGAAAAGGGGTGGAGGAGGGGATAAGACTAGTGGATTTGTTTTGTCTCATTTAACTTATTTCTGTGGTTTTCAAGTTTACTTTATATTCCATCTTTCTTCCAGTCAAGTTCTCCAGAGATTGCTGGACTACAACTCCCATCAGCCATGATCGCTGGTTATGCTGGCTGGGGCTGATGTGTGTTGGAATCTGAAAAAATGTGTGGAGGGACAAAGGTTGACATAGAATTCCCAGGTGGTTCTTCGTCCAGGCACTGATCAAACCTAGAACGTGCTTAATATTTGTACAGCTAAGCCACCAAATTCTACACAATCATGTCTAGTTTTTATTGTCTAATGCTCAGCATGTTGAAAAATGCAATGTTTACTGTCACTTAGAAGATAGCCTCTTTAAATTAAATTGTTCTGAATTGCTACCCCTGCCCACCCCATAGTCCCAGTTGCAGATAAAAAAAGTTAATGTTCATGTCATGAATGCTTTCGCTGAGATTCCTGCCTTTCAGGGGGTTGGACTAGATGACACTTGGGGTCCCTTCAAACTCTGCAATTTGTGCGGATGCACAAAATCCTCCAGTTTGTGCTGTGTTGGCCCAAATCCATTCTTTTTTTTTGGGGGGGGGAGATACACATAAATGGGAATGTTAAACTGCACACTAACATCTTGTAGAATAGTCTAGTTTTGCTGCTTTGCATTTCATTGTTCTTAGGTGACAGTAAACACATAGAAATCACCAGCAGAGGGCAATGTTGCTCTACATCAGACTAAAAGGCAATAAAATAAGATGAAAAATTGGACGCTTAGGCTTCTGAAATCAGTTGGGGGGGGGGAGGAGGAAAGGGGACTCCTAGCATCGAAATGTCCTTTGCCTTGACTTGGAGCTTAATATATCTAAAGCTCAGGGAAGAAATATGGTGCCATTGGAGACAATAAGGGGCTGGAGATCTCTGGAGCTATTTCTTACACATTCTTGGGTTACAAAAGTGCAGCGAGCATTTACAGCACCAGCCTCATTTTTGGAGGGTGCATGGGAGGCTGAATACAGGCCACCTGCTTTCCTCCCTTGACTGGTTGCAGGGCGGCAAAGGAAGCCTTGCTTCAGGTTCCTCATCTTTCTTAACAGGGGACCAGCACTGATAGTGCAATGCTGACTGCCGATTTGGTGCATCTGCATCTGTGCATGTTGCTGGGCTGCAGCATCTTTGAAATAAGCAGCTTATGCCCAGGAGAAAAGGTCAAAGCAAGCATTAACAGGGATGCCAAAGCAAGCAAGCAAGCAAGTGCTTTTAACCCCAAAGGCACTACCAGCACCCGGGAATCCTGAATTCTGCAATCTACACCAAGACTGAGGCCAGTGGTGGACCTTGAGACCTCAAAGCTGTGCCTTGTGCAAGGGCAAAGTTTGGTTATATACCTTCCGTTATATATCACAATTGCAGCACCCCCAAGGCTCCATGTCCAGTGCAACTAAATGGGCTGCATTCTCTCATGGATGTTTGCAAACTCCCCTAAAATACCCTGTCATGTTAAGCCATGTCCACCCAATGGCAGAGTTCTACCTCCACTGTCAGAGGCAGTGGGTATGTTTAGCCTGGAGAAGAGAAGGTTAAGGGGTGATATGATAACCATGTTCAAATATATAAAAGGATGTCATATAAAGGAGGGAGAAAGGTTGTTTTCTGCTGCTCCAGAGAAGCGGACACGGAGCAACGGATTCAAACTACAAGAAAGAAAATTCCACCTAAACATTAGGAAGAACTTCCTGACAGTAAGAGCTGTTCGGCAGTGGAATTTGCTGCCAAGGAGTGTGGTGGAGTCTCCTTCTTTGGAGGTCTTTAAGCAGAGGCTTGACAGCCATCTGTCAGGAATGCTTTGATGGTGTTTCCTGCTTGGCAGGGGGTTGGACTGGATGGCCCTTGTGGTCTCTTCCAACTCTATGATTCTATGAAATAGGCTTCTATTCTATAAGATGCCTCTGAATCACATTTTCTGCAATCAAGACCTGCTTGCTAGCTTTCCATAGGCATCTGATTGGGGGCCGTGAGAAAAGGATACTGGACGAGATGGGCCACAGGCCTCACCTAGCAGGGTCCTTCTTACATCCTTACGATGTGCATTCCATGCCAATCGTTCTTTATAAGATCTATCTTCCCCTCTAACGACAGCCTCAGAAGGATTGCACTTTCCTCCTCTCTTCAAAAACACAATGGGAAGACTCAGAAGAAGAGCTTCAAATTGCACACCATATCCCACTAAACTCCATTCCACCAAGACATTGAAACACCAACACAAGATTATTAATCACTTCCACAGTGCACTTCAGCGAATAAAATGCTTTGCAGTTCTTATCTCATTTCTCTTGATAACTCAGGCTCTCAGCAGGTGGTTATTGAACGCGTAGCTTATACAGTATGTGTTACCTAGGGATGGGAAAATCTGTCATCTCTGGTTTCTCTTAATTTCTAATTTCCCCAGTGTTAAGTTCTTTACATTTCTGCATCAGCTTGGTATTTTTCCCCCAATCCTCATGAAAATTTCCCAGCATTTCTCATAATACATACGCTTTGTCAAGCAATTGTCCTTAATATAATACACTTCTGAATGTGGACTCTCCCAAGGATCATTTAGTTCAACTCCTTGCTGTGCAGGAATCTCAACAAAAGCCATTCAATGACAGGTAGCCATCCAACCTCTGTTTAAAAACCTCCAAGGAAGGAGAGCCCACTATTTCCTGAGGGAGCCTGTTCCATTGTAGAACAGCTCTTACTGTCATAAAGTTCTTCCTGATGTTTAGTCGGAATCTCCTTCCTTGCAACTTGAATCCTTGGGTTCTAGTCCTACTCTCTGGATCAGGAGAAAACATGTATGCTCCATCTTCCGTGTGACTGTCCTTTAGATTTTTGAAGATGACTATCATATCCTCTCTTAGTCTCCTCTTTTCCAGGCTAAACATCCTCAACTCCCTCAACCATTCCTCATAAGACTTGGTTTCCAGACCCTTGATAATCTTGGGTCCCCTCCTTTGCACACGTTCCACCTTATCTATATCCTTCTTAAATTGTGGCACCCAGAACTGGACACAGTACTCCAGGTATGGTCTGACCAAGGCAGAATAGAGTGGGACTATTACTTCCCTTGCTTGGGACACTATACTTCTATTAATGCAGCCTAGAATAGCATTAGCTTTTTTTGCTGCTGCATCACACTGTTTACCCATGTTCAGCTTGTGGTCCACCAAAACCCCTAGATCCTTTTCAGATGTACTACTAGTACAGGTATACCCTGTCCTATTTGTGCATCTGACTTTTCCTGCCTAAGTGCAGAACCTTACATTGATCCCCTTTGGAATTCATTTTCTTAGTTTGAGCTCAGTTCTCCAAACTGCTACAGTCATATTGAATCCCGATTCCAACTTCTGCAACATTAGCTACCACTCGCAATTTGGCGACCTCTGCAAATTTGATGACTGCCACTGTTACAAACACAGGAATATTTATTATACCAGGTCAGGTATTTTTATACTTCTAGTCTAGTGTCGTGCACCTTGGCTGGCAGCAGCTCTTCATTATCTCATGTAGACGACTTTTAATTCACCTGCTGCATGACCCTTTTAGCTGAAGATGCCAGGAAGTTGCACTGGTACTCTTCCACAGACCTGGTAACTGTGTTCAAACACGGCAAGGTATTGAGTGCAGTAAGTAGGATTCTAGTACGAATCTTCAGGCTAAAAAAACAAAACAAAACCCACATAGAAGAAGTAAACCAAAACACACAAATTAAAAGTATACCCAAAGGTGAGTTGCAAATAATAGAATCTGGCTAAGTATTATAATTGCTTTGTTAATCAGGAATCCAAAAGCTGTAATCCACTGCTGTGATTGAATTGATTTTTTTTTTCTGGTATCAAATTGCTGGCACCTAATTAGGCGGTAGAAACAAAAATAGACAAAAATGTGTCTATTAGCATACAACCTATTTTAGGAACTATACTTCATTGGCAGAAGCAGAAAATGTGGTTTGCATTTTTATTGGTTTCAGGGGCAAAAAAAGAAAAAAGAAAAAGTTCCCAGGAGTTCGCCAACCTTTTGGGCCCCATGGGAACTTTTGCAAACTGGTGAAGCAGCTGTGAGCACCGTGCATGTGCTGCAACAATGCGCTGCAACCATGCACAGGTTTGCCTACTCGGCTTCTCCCTTCTCCACATATACTGAGGCTTGTTCCTCCATGCATCTGAATGTTGGAAAGGGGTGTGTGTTTTATTTTAAATAGAGCCTGTAAAACTTGCATGCATGGAGGCCCTATCTGCACATGGGATCTAGACTGTGTGGAGAGAGCCAGTGCTCACATAGGCTCCATGCATGTAGACCTCCATACAAAGAACCAGATGAAAAAGTGGGGACTGGGGCAAAATGTTGCTGTGCCAAGTTGTTCTGGCTTGGGATGCTAGCCAGCCGACAAGCCATGCCCGTTTCAAGGCTACTCCATTACACCTCCTCCAGTTTCCTCCCCTCAACCACAGTCTGTCAGCATTCCTCAGCCGGTATGCCTTCATTAGGGGTTTTCTTTTGGGGGAGGGAGGGAAGAGGATATCTCTATTTCAATCTTCTTTCCCTAAAGTTTTTTTGGGGACAGTCCCTCCCCATAGGAACTGACCTGGACGCTGCAATCATCATCTGAGGCCCTTCTTAATGTGCCAGCTCCACAAGAGGTCCAGAAGGTGGCAAATTTTATATCTATCTACCTCTGCAAACCTTTTGGCTGCCCTGAGCCTCTGATACCACCCTCTTGGTCACAAATGTTATCAATTTTTTTTAATATTAAAAAAAAGATTTTCAGGTTTATACATTTCACTAAATTTACAAACATTTTAACAATTCAAAACTTGACTTCCTTCCCCCTCTTTCTGTGGATCCTTAAATTTATTTTTAATATCTTCTGCATATCCAGATTAACTTAATTTGCTCGTTTATTCATCTACTTTAAATATATCCTCTTATGAAACTGCAGGTTATTACAATAATCCTGCCAATGTTCTTATCTGTTTACAATTCATCTGTAAATATTCAATAAACCACTTCCATTCTTCTATAAAAAGTTTGTTATCTTGATTACTTATTCTTCTGGTAAGTTTCGCCATATGGCTACATTATCAATTTAAAGGCAAACCTACCTAATTTGTGCTTTCCCGAAACAATCTGTGAGCTGACGCCCAGGCAACCTGAAAAAATTAACACTTCTCTGAATTTTGCAGTGCAGTTATGCAGCCAAGTATTGTAGAGAAAAATGCATATACTGGGGTGAAGTGTGCAGAAAAACACATATATCGGAGAAAAATAGCATTAAAATTGCATTATATTGGGGAAAACTGCTTGCAGAATGTATAGCTCAAGCAAGATTGCATAGAAAAACATATCTGTTAGATTAAATTTGCATTAAAGTCCTGATGGATTTTCATGGGGGCTTTTTAAACTGATGTGGCAATGTGGAGAACCGAACCTGAAAAGATGAGAAACAGAGAGAAACCAAAACTGACAAATTTGCAGATCTGTAATAAGCAACTGCACTCACTCCAGAACATCAGAAAGAGAGGGAATGATGTACAGAGGTTGGGAGTGTGGACAACAGTCATAATCCCCTCTTCCACTCCAATTTCATACATTTTCTGAATGTCTGAGAAGGGCTGCAGTGAAATCTGATCACAGGGTCACTTTCAATCAGCAACCTTTTAAAATATCTGCGGATGTGCTTAGCTTGACCTTTAGCAGAAGACCACTTCTTCGGGCGGAAGATTCTCTTCATCCCTTGGGTTGTGGTTTAACTGTACTTAAATCACTGGTTTTGAAATGTCAACCGAGTTAAATGGGGAGAATTACTGAGATGAGCCACGTAGGAAACTTAAACAGTTGAGAACGGAAACTTTGTTCGTGTTTCAAAGGACGTTAGCAATTCAGCCCAGGCAACTTTCTTAAATACCTTAAGGTTCCTTTATGGGGAGGGGGCAATTTTGAAAGATGGGGAAGGGAAAACATGCAAGGAAATGAAATAAAAAAATTCCTTCAGTAGCACCTTAAAGACCAACTAAGTTTTTATTTTGGTATGAGCTTTCGTGTGCATGCACACTTCTTCAGATGTATCTTCAGGTGTATCTGACGAAGTGTGCATGCACATGAAAGCTCATACCAAAATAAAAACTTAGTTGGTCTTTAAGGTGCTACTGAAGGATTTTTTTTTATTTTGCTTCGACTCAGACCAGCACGGCTACCTACCTGTATGCAAGGAAATGGTTATTCATTGGAAGCAAGAAAGGGACCTGTGATCAGAGGTAGCAACACTTCTTAATATCAGCTGCTGGAAACCACAGGAGGGGAGAGTTCTTTTGCCCTCAGGTCCTTTTTTTCTCAGGGAAATCTGATTGGCCACTGTGAGAGGAGGGTACTGGACTAGATTGGCTGTTGGCCTGATCCAGTAGGCTCTTCTTGTGTCCTTATCAACTAAAAACCATGGTTAAACACACACACACACACACAACCCAACCAGACCATGGAAGTAGCTCTGTTATGGTCTATTTTCATAGAAGGGGGGGGGATTAGAAATATCAGTGTGACTAAACTAGCTCCCCCCTGTTCCTCATCTTTGTCTGCTACCCACAGACATAGGGAAATGCCAGACGGTTGGGATGCAGTCTTGGTTTTGGCCTGGTCAAGAGCAAGCAAGCAAGATAGGGTGTGGGAATGCATGTAGCAATGCTCCAATGCGCTTTCTTTTAATATAAAGCCCCTTTGTGAGCGTGTCATTTTGAGGGAAGGAACTGCAGCAGGAGAGCTGGGTGCTGCTTAAACCCCTTCCCCAACAGCTGCTCTTTTTTTTTTAATGGGGTCCCATGGCACAAAGGCAGCGCTTTCTTGGCAGATTAGTCAATGTGGAAAAGTTTCCTTCAAGGCACGGCAACCACAAATGGAAATGTCAGCAATGCTTCTCACCTGGCCTGGCAGCTAAAAATACCGGGGTAATAAATCCACCAGGTAGATGCCATCACCCACCCACCTTTCTCTATAATGAGATTTATTCATGTGCTTTTATTTTTGTTTTTGTATTGTATAAGAAAATGAAACCTGTTATATGTTCTGATGCTGGTTGCTGGGGGAAAAAACCCTGCCTCACAGCAACAGACCTTATTTGAGAAACAACAGAGCTCACTTTCAAAGCAATGTGTAAGGCAAAAGGTTAAGGACCCCTGGATGGTTAAGTCCAGTCAAAGGTGACTATGGGGTTGCGGCGCTCATCTCGCTTTCAGGCTGAGGGAGCCGGTATTTGTCCACAGACAGCTTTCTGGGTCATGTGGCCAGCATGGCTAAACTGCTTCTGGTGCAATGGGACACCATGATGGAAAGCAGAGTGCACAGAAACACCATTTACCTTCCCGCCGCCACAGTACCTATTTATCTACTCATGCTGGTATGCTTTCGAACTGCTAGGTTGGCAGGAGCTGGAACAGAGCAACGGGAGCTCACTCCGTTGTGGGGATTCGAACTGCCAACCTTCCGATTGGCAAGCCCATGAGGCACAGTGGATGGCTCCTCCAGACTGAGCCCTCATTTCATAGACTTAGCATGAAAGCAGCAGCATCTTATTATTGGGAGCAGCTCTGTGCTATTGGCCCTGTCCCTAAATGTACTCATCATCATCAGGATTTCTTACCTGCCCTTCACCACAAGGTCCCAGGGAAGGTCACGACAGTATTAAAAACACAGTATTAAAACCAGTTTAAAATTTAACTAATTAATTAACTTTATATTGCACCCTTCCTCCCCAAGCATGCCCAGGGCGGTTCACATATAAAATCAAATCAAGTAATATCTACTATACAATAATTTCATTAAAATTGCAGTCATAAAACCCCAGTGCTTAACAATACCTACCAGCTTCCAAAGTCCTGGGCGAATAAAGATGTCTTCAAATCCTTCCTGATCATGGCTAGGGAAGGGAACATTTATGATCTTCCCTAGGAAAGACTTCCAGAAGGTAGGGAGCACAGCCTCTTGTGTTTTTCCAACCTCCTTCCACCGGTAGCTGTGAGAAGGACTTCTTCCCCTCATCATGAACTTTGGGTTGGGACATATGGAGAACGGTGCTTCTTCAAGAACTTGGGCTCCAAGTAATTTAGGACACATTGCTCTCCAGCCATCCTCATGACACTTTATGTGTGAGAAGCTCCTGGGAGGAGGAGGAGATGCCATCCATTGGTGTGACCCACCTAATGCCAAGTTATAACTTGTTTGCAGATCCTGACCCTCTAGTTGAAGACCAACATGTCAGGATAGGAACCTTTGAAGGCAAGCATTGCAAAGATCTGAGTAGCTACACCAAGAAGCTCGTATTTGTTCAGGTCCATTTATCATTACAAAGTATTGTTCTTAAAGTCTGGAAGAAAATTCCTGCAGCCTAAACTTTTCCCCTGATGAAAGGTGTCCTTGAAAAACACAAATTTCTTCTCTCGTTAGGATGGGGGTCTTCGTTGACTTGAACTAAGTGGCGTAAACCTAGACATATTTGCTAATGAGATGCAATACCTGGTACAAAAGCAGGAAGGGAAAAGTCATGTGGGGAGGAGGGAAGAGAATAAATCCTTGACAGAGAGCGAAAGAGAAAAGAAAGTTAGCACAATTATGGGGTAGGAAAACGAGCCCAGCTAAGTCTGCTTCAGAAGAGTTTGAAAGGGTCAGAATAAATTAGCATGTGTATTCTTCTTCAAAAGCGACTTGTGTGAAATCAGACAAACCTATTAAGTATGATTTCCATAGTCGCGTATACTATTTTTTTTAAACCGGCTGAGCAGTGGGAATAACAAGCTTAGCTCTTTGGTGTTAAGATGCAGAGTGATGCCCAACAGTCAACATATCTCTTTCCTCTATGGGCGCAGCTAAAATAATTTTAAGCACCTCTCCAAAGCTCACGGCTACTCTCGGCATTCAGAAACGGAGTGTACCACTTACGGGAATAGCAAGATTGATAGTTTTCAGCCAACCCCCCCCCCCCCGCACATGTGGAAAGCAAGCATGTTGGGAATAAATGTTATCTTTCTAGATGCAGGGAATTTGTATGGAAGCGGTGGAACATACAGTCTTTCCTTTCTATCCTGCAGTGAGGCAGACAAGGAGGAGTCGGCAACGTTCTCTTTCTGCAAGTGTGAATGGACGTTCTTCCATTGGCAAAGTTTCAACAAGGACTATAGAATATTCTGGTAGATTTCCGGAAATGACTTTTATGTCATGGGGAAATGGAATAAACAATGTAAATGCAGCCTTACATAATATGAGAACTACAATAGAAGAGGCTCCATTCTTGTAGGTTCCAAGCTATTTAGTGCTTTCTAGAGGTTAAAGCCAGCTGAAAATCCCAGATCCAAGACTCTCAATTCTGTTGAATTTGTGATGAGAACAAGGTCACCAACCTTAAATTCAAGTTTTGAGAGGAAAGCTACAGGGTATTTTGGGGGTGGGGCAAGGTATTTGTTTGGGGAGAAATGTGGTTAAGTCTGATTCAATAGTTTGCAATGTACAGGCTCCCGCTAAATCCTGCAGGTTGATGGAATAAATTCACAGTTCATTTAATTTCAGGTGATGTGCTGGTAACCATTTCTTTAAAAGAAATGTTTCAAAAAAGAGGAGAGTGCTGAAATGAAAACTTGTCTTTAATCTGCTTTGAAGGCTTATATTATCCTGCGGGTGATGATCAACCCTCTGCCATTATTTCTTTATTACATTCCAAATGTACGGCTCTCCTGTGGCTATAAACTTATGAGGAAGGTGGGGGTGTGATAGCAAATCTGGATTAATATTAAAACATTTTCAATCAGAGCTTTTTTTTTCCAAGGCAGATGAAAACTTGAGAAAGCATCAAAAGACCCATCTAAATATGAAAAAAAACCCACATATTAATGTCATCTTTGTGTGAACAAAATGTCTGTGTAACGCAGAACAATATCCTGGAAAACAATGGGCAAACTCCTTGCTTCTGCAAAAAAAAAAAAAATGCAAATATGGGGATGTTTCTATCAGAGTTTCTTGCACTCCATAGGCTGTGACAGGTTCTGATGTCCTGGGGAGGGGGAGGAGTGGAGTGCAAGGAGTTTTGATTTTTGTAAAAAATTAAATAAAAATGCTTTGTGCACCTGCGTCTTGCCCCTTTCTAAAAATTATTTATTGGTGTGTGTTTTTCTTTTTGTAAATCTACCATAAGATAAGATAAGATAAGATAAAATAAAGATTAACAGGTTTTCTCAGAACAGTGGAGAGCATGTGTGCTGAGTCCGGTTGGCATAGTGGTAGTAGCACATGCCCTTCTTCTGATAGGAAATGCTCTGCATGGGGACAGGGGACGGGACAAAAACAGGGGTCAAGGAAGGTCAGTTGCGTGCCAAGGCACCAGAGCCACAAAGTTCCCAGTAAAACAGTAAACACATGGACACAAAGTATTGGTTATCTCCCACTTGGACTACTGCAACACGCTCTACGTGGGGCTACCTTTGAAGGTGACGCGGAAACTGCAATTAATCCAGAATGCGGCAGCTAGACTAGTGACTGGGAGCAGCCGCCGGGACCACATAACACCGGTCCTGAGAGATCTACACTGGCTCCCAGTACGTTTCCGAGCACAATTCAAAGTGTTGGTACTGACCTTTAAAGCCCTAAACGGCCTCGGTCCTGTATACCTGAAGGAGCGTCTCCACCCCCACCATTCAGCCCGGACACTGAGATCCAGCACCGAGGGCCTTCTGCCTGGTTCCCTCATTGCGAGAAGTGAGGTTACAGGGAAGCAGACAGAGGGCCTTCTCGGTAGTGGCACCCGCCCTGTGGAACACCCTCCCAGCAGATGTCAAGGCAGTAAGTAATTATTTTACTTTTAGAAGACAACTGAAGGCAGCCCTGTTTAGGGAAGTTTTTAATGTTTGATGCTGTACTGTTTTTAATATTTGGTTGGAAGCCGCCCAGAGTGGCTGGGGAAACCCAGCCAGATGGGCGGGGAATAAATAATAAATTATTATTATTATTATTATTATTATTATTATTATTATTATTATTATTATTATGGTTTCTGGGTTCAAATAGGCCACAACTTTATTGGTTACAAATGTGAGGGGTTTGGCTTAGGCACTGGAGTGAAGCCAGGTGTGACAAATTGAAGCACTTTTAAAATGTTTATTTCTGCCCGGCTGGCAAAGAGTTAACCCACCTCCAGCCTGACTGGCATAGAACTCTGATGGGGGCGGGACTGTGCCCGGTTTGAAAGGAGGGAGTGTCGGTTTGGTCAGTTAGGAGGGAGAGGGAGGAAGGTGTGGTGTGGTGTTATGAGGTGGCTTGTTTGAAGACAGTGAAGAGGCTAGGAAAACTTAAAGTTAAATGTTTGACTGAGTTTATTTTGTACAACTGGAACAAAGCTAATTAATAAATGACACGTTAAAGAAACACTTATGTTTTTAACACAATAAAACTTCATCTCTGTTTTGCCAAAAAGGTCCGTCTTTATTTTTCCAGCGAGGTACCAGGACTCACAGCCGTGGTGACTCAAGAGAGGGCAAAACTCACCTCAGGCAGGGAGGTGGCAGTTTGTGTCCTGGAGTTACACGGAGGAGGCTTAGAAGGGTAACCTGAGGTGCCAAGAAGTTGCAAGAGTGCATAGGGCAAACTTCTACAGTGGGGAATCCAACTGAGGGAGACCCTTTACTGGAGGCAAGAGGTTATTCCGTGGGACAGCCTAGAGTTTCTTAAGGTACCAGGTCACGCAAGCTGGAAGGCTCTCCTTACTAAGAAACCCATCAGTAAAAGGGGTTGATTTTTTTTGAGGCGGCAGGAGCAGAGGGTGGGTGTTTTTCCCCTTTGGATTCCTGTGTCGCAGTGATAGTAAGGTAGAGTGGGACACGGGTCGTCACACCAGGGTAGATCTTGACTCCTGCCCATCTGCAGGGAGTCCTAATCTACTGATAGGGGTGGGTGCCCTATGACTTACATCAAAGAGAGGGTGCTGGCCAGCCATGGCATGGTTAAATCGCCTGCAGCTACATCCACACTGAGAGCTGATTGGCTGAGGCTGTCCCACGAGGACAGAACCCCAGCAACAACAACGCAGCCGGCATGATGCACTGTTGCAGGGAGGAGGCAGCAACCCTCTGCCCCCTAAACTGGCATATTGTTGTGACCCGGCTGCCCTGCCACAACACCGCCCAACGGGAAAAGGTGAGTGGACTTGGGGGGGGGAATGAGAAATGTCCCTATTTTCATCTGAGGAATGTTGGAGGGTAACGAGGGTTATCCAATCTACACCAGCTGATCTTAAGCATTTGCATCGTTCCTCCATTATGCCTCAAAACAGCTGCAGCCGAGAGCCCCTGCCACATACCTACGAAACTAAATTATTCTGCTATGTATGTGAAATGAATTCCATTTTTAAGCTTCCTTGGGAGGGCTTGCTCTGAAAGGTGCTCCACAAGTACTTAGAATGAATGAATGGATGGATGAATAAGTCTATTGTGAGATAGGCTGTGCACCCCATTGGCAGCTGCACAATTCGCTGTCCTTTAAAAACCTGAAAAAAGGAATTGTACAAATGTAAAAACAGAACAAAACAAAACTTTATTCACCCACTCTTGCCCAGCAGAATTAGGGATGCTTCAGTTCTCTGCAGACACACATTTCCAGTGAGGCAGACTCAGGGTCCCCAGGGAGTTATTACTTCGCATTACACAGAAAATCTCTGAACCTCTTCATCATAATGGAAAAATCTTTCACAATGGATAGTTTGTGACTTTATGAGGGAAGAAGCTTGGTGTGCTATCTATCTCCCAAAGCAATCCCAATAAATTAACCCTACTGAAAACATTTAAAAGTTTGGCAGGGCAGGATGGAAACTAGATCTCCAGAAAATTATGAACCCCCCCCCACCCTTTTGCTTTCGTAATGCTTCAAGAACACTTAGTGCCAGCTCTCAAGTCCAGCTCCTTCTCATAAGCCTACAGCAGATGTGAACCAAATCAGAAACAAAATGGTAAAGATTTTTTATTTAAATCAAACTGCTTGCTGGGTGCACAGAATTTATGGTTGTTCACATTTTTCAGAGTTTTAGAAGTGACAAAGTTGAAAACAAAATCTTCTCCAGATTTAGGAGACTTTAAAAAGGAAAAGCTTCATGGATTCCGTGTTAGAGATTTCAAATCTGGAAACGTCCAAAAGGATCATTATTCAAGCAAGCCTTGATTAAGACTGAAAAAGGTGTTTTACTTCCTAGTTGTGAATTCCAGAACAAGGATTTGGCAGAAAAATCCAAACTTGTGTCCTGAAGAAATCTATTCAGGCTTATGGAGTAACACAGATAATGCCCCTGAGCCTTTGCAGAGTGTTTTTGCTTTGCCACCACTGCAAGTAGCTTCTGAGATGCTGATGATGCAGATGGAACAGGAAGTTTAAGAGTCACATGATCACTGTAAGTTCCTGTGGAAAAAGAGCCCTTGTGTTTAGCTCAAAGGGTCCTCTGACTCATTATGCTTGATTGATCTTTGTGTGTCATTAGATACTGTGTTCCTAAAAATAATAGAGATTATTCAGATTATTTGAATTGCCAGTTCATTACCCAGAGGAAAATAAAACAAAATGAAACACAAAACAAAACAAAACAAAACAATCAGGAATGTATTGACCCTGTGCTCTTCCTTACAGCATGTCCAGATTTTTCTCCAATGTCAAGCAGATGAGGCAGTATCAAAATAATGTAATGGCAGAGGAGGAATGGTCCCCAGCCTGACCCTTCCAGAGAAGAAGAAGACAGTTCAGAATTACAAAAGGGGTTTGAGGGAGGTCATAGATCAGAGGCAGATGAGGGGGAAAACTGGGAAAAAATGGGAGAGGAGGAGGAGGAAGAAGAAGAGGAAGCACCAGAAGGGCAACAGCTGATGGACACAGTGCATTTAGAAAGCATTCCAGAGAACCCGGCTAGCCTTGAAAGTAGCAGAAGAAATGGCTCAGAAGCAAAGGGCCCTCAGCACCACCCACAGGGGAAGAAGGTGACGAATGAAGAAGTGGGAGTAAAGGGGGTGGAGAGTCACTTGGGGCAACGCCATTATTCCAAGAGGCTGCATTCCCAAGCCTCTCTCTGTAAATATTGAATATAAAGCAAATGGTAAGCAGGGCCGTCTTACCCATAGGTGCTAGGGGTACAGGGCACCCGGGTGCTGGGCTCTCAGGGGCATCAGGCTGAAAGTCCGGGGCCCGGGAGTTGAGTCCGGGGAAAAACCTGCCCATTGGTTAGAACGCTGCGGTGAGCTCTTCTGCTGCTAGCGGCTCTGCGCCGTGAGTTCTGTGCCCTCCTACGTGCCTTGGAACTGGGCAATCTGGGGTGTGTGTGTGTGTCGGGCGGATCTTTGCACCCCGGTGCCGCATATGCTTAAGACAGCCCTGATGGTAAGAACTTTTCCTTGTCTTATCCATTCCTGGCAACCTGCTGTGGGGGTTGGTTCCTCTGCCACCTGACAATGAGCTCCCACGCTGTTGCTCCACAAGAGAAGGCAGATATCCACATACGGTAGAAAATATTCCACAGTGGTAGCTAACTAGGTCCATATCGCACGTGATAAGGTAGTGCTGCTGAACACAGTGCAGTTAATTTATTAAGTTCACTATTGCAAGATGTAGTGATGGCCCCCAACTCAGATAGCTTGGGAAGGGGCTTAGACAAATTAATGGAAGAGAAGGCGATCAATTGCTGCTAGCCATGATGCTCTGTGTGTCCCCGTCAATGCCAACCCCTGTCACTTGGCCTAACCAAACCCATCCTTTTTAAAATGGTTTATAATAAACAGTGGTTATTTATAGTTGTCTGCTTACAAATTAAGGACCTCACTTTCAGTTCTAACTGCTCCTGAGGAACAGTCATGTGCAGCCTGGATGTCTGAAACAGCCCTGCCAGAAGGCAAGTTTTTAACTGTTTTTTATTTGCAAAGATGCAAATTCCCAAGCTGATCTGCACACACAAGTCACTCTCAAGCTTGACAGCCATGCAGCTCTTTCCCTGCTATCTTTCGTTTGTTGCATGTGAAATGTTTTGGCTCAGGCTGTAGTCTCTGGATAGGTATGATAACCACAATTCTGGGCATTTCTTTCAAAGGAATGATTGATATTTGCCTCGGAGTGTCTGCGACTCTGTTATCAGTGGCTTTATTTATTCAGGAACTCAGCTCCAATCACTTCATTTTGAATGAGCTGCTGACAATACGGAAAGAAAGACAGCATCTCCCAACGGAAAAAGAAAGGAAAGTTATATGCAGAAATTATCTCTTCTTACGACTTCATCTTTAAGACAGATCCAAAGTCTTCAATATTTTGGCGGACCTCATATATCTAGATTATTGGTGTGCCACCTTCCAGGATCACATATTTTAAGCAAGGAATTGGGGACAGCTGAAAAATCTCAGCTTTCATTTTCCACGCCCAAAATGCAAGATTCTAGTCCTTAAGATTTCAAAGACAAACATGAAAATGTATGGGACCTGCTTGGTAAAATCTCAAGCAGGTAAAATTTCAACATTTTGACGTTCACCTTGTCAAGTACATAGAGCACCAGTGGTTCTGAAGCAGCCAGAGGGGGAGGGGGAGACTCGGAGGAGGAGAGTAATCAGAGGGAGGAACAATGGGAAAGCTCGGGGGCGGAGGGATGCAGGCAGACGCTTAGGGATACTGCAGAGCCAGGGAACTGACCACTGAGGGAGGAAGCTGAAAGGGCACCACTCCTTCTGGCGCCAGAAGTAAGAAGAGCGTCGCAACGCAGGTCAAGGGGGCAGCGTTTTGGGGTACCCAGACTACTTTGCTGGTGTAGGAACAGACGTACGCCATTGCCGGATTCTGATTCGGGTTGAGAGGTCGTGTTTTAAGCTGTCTCTACACTGTAAATAAATAGCACAATAAACGTCTTTGAAGACAAACTGGACTCAGGCAGAGTTACTCTAGAGTAGCCACGACGACCCTCTGACAGCAACCTTTTCTTCTAGCAATGGGAGACAATGTCACCTTGACACATCCTTCTACATCTCAAACAAGTACTGCTAATGAGGATTCAGTCAGATGAGAATGACAAAGGGTTAAGTAGCCAATAGTCAGTTAAGACTATTGATCAGTTAAGAATTCCCTAATAATCTGGATAACTGAATGGAGTCATAGAAACATAGGGAGCTGCCTCATACTAAGTGAGACCATTGGTTCATCTAGGTCAGCATTGCCTACCCTGCTCTGGAAGCAGCTCTCCAGGATTCAATCATCATCATCATCATCATCATCATCATCATCATCATCATCATTATTTCTACCCCACTCATCTGGCACTGGGAGCTAATGAAGATCCTTTAGGACTGGTGTTATATGGTCACGGCGGCCACTCCCAGTCACCAGTCTAGTAGCCACATTCTGGATTAGTTGCAGTTTCCGGGTCACCTTCAAAGGTAGCCCCACGTAGAGCGCATTGCAGTAGTACAAGCGGGAGATAACTAGAGTATGCACCACTCTGGCGAGACAGTCTGCAGGCAGGTAGGGTCTCAGCCTGCGTACCAGATGGAGCTGGTAGACAGCTGCCCTGGACACAGAATTGACATGCGCCTCCATGGACAGCTGTGAGTCCAAAATGACTCCCAGGCTGCACACCTGGTCCTTCAGGGGCACAGTTGCCCTATTCAGGACCAGGGAGTTCCCCCCACCTGCTCCCTGTCCCCCCAAAACAGTACTTCTGTCTTGTCAGGATTCAACCTCAATCTGTTAGCTGCCATCCATCCTCCAACCACCTCCAGGCACTCACACAGGACCTTCACTGCCTTCACTGGTTCTAATTTAAAAGAGAAGTAGAGCTGGGTATCATCTGCATACTGATGAACACCCAGCCCAAATCCCCTGATGATCACTCCCAGCGACTTCATATAGATATTAAAAAGCATGGGGGAAGAGGATGGAACCCTGAGGCACCCCACAAGTGAGAGCCCAGGGGTCTGAACACTCATCCTCCAACACCACATTCCTGGCCCTTCCTGGAGCTGCCAGGATTTAAATCTGGGACCTCCTGCATGCAAGACAGATGGTCTACCAGTGAGTTAATGGAGTAGAGCGATTTTGCATTTCTTCTTGGGTGGTATTTAGTGTAAAACTCCACCCCCTGTCCCCAAAGAGATTTGTTGATGTTCTGCTTCTCCAGCCATAAGAAGGAACCAGGAGAAAGACTATGTTAGCAGGATCTCAGAGTCATGGAAAGTTTCATGTCTTCTCTGCTTGCCTTTGGTGAAAATGATAAATTCATACATAATGGAGCTGCAGTTTCAGGAACTGTTATTCTGAATAGACCTCTAGCTAAGGTAATATTTTACAATATACAGGAACTCTGAAGAATGGTGTATTCATTATTTATATGACAGATAACCACGGATTCCTGACATCCCCCTCCCCTTGTAACACTGTCTACTCTGACACAGTACAGAACTTCTTTTAGTTTGTCACTGTAGGGCATAATTTCAGCTGCCTCATGTCAGCCTCCCTGCGTATGTATGTGTGAAAGAGAGACTCCCTAATGAGGTATTTTTCCCTTCGTAGATCAATTGTTTGCATGGGCCAACACAGCGAAGCAATGTGAACCTTATATTAAAAAAAGCATAAAGAACTCGAAACAAATCTGCTTAATGTTTGATTTTACAAGTTAACTAGAGTTGCTGCGAGGACCCTGTGTTGTGTTTGACAGATAATGTATCGCTTACAAGAGGAATTACTGGGACAGAACAGAGAAATGCATCTTTAAAAAGGTATTGCCTCTCAGCTCTTTTGCTCAGCGTGGGTTTTCTTAGTTAAGGAGAAATGAGAAACTTCTGACATCCTCCTGTGCATTTGGCCTTTGTGTGCAGAGAGTAGCAAATTATCTCTGACAAAATAGAAAATAATGCGCCCAAACACGACGTTGTTGCTAACAGAGTACATTATTTTTAAGGAAATAAAAGAAGCCGTTGGAAAAGTGGCAAACAAATGAAGGTACCTATGTATTGCTCTAGTTTGCTTTGTTTTGCATTGAACAAAAGGTTACTTAGAATACATCTAAACTGACATGGATTCAGTTGGGCTCTCAGTAGACTAATGCTACATAAACTGTATCTTAGAGGCAGAGCATTTGCTTTTCATGCAGAAGTTCCAAAGTTCAGTCCCTGCCATCTCCAGGGGAAGCTGGGAATGCTCCCCGTCGAAAACCCTGGAGAGTCACTTCAGTTGTAGCTCTTGTGGCTAGTAACCACGGATAACCTTATTTTCCATAAATCGGTCTAACTTGGGTAAAGCCATCCAAGTAGGGGGCCACCACTGTTTCTCATGGGAGTGTATTCCCTAATTTAACTACGTGCGGTGTGACATACAGTCGTACCTCGGAAGTCAAACAGAATCCGTTCCGGAAGTCCATTCGACTTCCAAAACCGAAGCGCGGCTTCTGATTGGCTCCTGCAGCCAATCAGAAGCCCCGTCGGACGTTCGGCTTCCAAAAATAGTTTGCAAACAGGAACAGTCACTTCCGGGTTTCCGACGTTCGGGAGCCAAAATGTTTGGGAACTAAGCTGTTCGAAAACCGAGGTACGACTGTATATTTTTATCTTGACTTTCTACTCTGGTGGACAAGATTGTGTATGTTTTTCTTCTTTCTGTTTTTTTTTTAAAAAACATTTGGAACAGTCTTTTGTGGTAGGGTAGGTGACCACCAGGCCACCTCTCCCCTCAACTGTCATCTGGGGGAAGCCATTCCACTTGCCTTAATGAGAGAGAGAGAGAGAGAGAGAGAGAGAGAGAGAAAGCAGCTCTCACCAGCTTTGCTGGAGGCCCGGCTCCATCTGGTACCTCCCCCCCCCCCAAACTGTGCCAGCTGCTCAGCACAGAAACATCTGGTGGGGGAAAATGGTGCCCAAGCTTTGATTTTGCTCTTTCCTTGCTGTCCCTTGTCCCTTGGTGTGTCATTTTATTATTATTGTTCATTTAGATCAGACATCCCCAGACTTCAGCCCTCCAGATGTTTTGGACTACAATTCCCATCATCCCTGACCACTGGTCCTCTTAGCTAGGAATCATGGGAGTTGTAGGCCAAAACATCTGGAGGGCCGCAGTTTGGGGATGCCTGATTTAGATCATAAGCCTATGGGTAGGGACTCTCTTGTATAGATTGCATGTAAACTGCACCGGCAGCCTTTTTGGCTGAAGAGCAGGGTACAAATGCTCCAAATAAATAAAACAAAACAAAATAAGCAGCAGGTCTTGTCAATAGATTGCAGGGAGAATTATACTGACTCAGTATAAGGAAGCTTCCTATATTCCTATAGCACATTAGAACTGTTCAAAACTGTTCTGATGATATGCTACATACCTTGCTCCCGTTTAATTTGGAATTTCTTTATTTCTGTTATATATTAATGGCCTCAATCCCACCCCCTACCCCAACCTACTCCCATCTTTACTTTCTTCCTCCCAAACTACCTTTCGGACAAGCTGTTTTCCTCTTTTAAATTTAATGCGGCTTGGGGACTTGCCCCCAAAGAAACATTCCCCATGGAAACTGCAGTGCACAGACATGTCACTACGGAGTTCGTATTACACATTTATTTCTTTTAAAAAAACCCAGACCCTCAAAAAATGCCTTGTTCATTGTTCTTCCTTCCCTGTCTCTGCCGTCCCTTTGTCTAAATGAGATTGGATGCCCTTCAGGGCAAGGATTCATTTCTTTTATGTTTGTAGAGTTCTCCAGGGCTGGGGCCATAAACAATAGTAATCCGTTAGAAACAACTCAGAACTCACATTAACCTAACTCACATTACCTAAAGGGGAGCGCTGGAAATCAAGGCAAATGCAGAAAGCCATGAATGGGTTGGTCTTCAGAGCTGCTATGCTACCAGAGAAGTACTTGGGATCAGAGAAGTATCAGACTCATTGAGCTGCCACTGCCAACAGAAGGGCAGAAATGATGGTAGCTGCCAATGTTGGGCCTTTTCAATACTGGTGTCACTAAAGCTTACCTGGCTGGGGCTGGGCAGATGCACTGATGTAAGTGTCAGATTGACTTCATTGGTGCATCCACATAGCTCTGGCCTAGTTGTGAACTGATCTGAAAAAAAACTGTGACATCCTGTTTTTCTGCATGAGAGGATGGCAGCCATTTTGGGCACCTTACTCTCACGTAATTTCGGGCTGAGATCTCACACACACACAAAACCTTTTTCAGGTCCGTAATCTCATGCAGTACCCCCATACTGTGCATTTTGGGGTGCTATGCCCCCCCAAGAGTACTTTCCCCGTGATCTGCAATCTCACACAGGTCATGCAACTTGCAGGGTATTTCGGACCCTGAAGATGGTGTCCTGGATTGGGGCTATGCCACCTTGGAGGGCATGTTCTGAGCTCACTGACACCGCACCATGCTCCATCCAAGGAAGCCGCAGCAGCACCAGGGTCAGGAAGGTGGCTCCATCCCGGCACAACAGCTGCCACGATTGCTACTGCCACAACAGCTGCCACGAGAGCCAGTGTGGTGTAGTGGTTAAGAGCGGTAGACTCGTAATCTGGGGAACCGGGTTCACATATCCACTCCTCCACATGCAGCTGCTGGGTGACCTTGGGCTAGTCACACTTCTCTGAAGTCTCTCAGCCCCACTCACCTCACAGGGTGTCTGTTGTGGGGGAGGAAGGGAAAGGAGAATGTTAGCCGCTTTGAGACTCCTTTGGGTAGTGATAAAGTGGGATATCAAATCCAAACTCCTCCTCCCCTTCTTCTTCTTCTTCTTCTTCTTCTTCTTCTTCTTCTTCTTCTTCTTCTTCTTCTTCTTCTTCTGTTTGCCTGCTCTCCTTAATTTGGCGTGTAAGTACCATTTGCTGGGAAATGCTTATGGTACTGGTCTCCACCCCCATTGTTCAGCCCAGACATTGAGGTCCAGCTCCGAGGGCCTTCTGGCGGTTCCTTCACTGCAAGAAGTGAGGTTACAGGGGACCAGACAGAGGTCCTTCTTGGTGGTGGCGCCTGCCCTCCCATCAGATGTCAAGGAAATAAACAACTATCTGACTTTGAGAAGACATCTGAAGGCAGCCCTGTTTAGGGAAGTTTTTATTGTTTGATGTTTTATCGTGTTTTTTAATATCCTGTTGGGAGCCGCCTGGAGTGGCTGGGGAAACCCAGCCAGATGGGTGGGGTATGTATAAACAAACAAACAAACAAATTATAATTGCTTCTGTGAAAGCTTGGTTTTAAATGTTATGAGATATAAAGGTATAACAACGGATGGGTAATACAAACAGATAACATGAATGCTGGGTTTATGCAAAGTGTTTGAAATATTGTTCTTTGGCATATATTTGCCATGTTTGCCATGTTATTAGGAGACCCCCTATTCCCCTCAAAGAGCTACAGTTTAACAATCAACTCTTCTTCCCTGGGAAATCAGGGAATTGCAGTAGTTAGGGTCTCCTAACTACTCTTAGCACTGTCTGTGAGCTTTTAGAGACATTTTGATGGCTGCTGTTGCCAGAAGCGTGCTGGACTAGCTGGACCTTAGCCTGATCTAACAAGGCTTGAGTGGTGACATTCAAAATTGCAATTGTGCTCATGTGGTGGTGGTCAGCCTATTTGTCAAGTGCACTGCAAGCTGAATCCTTGCCTATTTGTCTAGCTGAATCTTTCCCTGCTTTGTCTAGTGCACTGCACACTGAATTAGACAGCCGTCCTGCAGTAAGCTCTACAGTACACATGCTGTCCCAAGTGCCTCAGGGTGGGCTTGTCTCTAGTCTGTGGAGCAGTGAAGCAAGGAGTGGTCTTACAGCACCAGAGAGAAAAAGCCGAAGTTCGGGCGTAATATTAACAATAGCTGGCCTTCTTGCCTTCTTGCACTTACCCGGTTGTGCCACAAACTACTTTTATCTGTGCCATGCGGTAATTTATATCTTTGGATCAAAATAAAAAAAATTCCTTCCCGCAGCACCTTAAAGACCAACTAAGTTTTTATTTTGGTATGAGCTTTTGTGTGCATGCACACTTCTTCAGATACAGAACTGAAGAAGTGTGCATGCACATGAAAGCTCATGCCAAAATAAAAACTTAGTTGGTCTTTAAGGTGCTGCTGGAAGGAATTTTTTTATTTTGTTTCGACTACGTCAGACCAACACGGCTACCTACCTGTAACTATATCTTTGGATGTAAATTTAGAAACAATGCCTATAAATTAAGCCAGGCTTTCTCGACCTTGGGTCCCCAGATGTTGTTGGATTACAACTCCCATCACCCCGACCACTCGTCCTGCTGGCTAGGGATGATGAAACCCAAGGTTGAGAAGGGCTGAATTAAAAAGATATGCAAGATGTTTCTGTGGGTTTTATGTCAGGCTATATCCACATCTTCAGTCCCTCTTCTGCCCCAACTGGGCTAACAGGACGACTGGAGCACCTTCTGCTTCAATAAACAATGGATACTGCGGCAGAGGTTTTTAATCCTCTTTATTACTTCAAGCTAATGCGTATTTACAGAATATATACATAGGCTGTGTGAAAGTTACAAACAGCTCTTACTGCAAACACACAGCATAACAGAGAGCCAGAGCTATTCACAACAGCTACAGAGCAATATAGCAATACCACACCCCACTAAATTAGCAGAGTCAGGAAGGCAATTGAGTGAAGGAACAGTTCCCGCCCACTTCTCTCTCTGGAGACTATCATCTGATTCTCACATTGGGAGGGGTGAAAATGCTAACAGTTTCATCATGGTGTGAATAGGTGACCTGGGTGCCTGCCCAGGTGTGGACTGCGCAAAGAGCAACATCAAGGCTTTTGCTGATCTCCCATGTTAGGATTCTTTAATCTTTAAACTGGACTGGGATCAGACTGCCCTTCAAAAGACTGCCTTCTGTAAAGCTACAGGTTGGCCATTGGCCACCCATAGGCTATCCAATACATTCTGACCTGGAGACCAAAGATCGGTGCTTGTTTTAACCAACTCCAAAGTTCATTGTTGCAGTGCTACTGTGAGAGAGCTAGAAAGTACCTAATTATGCTTCATTTCTGACACCAGGTAACAGTAGCAAGCAGGTAGGTAATACAATGCTATAAACCTCATAGGTACAATCCAGAGTAATTAAAGTACACAACATAGGAAGTTGCCTTACACTAGTAGTATCTACTCTGATTGGCAGCAGCTCTCCAGGGGTTCAGACTGGAGACATTCCCAGCTCTACCTGAAGATGTCAGGGATTGAACCTAGGATTTTTTGCACGCAAAGCAGATGCTCTGCTGATGAGCTACAGCACTTCCAAAACAAGTGCCACAAGGCGGTTGGGCGGCATCAATGATAAGTACATAGCTAAGCATTCGCATCCGCTTAATTTCAACGGAAGTCAAGCACACCCAAGTTTCTCAGGATGCATTTCCACTTATTGGGTGCAATCCAAATTTCTCTATTGCTTATTATCATCTTATTTTTGTCCTAAGAGAGATAAATAAAAGTTAATTACAATGAGCCAGTAATTGATTTGAGCAAGAGGGAGAAGGGAATGATTCATGCTTTAGTATTTATGCAAATATGGGCAATTGAAATGTTGGATGATGATTAAGAAAGGCTTTTTCTATCTGATTCCCCTGAGTCTGCCCCGTGTTCCTTTTCATCATGCGTATAACAAGAGAAAAAGAACCCTCTTCCAACCATCGCTTCTTTCAAAATATCATGGCTAATATTCAAATTAGCTTCCATCCCTATGTAAAATTTCAAGACCTATTTGGTAAACATTTGGTGATAAGGTGATGCTCTGCTTATTTAAGCCAGGAAGCCTTCGTACAAAATGACAACAAAGAAAACAGGGATGTGAGTATCTAGGAAACCAACCTGGACAATTTGTCAAAACTGATGAATGTAGTGCTTGTGTCTAAACTAAGTGGCTCACAGCTTTGTGCCCCTGAATCAATTAACATTTAATTTGACTTTTTACAACCTCACTTATCACCGTTTTTCATTCTTGCGAAGCTAACGAATGGTAGCTTTTTAGAGCTGACACTTTATGATTACTCATAAGCAACCACAATTTCAGACCAGTGTAATAAGAGATTAATGTACCCGGTCTAGAAGCCACTGAAGGATTTAGGAGACTGAAACAAAACACACACACCGAGAAATCCAATCAAGATGTACAGTACTATAATACCTCTGAGGAACCTCTTCCTGAGGAACCTCTTCACATATCAATGTGAAACTGACCCAAGAGACAGGTAGGTAGCCGTGTTGGTCTGAGTCGAAGCAAAATAAAAAAATTCCTTCAGTAGCACCTTAAAGACCAACTAAGTTTATATTTTGGTATGAGCTTTCGTGTGCATGCACACTTCTTCAGATACCTGAAGAATACAGATATCTGAAGAAGTGTGCATGCACACGAAAGCTCATACCAAAATATAAACTTAGTTGGTCTTTAAGGTGCTACTGAAGGAATTTTTTTATTTTGACCCAAGAGAGTGTCTGTGAAATATGCTACCATCAGCCTGAATTGAAAAGGATGCTGCTAGAATACCCCTCAGCTGGCCCAGGAAAAATGGACATCCAATTTTTTCACGCAAGAGCACAGTGGCCATTTTGGGCACCACAATCTCACTCCAGAAAAAGCACCTTTTTCAAGGCTGTGATCTTGCTTGGGAGCGTAGCCTGGAAGAAGCATGGCCTGGTTTTGGGCCCGGACATGTTGGCAGGTATGTGATGCTTGTGATGGTGTGAAATAAGGGTGGGGAACCTCAAGCCCACAACCAAATATGGTACTCCAGGCATCTCCGTCTTGCCCTTAGGACTCTCTCTGCACCACAGCCCTCACTGCCCCTCCCTCACAAGTGTTTTTGCCTCACTGGAATGTGTCCTTCAACTTTTCCTTGGTGTGGGTGTGACCTATATACTTCTATAAAAAGAAAGAAAGAAAGAAAGAAGGAAGGAAAGACATATCTCGTTGACAAGTAATTCAGCAAATCTGATTTGTACTTGGAAAGATTTCTCATATTACTGTAGCTTTATAAGTAAAAAAATGTAGCAGTTCTTTATTAAAAATTCACCTTCAGGAAATACAGCATTATAGGGAGGGAAATGTTTCGTTTAGAAGCCTTCACACATATCATGCATATCCTGACAGAGCTATCAAAAATCCATAAAACAATTTTCAAAAGGAACTCGCCCATGTGCTTTGTGCTACACCCCCTCAATAGTTGGTGTAATTAAGCCTCCTAGGCAGGATTCACTTCCAGTGGGATCTTGAGTTCAGTTTAAATTTAGAACAAATATCCGAATCTTTGAGCCTTTGATTGATGTGCTTGTACTTTATCATGTAAAATGTCACCATGGCATCAAAAGAGCAGGCAGGAGGGGGTGTCAGGATCTGGATACGGTTGCCCTGTGTGCTTCAGGCCATAGCTGGGGAGTCAGGGGCCAAATAGCCTCTCTAGCTGGCCCCTGGGATTCTTTGCAGGCCACACTCCCTCCCCTGCAACACCCACTGTTGGTTGGAGAATAGTTTGTGTAGAAACTACATGCTCCAGTACAAAGGAAACATATATTTATTTCTCCACCCATTCGTGTAAGGCCCCCAAAAGACTACCCAGGAGGGAAACTGGCCCTCAGGCTGAAAAAAGTTCCCTAGCCCTGCTTTAGGCCCTGGAATGACTCCACCAACCCCACCTGGCCATTACATCCTTCTGGGTAGGAAAGGAGTATAAAAGGGCTTCTTCCTGCTGACCACATTCACCCCTGTTCAGAGCTACAATTCTCAGAGTGGTTTAGCAATCACCCCTCTTCACAGGGAACTCTGGCAAATGTAGGTCTGGGAGGGGAAGAGGGGTCTCCTAACAATTTTCAGCACCCTTAACAAACTTTAGTTCCCAGAGTTTTGTAGATGAAGTCATGGCTGTTTAAATAGTGCTTTGGGATAGCTCAGTTGGTAGAGACTCTCAATCGGAGGGTCGTGAGTTGGGTGAAATATTCTTGCCTTGAAGGGGAGTTGGACTAGATAGCCCTTGTGGTCCCTTCGTGAATTCATGAATCTATGAATTCTATGAAATGTATGGTGTGGATGTGACCTTTGGTCTTATTGAGCTCTCCAGTGTGCTTGGGTGTGCTGGATTATTATCTTTTTGAGTGTTGCATCCTGGTTTGTCCTTCAAGTCTTCCTCTTTGCTCCTGACTACTGGTTTGTTCCTTGAGCCAACCTCAAAATCACGGTTTGTGCTTCAGACCTGAGTTGTCCCCATGGCTCCTGACTCACCCGAGAGAGCTTTCTATGGCCCAGCCCAGACTGTGTGCAACAACTGTGTGCTATTGAGTACTATCAATTACATACTGCCTACAAAGTTCTTTCTAAAATGTCTCTAGTGCATTAGCACCTCTGAAAACCTTTAGAGACAACAAGTATTGTCTATTCTGGCCGTTTTGGGGTCATTCTCAGCACCTCAGTAAAAAGAGCAATGAAACAGACTGAGGAACAGAGCCCAGCCTTGGTGCTCATTCCCATTGTGGGTCATTGTGAACAACAACAATACATTTGCCATGCTTCTTTTACTTAAAACGAAATTTGTAAAATATATTTGTTTCATGTATTTTATTGTTTATGGTCTGTCATCTCTCTTCTGTCAAGCTCAGAATGATTCGGCTCACTTCCTAAGGGTGGCTTGGAGAGTGAGTTACTAAAGATATGCTAAAACAAAAAAATTATTTAAAAATGGAACATATGTTTATTTATTTTTCTGAAGATTTCACTGGAGGATTACTGGGGGCACCAAACTGTCATCATTTCACTGGGAAGCACATCTGGTATAAGAAAATGCCCTAAATGCAAAGTATCCTCTAGATCAGTGAAATGCTTCCTTCTGATTGTTTGAAATCGGGAGATGAATCCAAACTTTGCCCTCAAAGGAAATGTTGGAAATAATTACATTGTCTAAATGTCAGGCGAGCTGTACAATGTAATATTCGTAGAGTTCTGTGTCATTATCAGCCCTCATTTTTAATCTGAAAGCATTTCATTTCTCAAAAAAGGAAAGAAAAGAAGGAACATTCCCAGTAGAAGCAAGAAAAGAACAAGGTATCCTGATTAGGAAGAAGAAACCATGTTATTTCGTTTGCCCTGACGTGGAAAACATTCCCTCAAAAAACTCTGAATCTTAACTGAGTAAAAGCAGCTTAGGTTCAGATTTACTTAACTTGAGGTGCATTTATGCGTATGTTTCATGCATACCTTGGTCACTTCATGTTCCCAGGTAAAAAATATATGACATTAAAGGAGCTCATAGTTATTAAACCAAGTGGCTGCTCTTTGAACTTTTAAAGGTCTCCACGAACTTTATCTTCAAAAGGAACGGTTTTGCCTTGCACCACTAGCTACCCTTCTAACTAGTGACCCAGTGTTGGTGAATAATCACTTAGTTGTTGTGTGCCTTTTTGTTATACGAAATTCTTTGAGGATGTTGTCCTAGGCAGGAAGGATATTAAACCGGCAGTGCCAAAAGAAAATTCATCAGCATAATTGAAGAATGGAATTAATTTAGAAAGGCAGGTTTGCAACAAGTGACGTTCTGAGCCTGTAGATAGGAATGCCAGGACTGGTATTTGCACTGAAAACATGCACAGTAAAAGTGATGATGGATTTCAAAGAATTGTAGAGTCCCCCATCCTATATTTGGGCAGCTGGCTCTTCCTACCTAAGTGCAGAACCTTACGTTTGTCCGTATTGAAATTCATTTTGTTAGTTTTGACCCAGTTCTCCAACCTGTTCAGGTCATCTTGAATCCCGATTCTGTCTTCTGTGGTATTAGCTACTGCTCCCCGTTTGGTGACATTTGCAAATTGGATGACAGCCTCCTCAATTCTTTCAGTCGTTTATAAAAATGTTGAACAATAATGGGACCCTGCAGCACTCTGTTTGTTACTTATTCCCAGGACGACAAAAACTTGCTTTGAATACAGTGGAACCTCGGTTTACGAACACCTCGGTTTACGAATTTCCGGTTTACGAACGCCGCGGACCCACCTGGAACGGATTAATTCACTTTCCATTACTTTCAATGGGAAAGTTCGCTTCAGTTTATGAACGCTTCAGTTTTTGAACAGACTTCCGGAACCAATTACACCCATGTTTCGGGTTAAGTATGCTTCAGGTTGAGTACTCCGCGGACCCGTCTGGAATGGATTAATCCACTTTCCATTACTTTCAATGGGAAAGTTCGCTTCAGTTTATGAACAGACTTCCGGAACCAATTGTGTTCATAAACTGAGGTACCACTGTATATACTTTATATTTTACTTTCTTCTGTAATGCCCCCCATTGTTTTATTTGATGTTTTAGGGTAGGTTGTAAACCACTTTGACTTTTTCTCTTAAAAATATAAAGCAATATAGAAATGAATTTAATAACAACAGTTATAGTGGCCGGTGGCCACTATTTTCTCTATAACGATGGGAAGAGAAAAGGTTTAGGCTTCACCTCTATTGCTGTTCTTGGTCTAGTTAAATTTGAGCCCCCTCCTGCATAACTGATTTTTTTGGTAATAACAGAAATGGACTGTAGAGATGGTAATTTTATGGAAAAAAAACTACCAAGAACTGGACTGGAAGGTTGTCTAACCTTTTCCGGTTTGCCTTTGCTTAATTTTTTTGTTATGGGAAACACATGATCCTGCTAATTAGCCCCTTGCTGTTATCTTTATAACATCTTTATTGGAAATAAAGATCTGTACATGAATGGAATTATAAAGTCTTTGTTTTAATACCATTCTTAGAAAGTTATTATGAGATTTAGTAGATTGGTATGCTTCTGACTTAATTTTGTTAAAATGGTTCTTAGACCTTAACCTTTTAGATGTCTTGAAAGCCATTCTAGTTCCAGAGATGGCCCCATGTATGAATGTTTCAACAAAGCGTTGCTGAAATATCTAAAGTAAGAGGTGAAGGATGTCATTTCCCCCATTACTTCTCTGGTTCCTCCCTCCACATACCCCCCCCCAAAATCAGGCTTCTCTGAATCACTGTCAGTGGCTGGAACAAAATGTTAACTAACCTATATACTAATAGCAAACTGATTCTCTGAGTGCAGTTCCTTATGTGAGTGCAATCAGGGCAGTCTTTACCCGGGGGGTGCAAGGGGTGCAGGGCACCCGGGCGCTGAATTCTGGGGGGTGCCCGCTGCCCGCTGCTGAAGCTTCCTAAGCTCTTAACTCTCTACCTGTTATGAAATAATAAATAATTTTGATCAAACTAGAAAAACAAAATACATATATACTAAAGTATTACCGAAATGTATACCTCCTGTTTCACTAAAGGACTTTCGACTTTGTCCACTCATTTACCAAAGATGCACCACGCTTGTCATTCACAATGGCGCCGTGCACGCGAAATTAACTCTTACATCCAAATATTGTGTTAAGTATTGTATTGAGCTGCTATGCGACAGGGGGGTCAGCGGCACCTTTGACACGACTGATGTTTCTCCTAAGTAGGTGCCTAAACAATACTTATAAATTTAAGTGTGGTGGTGTTGTATATTTAAGTATAAGTGTATTGTAAATAAATGAGCAAATAACCAAGTTTGTTTCTTTTCCCTCCCTTCTTTCATAAACAAGAGATAAGGCGTAAGCGTGGTGTCTGACATAAGCATAATAAAAGTTAATTTGGGGGCTAAACTAAATTTGGGGGCGCTGGGCGGATCTTTGCACCCCGGTGGCACATATGCTAAAGACAGCAGTGAGCGCAATGACATCACACACCCGCGAACACAAGAAGGAGGTTATCAGCAGAATTCGGGGTGCTCTAAGGGGTGGGTGAACACCATCAGAACAGCCCAATGGGGATTGAGCAAGCATGTTCAGTGGACAGAAGAATATAGAATGGGATGGAGTATCCTGGAATAGGGTGTGTCTGGCTGGTGCAGGTCTCACTTGGTTCCGTGTCTGTCTCTATTTCAGAATGTTCTTGTCTAATGATTAATTAGTGGCTTTTTTTTCTTTAAGATTTTCTGGACTGGCACAATAAACTAAAAAGAGCTAAATGCTGTAATCTTTCCCTGTAGGGGAATTGATCCACCTGCTTGATCATTCTGGTTTTCCTTTTCTGAACCTTTTCCAACTCTACAATATCCTTTTGAGGTGAGGTGACCACAACCATCACAATATTCCAAATGCGGTTGTGCCATAGATTTGCATAACAGCATTGTCCAATTGACAAATGCCATAGAAATGGATAGATTTTAATAATAAATCACCCTGGGTAGTGTTCAAATATTCAAGAGCAAATACCTATTTAAAAAGATCCCCGACAAACTACGAAAAGAAGCCTGGCCATATATATTAGCAGAACTTTGCAGGCATTCATATCTCCAGCTGGATTTACAGTATTATTAAGTATGTTTACTACCCTTTATGGTAAGGAAAAAATATTTTGAGATGCACGTTTAATGCACCCTTGTGCGGATACACACTGGAGTGAGATCCAGCATTCTTGCAATAAATTAAATTAAACCTGAGGACTTTTAATGCTTCATAAAGAGCAGGAGGTCAAAACACACAAAAGGATGACAGACACCTTTATGGGATATTAACCCAGCTCCAAGGATGTGTGAAATGAAAAGACTTCAGTGAAGTGAAATGAAGAGACTTATATGATTAACCCATAAGGAGGAGGAGGTCAAGTAAAGACAAACATAGCATAAAAGTTACAAACTGAAGGAGACCTTTGCCTGGCGTCAACCCACACTCCAAAAGTTTCAGGTCAGGAATTATCTCACCAGAGGTGCTATTATTCAAGTCCAGCCCTGGCAGACTTACCTTTAGTGCTGAGAGCTTCCCCTGAAAATTGTAGGCACATGAGGGAGATGATTTTGATCGGGCTATGGGTAGGAACAATGCTTAAAGTCCCCACATTCTCTCATGCCACGATTTTGACCCTGTTCAGTCCTCCCCCCCTGTCTAAAAATGGGAGAGGAATTTGTTATAGGTGAACCTATAGGCTGGTTTCTTAGCCACAATCCCCTTTCGGAAAGAGATGGCTTGGCCACTGTACTTCATTGCTCTGGTTACATCCAGGCTGGATTACTGCAATGCGCTCTACATGGGGCTGCCCTTGAAGATGGCTTGGGAACTTCAGTTGGTCCAAAATGCAGCAGCCCGATAACTGGCGGTAGTTGCCTTTAGATCTCATATAACTCCTGCTTTAAAACAGCTGCACTGGCTTGGCAGATTGTTTCTGGGCCCAGTTTTAAGGAGCTCATCTAAAGCTCTCAATGACTTGAGACCGAAATACCAGAAAAACCTCCTCTTTCCCTACAGACACTTTTGGGTGCTGAGGTTGGTAAAGGGGGCCCTCTTGGTAGGTTTTTTTTTGCCCTTAAAGAATTGAGGAGGTTGTCAAGGAAAGGGCATTATTGGTGACAACCCATCATTTGTGAAACTCCCTCCCCACAGAGGTGCATCTGGAGAACGCTGAAGACACAGCTCCTTATCCTGGTTTTTGATGCTTGAGGTGTATTTTTTCCAGGACTCACCTCATTCTTATGACTGTAAGTTGTTTTAAACTGCTCTTAATACTGTGTTCTCGAAGCTACGAACATGAGTTGGACCAAACTGCGGGAGGCAGTGCAAGACAGGAGTGCCTGGCGTGCTATGGTCCATGGGGTCACGAAGAATCGGACATGACTAAACGACTAAACAACAACAATACTGTGTTTTGATGCTGTAACCCAGGGGTGGCCAACTCCCAAGAGACTGCGATCTACTCACAGAGTTCAAAACTGGCAGTGATCTACCCCCTTTTGGGGGGTTCAGGTCAAAGTATTTGAGCTTTTTTTTAGGAAGGAGGAAGGCCCATGGGGGGGGGTTTCGGGTCAAAGTTGTTGAGTTTTTTTTCAGGGGGGAGGTAAAATGTTGAACTTTTTTAGGGGAGCCACAGTTGTTCAGCTTCTTTGGGGGGGAGCCAATGATCTACCAGTGATCTACCGCAGACGTCCAGTGATCTACCGGTAGATCACGATCTACCTGTTGGACATGCCTGCTGTGACCCATCCTGGGACCTTAGCGTGAAGGGAAGGGTGGGAAATATAGAAATAAATTGCACTTTGTGAAGTATGGCCATGATTCAGTTCGAAAGTGCAAATCAGGTGTGCCCACCTTTAAATGCAAACTGAATCGGATTTCTCCCCAATCCCTGGCAGTAGTCCAAAATATCTGGAGAGCACTTGGATGGGGAAGGTGGATTCAGCCTCTTCCATACCCTACAACTAAAATTCTCTCCTCTGGGACATTATCTCAGCTTCTTTCTTTAAATGCCTACACCCTTTCCTACAACTTTTATGTCTTCTTTTTTTTCTCAGTCTCTCTCATTTTTAATTCCATCCCTCTTCAGAATTTACTTCGGATGTTCCCCCCATTCCACCTCTCTGTGTGTTTCACACGTACCTCCTGTTTTTTTGCATGCAATCCTAAGATTGTGGGCTTCAGACTTCTTATTGGTTGCAATTTATTTAGTGCCTTATGCTGACACCCGATGATGGGAAGAGGTATGTGAGTCAAACCTTATGGAGATAAGACCCTGAGTGTTTTAGTCCAGAGAGAAAGAAGAGCTAATATACCGAAAGCTTTCAAGCATTTAAAAGGATCCCAAAAAAGGAGAGGGGCAACAATTATTCACCCTTGACTTTGAGGAAAGGGCAAGAAATGATGGCATTAAACTAGAGAAAGATAGACAAAGCATTCAGGAGAATATCCTAATTAGAAAATAGTTCATGGAAATAATAATGTTCCTAGGGTGGGCGGTATCTTGAAGGTTCCTTAAAGCATTTGGACAGATCTGAAGGATTCTTCAGGTATAAATGTCACAGGAGTTGGGGAAGCAAGGGAGTTGTAGAAGCATAGAATTGTAAAGTTGGAAGGCGATCATGAGGGTCATCTAGTCCAACCCCCTGCAATGCAGGGTCTGGGTTATGTTCCTCGTACTAAAGGAGTTTGCTGGGTGCAGTCTTGTAAGGGACCGAGGGGGTAGGTTTACAAGTTGTGATGGGGGAGAAATTTGATTCACTTTGCATTCAAAAGGTGGAGCTATCTTTTGAAATAATATGTGTGTGTGTGTGTGTGTGTGTGTGTGTGTGGTGTGAAAGAGGGCATTTGTCCAACTTTGTCCAAGTTAAAAACTTGGCAGGACACAAGAAGAGGCCTGCTGGATCAGACCAAATGCCTATCTAGTCCAGCATTCTGTTCTCACGGTGGCCAACCAGATGTTTATGGGGCATTGTTGCAATAATACTCTGTTGCTTGTGGTCTCCAGAAGCTGTTATTATGCAAAGGCATCAACTCCCAGGGGCTGAGGTACTTGGCGCCCCCTCAATGGGCTGCCCCCCCCAATGTTCAAAGGGCAGAGAAGGGCAAACACCAGATGAATCTTTGGTGACCAACATCTTCTCCTCTTCCTGCTGTGTGGGGAAGAAATGGGGGAAAGAGCCTCTGGGACGGTGCTGCCATCATGCTTGACTTTGACCTCTGGCTCCTTGCGACGTCACACATGTGATGTCAGCTGGTCGCGTCGGTCCCCCACAATCTTTTTCAGAAGGTGGTGCCTCTGTGGTAGAGGAACATTGATGCTGGTGATACTACATAGCCATAAGGATGAATAGCTGTTGATAGCCTTCTTCTCCATGAATTTTCATTTAGAGTACAGTGGTACCTTGGGTTACAAACACCTTGGGTTACAAACACTTCGGGTTATAGACTCCACTAACCTGGAAGTAGTACCTCGGGTTAAGAACTTTGCCCCAGGATGAGAACAGAAATTGCGTGGTGGCAGCGCGGTGGCAGCAGAAGGCCCCATTAGCTAAAGTGGTACCTCAGGTTAAGAACCGTTTCAGGTTAAGAACGGACCTCCGGAACGAGTTAAGTTCGTAACCAGGGGTAGCACTGTAATAGATAGTAAGATAAATCAACACAAATTTTGTTGTGTTTTCTGGTGCAACCTGTTTGATAGGTTGCTGATCAACATGTTGACCCATTCAGTGTCCTGTTGTTTTAATATAATACAGTGTAAATGGAATAACTTGAGAATCTAATAATTTGAGAATCTTATTCTCTGTTTTCTGTTGTCATTGCTTCTTCCTATACACCTCCCCCCTCCCTATATCTCCTCCATCTTTCCTTTTCATTTTTTTTTTACAATAATCACTGGGAATATTTTTTTTATGTCTCTTATCTTCACTGAGAGCTGCTGAGATCTTTCCATTAATTTCCCTTATTATATTCAATTACGCCAGGGTCACCTTTTGGAATGACTACTGAGCTGGTTTAAAGACAGTGTGATTCATAATTCTATAAGTGAATAAATAACACCAGGAAAACATAAGAGGGACCAAGAGAGGGAGGCAACTTCGTCAGCGGTCCTCTACTTAAGAAGGAGGATTTGCATTAAAGGAGATCATATATGAGTGAATGAAGATGCGCTCAGAAATAAGACTTTGAAGAGATGGGATAGAAGACAATCTCGGGGGTCGTTGTCGGAGATGAAAATATACTCAAAATACAATGCATGCAACTGCAAATGACAGTGAATTCAAAGATGGAGAGGACCCTTGTTCGCAAAAATCAAAGCCCTCCAGTGCACCAGTTTGAAGAACCACAAATCAAGGGAGTATGCATTTCTTAGGAATAACCCCATTGGATCAAACCAGAGGCCCATCTACTCCTACAGTGGGTTCCCAAAGTACGGTAGCTAACTAGACCACTATGAGAAGCCTGCAAGCAGGACCTGTGTACAGCAGTGCTTTCCCCACCTGTGATTCCCAGCAACTGGCATTCAGAAGCAAACCGCCTCCGATACTGGAGGCAGAATATAGTCAACATAATTCTCTTTGGGTGCGTCTTATGTGGTGTTATACTTCTTGCAAGGTGATCCGGAAAATGCAATTAATCCAGAATGCGGCAGCTAGACTGGTGACTGGGAGTGGCCGCCGAGACCACATAACACCAGTCCTGAAAGACCTTCATTGGCTCCCAGTACATTTCCGAGCACAATTCAAAGTGTTGGTGCTGACCTTTAAAGCCCTAAACGGCCTCGGTCCAGTATACCTGAAGGAGCGTCTCCTCCCCCATCATTCTGCCCAGACACTGAGGTCCAGCGCCGAGGGCCTTCTGGCGGTTCCCTCGCTACGAGAAGCCAAGTTACAGGGAACCAGGCAGAGGACCTTCTCGGTAGTGGCGCCCACCCTGTGGAATGCCCTCCCACCAGAGGTCAAAGAGAATAACAATTACCAGACCTTTAGAAGGCATCTTAAGGCAGCCCTGTTTAGGGAAGCTTTTAATGTTTGATGGATTTCTGTATTTTAATGTTTTGTTGGAAGCCGCCCAGAGTGGCTGGGGGAACCCGGCCAGATGGGCGGGGTATCAATAATATATTATTATTATTATTATTATTATTATTATTATGCAGATAGGGGCTGCATGCGATGGCCAGTGAGGAATCTATAATGAATGCCTCAGGATTATATGCATGGCTGGTGCCAGGGGAGGGGGCAGGAGGGCAAATGTCCCTCCAAAGTCTGTCCCTGCTTGTCCCCTGCCATTGCTGGACCACTAACAACCACTGTTGTTTTTTCTTTCAGAGATCCTAACAAATGGGACACAACTTGTCCACCTAGAAATGTATTTTGCCCCTTTTGTGACGCCCTCCCCAAATTTTCTGACTGCAGGCCACGCATTTGAGAATTCTGGGTATCATTTCCACCCAAGCGTCTTGGATGGGGAGCATGCATGACTTGAACAGGGTTTTTCGAAGAGAGAAGCAATGACAGAAGTCAGCAGGAGGAACCAGAACCACTGAGAAAATGGACAAAGTCTACCCCCCCCCTTCTTGCAGGTTTGAAAGCAACACAGCTACAATTCTGTATCCATTTATCCAGGAGTGTCCTGTTGAGCTCAATGTGGCTTACTTTTAAGTGGAAAGGCATCGGGTTCCATAAAATAGGCTTGCCTTTTCTCATATTATGTTTAGTAGATTCCCAGGGCACCAAACAAGCAGAGCATCCCTGCTCTCCTATTCTTGTGATGTTTGTACCTTTAGGTCTGTCCAAATGCCATCCAAATCAAGACATTATTTCAAATGTCTTATTCATCTAAGATGCTACTTCCTTGAATTTTCAGGGCCATCACTTCTTGCCCTATCCCCATGGTAAAGAGATTACTAATTGTTGTCCTTTTGTTTCTGCTATCTCTATCAGTACTTGAAACACTGCTGCACATAATCTTTCATCTTGTGTCAATCTAGGCTAAGCATGAAGAGTCCCTGGGTGTAGCCTATCTCCTTAGCTTTGCCCCCATAGTCTATATCATCTTTATAGCTCTATTCATCCATCAATCTCCTTCATGCATTGCGGTGCTTAAAACCTATCAGAGGGCTTTAAATGTCCAAGTGGGTCTAGAAACCTGGGGATACCAGAAGGACTTCAAAGGTGGCAGGACACATAGTTAAAGTTTGAAAGTTGTCTACAATGCTGCAGCTCCACTGGTGTAGAGGACTTCCATGCATGCAACAGAACCTTCTCTTCTTCTCCTGTCCCACCCAAGCAGCCATACACACAAAATCAGCTCCAGAGGGCTGAGCTGAGGGCTCCTCTGGAGCAGATTTTGTGGGGTGCACAAACTTTGTGTGGGTTAGCCTTCCCTAAGTTGCTGCTCTCCAAAGGTTTTTGACGACAACTTCCACGAACCCCAGCCTGCATTGCCAGTGATCAGGGATGATGGCTGTATCCTCAATCAATCAATCAATCAGCTTTATTTGCATAGCAGACAGCCACAGCAACAGAATACACACAATATACAATTAAAAACAACATGGATAAAAGGATCAGTCATATGACTATGATTATCATTTAAAAGATAGCCCTTAGTCTCATTGCACCCTCAATGAATCTGGCAACTTGTGTTGTTCTCCGGTCATTTTGATCTGATAGAAGAAAGAACAATGTGGCCTCAATTGGGCAGCCTGGGATAGTTATGAGTAGTGGTGTAATGAGATCAAGCCGCAAGTCTTTATAGAGGGGACATGACAGAAGGATGTGAGCCACTGTTTCCGTGTTGCCGATTCCGCAGGGGCAGAGTCGTTTTTTCGCTGGAATCTTTCGAAATCTGCCCTCGAGTACGGCAGAGGGCAGCACATTCAATCTGGCTAAAGTAAAAGCACGTCTGAATTTAGAGATGGTTAATTTATACAGATAGCGTGACAGGGGTTCCAGTTGGGAGGGGGGAAAAGAAGGCAAACCAAGGGCAGGATTTCTTTGTGATGGCCAGATTGTTCTGTTGCTCAAGGTCCTTGAGGCGCTGTCCAATTAGCCTTTTTGCATTGGTAAGGCCCATCATAAGGAGCTGATGTGGACAGAGTCCGCAGGAAAGGAGTTTTTGGTGCACTAGTTTGGACCGCACACTTTTATGAGGGTCCTGTAGGACTCGGGGCAGTAGGCCGGATGGATGATGGCTGTAGTATAAAATGTCTAGAGGTCACCAGTTTGGAGGAGAATGGTGTCCAAGACAAACATCTGAAGAGAGTTTTCATGCTCCCAAGAAGTCGGTGGCTTTCCTGATCTTTATGATTCACCTATAAGGCAAATGAAGGATGATGTCATGCTTTGGAAGTCTCATTTGTAAGAGTGTTTGTAACTTATTAAAACAAGGGTGGGGAATAATAATAATAATAATAATAATAATAATAATAATAAATTTATACCCTGCCTATCTGGCTGGGTTCCCCCAGCCACTCTGAGCGGCTCCCAACAGAATATTAAAAACATGATAAAACATCAAACATTAAAAACTTCCCTAAACAGGATTGCCTTCAGATGTCTTCTAAAAGCCAGATAGTTGTCTATTTCCTTGACATCTGATGGGAGGTGTTCCACAGGGCGGGCACCACTACCAAGAAGGCCCTCTATTTAGTCCCCTGTAACCTCACTTCTCACAGTGAGGGAACCACCAGAAAGCCCTCGGAGGTGGACCTCAGTTGGGGTGCAGACGCTCCTTTAGGAATCTGTGACCCTCCAGATGTTGTTGGATTCCAACTCTCCTCAGCCTCAGCCAACTGGACCAATGATCAGGGATGGTGGCAGCTGTAGTCAACAAGACTGGGAGAGTCACAGTTCCTACACCCCCTGTGTTAAAAAGTCAATCAAACTGAACTGAATAGCAGCAACCAGGATTCAGCATTAGATACTTGTGGGTATGCAGATGTTTTATGTGCGAGAAGAACTAAGATTATTTTCAAGGGTTTTCATACATTCCTAACAAGAGCCAGAGCAGCATAACATGCCAATTATTATGAAATACTTTGGGCATTTTCACTGTACAAATGTAATGAAATGAAAATATGGCATGGAATGAATCAATTTACCCTTGCTGTCTTCAAATTTCAATGTCACAATCCGTCCTGCATGACAGATCCAGCCTTTGGTGGGACTTTGGTACAAAAAACTTTAGATAGTTTAGCAGGTGCTAAATGATTCTGCACTGTAATTTTCTGAGGCCATTACCAGTCATATTCCATCTCCTGAATAATGTCTCACTTTTTTTATAGCAAAAATGGCAAAAGGGTTTCTCTACAATGGAATCAGGACAATTACTTTAGGAAAATTACACTACATTATCTCTAGAGTGTCAGAAGATGGCAGCCAATTTCTGTTGTTTGATCAGGATATTAAAGATCGCCTCATTCTGCAAGAGCAAAAACTCTCTGAGGAGGAAATGAGATTTAATAGTAATGTTCAGATTACCTGTCAACCCTAAACACATTTCTATCCATCAAGTGGGCAACATAACATTGACTTCTCTAGCATTTAATAGTTAATTTGCATAACCCAACAGTGCTGGTATGTTCTTTAGTCTTAACGAGAACTTCTGCATGTATACAACATTCCGCTGCAAACCATAAGCGAAGGTAAGAATTCAGACTTGGAGACCTTTTTCCTTTGAAGTAACAGCACATAATAGACAATATCAAAGGGCTTGATACACTTTCAATATGAGGTTCTGGTTTTGGCCAACTTTGGCCAACAGTGGTTTTAAGTGGGAAATTTGTTCACTTTAGACTGAAGACTAAAGAGGGAATTATCATAAGCACCCCCGTCCCCCACTACACATACCACACTGAAAAGAAGCACACTTCTCCCAAACACCACTGTAGAGACTTCTGCATATGGAAAGGCCGGCCAGGGGCGTAGGAAGACAGGGGCGGTCGGGGCGGTGCGCCCCGAGCCACGCGATCCCAGGGGCGCCATCGCCGCTGCCCGCCCTGCCCCCAAAACGTGTGCCCCTCCCCTGCGTGCAGTGCACCCTGCCCCAAAATGTGTGCCATGTCACTGCGCAAGACATGCTCCGCCCCAAAACATGCACCACGTCATTGGTCATGGCACGCCCCGCCTCCAAAATGCGCGTTACCCTGCCCCCAGAATGCGTGCCATGTCACTGAGGGCAGCGCGCCCGATCTCCGCCCCCAGTGGCGGAGCATGAAGCTCCACCGCTGAGGCCGGCCAACCATGTACTTCCCCCATCTGAAGTGGTGCACTCCAGGAACATTTCCCGCCCCTTCTGCTGTGAACCAGGCCTATATATAAATACCCAGAGTATTTTTGCTCACTCCAAAAATGATCGCAATCCCATCTTTGTCGTTGTTAAAGAATGTTTGAAAAGAAACAGAGCCACAGATAGATGACAATGGCAACATGGCATATATTCTTGCTAGGCTGTTGTATTCTGGTTTGATGCCCGATATCACACAAAAGCATCAAAGGCTGGAAAAACCCACAGATCGCTCAAAATGAGCAACTTGCTCCAACAAAGGCTGGCAGCCTTTTAAGCTGCTGTCTGTAGACTCCTTCCTCCAGACTTCAGAGCCTTAAAGGGCCACCAGCCCTCTTGCCTGAAAACAGGCGCTCTTCCAGCTCTGCAGCTTCCAGCTATGCTTCTGGATTGCTGCTGGATGTCAGCATCCTAGTCCAGAAAATGTGGGACAAAGCTTCTAACTGACACTCCTTTCCCATTCCACTTGTTTGCTTTATATGCATTTGCTGTATGAGCAGGGCCAATGGCTGCTTAGCCAAAGGTGGGCCCCGGAGTCGTGTGTCTCACCTGTCTCTATCACTTGCAGCAGCAGAAAGAAATTTGGGGGTGGGGGTGGGGCACAGAAGGAACAGAGTATATTTCTAGGTGGATGAGTTGTACCCCACACAATAATAATAATATCGGTAATAAGAGTTTGGATTTGATATCCCGCTTTATCACTACCCGAAGGAGTCTCAAAGCGGCTAACATTCTCCTTTCCCTTCCTCCCCCACAACAAACACTCTGTGAGGTGAGTGGGGCTGAGAGACTTCAAAGAAGTGTGACTAGCCCAAGGTCACCCAGATTACGAATCTACTGCTCTTAACCACTACACCACACTGGCTCTGAAAAATCTCTGAAAGAAAAATATCAGTATATGTTAATGAGATTACTCCAGCAAAAGGTATGTGTAAGTGGGAGCAAGCTCTTTGGTTTTTTTTTTGTGTGGGGAGAGAGTGGTTTGCTTCCCTGCCCCCCGGCACTGCCCATGCTCCCCTGGACTCCTAATTTATTATAAATGATAAATGTACTACTACTTAATATCCTGATCTTGATGCATTCAGTGAGAGGGTGAAAGGGGCTAATAAGAACTTTTCCTCTGTAGGGTTTTTTTTATTATAAAAAAAACTATTGGGTTGTGGCATTTTCACCTGCCCTTTTCTCTGATAACTTCCCTGGGATTTGGTTGAAAAAGGTGGAGACATTCTTTTTCAGGGGATAACTGGAAGAGGATATGAACTCTTTGGGGATCAATCTATGGCTCCAGATCCAACAGATTTTCTGTTTTCCAGCGGAGTCGTCCCCCCCCCCCGGACAGGTATTGAATAGAGAGCTGTTCAATTCACAATAGGAGGGTGCTTAAATCTGACAAAAAGATAGATAATGATAATGAAGCCTAGTGGCACAATCAATAGGGCAAGAAATTCAAAAAGATGTTCTGTGACTTCGTTCTAAGTGCTTTAGTTTTGGCAGTACCCGCCGTGAAAGAAAAACTACTTAATACTTTCTTTTCAAAACTTTATAACCCAGAATGACTCCTCCAACAGCTTTATTTTTCATGACAATGAGGTTTGGCTTTTTAATATAGCAGAGCGAACTGCCTGAAGGTTAGAGAATATCAGACATAACTTAAACCTGGGCCGGGGTGTGTGGAGAAGGGGCCTCATTGCCATTCTTTGAAGGAAGGTGCAGGATATGCATCTAAATAAATAAAAAAATTAGTGCCCCAAAGGCAAACTTATTAATGCTAATACAATTAAGACTTCTAAAAAAC